>NC_090938.1:715175129-715483522 GCF_040938575.1 Ambystoma mexicanum
TGGCCTTTGAGAGTCGGTAATGGTCAATTGTTGGTTGCAGATAATCTGAATGCCTCCTGTATTGATGTTGATCTGTTCCGAAACGTAACCTCACTGATCCAAAGCAGGAACTCTAAAGGCCATGATGGGTGGTGGTGGGTGAGTTGATTCAAAGGCTTGGGTCTTTCGATGCTGAATGGTGAAGTGTCAGGGGACATTCCGAGCCATGCCACGTGGCATAGAGGAAGTTCGTCACCAATAATTGACTGTATTTTAGTGGGACAATAGCTTTTCAACAGATGTATAAGCTTGGAGATTGTAGAATCAGCCACGAGCGACCGTAACCCACTCATTGCTGTCTTCAATCTGACTATTCTAAAAGATGAGTCATGTGGAATAACTGGGCTCTTGGTTAATCCTGCTAGAAATAGAATGACATGGAATCCTAGAAATGCATTGAATATAAATTACATCTTAGAATCAAGCATAAAAAGTACTACTCTCGATTGGAAATACTTGATATTTACTGTAGACAATTTTGTATTTTTTATTGAGGATACTATAAATTCCGTATTGGGTAAAGGGACAAAATCGTCTAGACGTAAAGTGTGTAGGCATTTTCATGTGTTTGAGTCTGCACTAGTTGAAAAAAGAAAGGGGATAAGAGAACAGATAAGAATTATAAGGTTGAGGGGTGAGCCGGATCCACTATCATTAACCGTTGAAATAAGGAAGGTTAAACAAGTATATGAAAATTGGCTGACGTGGTATCTTGCCAATAAATTGCAGGCGGATTAAGAGCGAATTCTTGGCTTATTAAGTGATACAACTTTGTCAGCGTTCAGGAAATGCATTAATGACTTGGGCAATGCTCAGGCAGAGGTTCAGCTTAATGTGGTTTCTGAGCATGGGTGGTGTCAGCACTTTGAGGCGTTGTTGAAGGATCACTGAAAAGATGTGATAATTGGAAACGTATAGTTGAGCCTGATCCCATTGAATTTATTATTGGGAAAATTATTAACTCGCGGGCCCCAGGCTCTAATAAATGGTCAAATTTCTTGCTTAAAAATAATCTAGCTGTCTGGGGTACTATTGTGACCATACTCCTTTTTGGGGCATGTACCCGAAACATTACATTTTCCTGAATCCTGGAGAACCGCTTATGTGGTTCTGATTTACAAAAAGGAATCCCATTCAGACCCGAAAAACTATTGACCTATCGCGATTCTGGATGAGGAGAGTAAGGTGTTTGCATCCTTGTTATTGTCGCAACTAGAAAGTTGGGAAAGGGAATTAGGGTGCTTAAAAAATTGGTAAACTTGGTTTAGGAGAAATTACGGGACATCGCTTAATGGCTTCATCCTAAAAAGTGTACAATATGGGTTTTTCTATATTGCCTCGGTGGACCTATCAGCTATAGACGGCATCTGTGGAATAAACGGAAGGATTGGGGTATTCCAGCCAGCCTCCTTCGACTAATAATGGGTTTCTATGCTCAATGAAATATTCAAGTTCAGTTAGACTTCAAATGGGCAGTATGGCGGAAGATTCTGACCAGGGTGGCAGTTAGACAGGGATGCATTTTAGCCCTATGTCTATCCAATGTATATGTTTCTGATGTCAGTGACTATCTGGAGCCGGCTGCCTTTGCCTCACTGAAAATCTCATCTAAAATTCATATGGCTTGCGTATGTGGATGACTTTCTTCTTTTTTACTGTTCAGAGGAGGGCCTACAAAAGGTTAATGAATGCATTTACCATTTATGCTACTATCAATTCTGAAAAAAACGATAAAAAGAAAATTGACCAATTATCTTTGGCGCATATCGTCTGATGTTCTAGAAAGGGTTAACAGCTTCATATATTTAGGGTTTCGATTTGTTCTAAGCCCATGGATATCAGGTTAAATAATTGATGGTAAGCAAGTTTTCGGCATTAAGAAACCATTTGTGTATGGTGGATACTAAGTATGGAAGGTTTTCTATGGTACTTATATTGAAATTCTACATGGCTAAAATTGTCCTATAAATCTTCTATGGCATAGAGGTGACGAACTTGGAGGTGTTGGATTTACTGCCTCAACTGGAGGGGATGCTTTGGCATCAATTATTGAGATTTCTGAACTCTAGATGCCATTTGAGACAAGCTGGGGATTAAATCATTGGCATGCATGGCTCACTGGACATTTTTGTCCTTTCATCAGAAACGTATTTGTCCTTTGAGTGGGTATTTGTTCATTGATTCAAATGCCATTAATATGCAGAACGGTGATCGACTCTTGATGAATCTTTCCTCCTTCTGTTGAAATTTACTGACAAGGATGGATATTTCTGAGTCTGATCTGGTGAACGATCTAGGGAGCGATACATGCTCATCGTTTAGAGATGACTGGATTTGTACTCTTGAAAGTTTTCATGGTTATGAATCTCTGAAACATCATCAGTTCGAACCTAGAAAAGTGGACTGCTAGCACCAGACCTTTCCTTCTATCCCAATAGATATGTACGGAGCTCCCTTTTAAGATTTCGACAGAGCCTGTACCACACTAAACAAACTCTTGTCAGATATAGAATTCAGACTTTTTTTTTTTTATTAATTTATATGGTTAATAAAATCAACCTTTCAAATATCAAAAAATAACACAATATCAAAACAGTACCAATCATGAGAGAAAATGTAGAATTTGTTCTTTCACCACAATTCAAATTTTAAATTAGTTTGACTCAATTACACTAATTATGAGTCTACACCAAATATTTCATCTAAGAAGCGTACAATTGCTATTTTGGTCCTTAAAGCAGTTGATGAGAAGATACAATGCCACTAGTTGTTTTGAATGTGTTCATTTTGGTCTTCAAAAAAATTCCAAAACATTTTTTCCAAATACTTGCTAAATTTGTACAATACACTAAACAGTGTTCCGGCGTTTCTTTTTTGCCAACATTTTTACAAAATCGACATACATTTTCTGATTGCATAATTTGATTTCTACGAGCTTGAACATCTAGAGTCGACCAAAGGTTCAACCGAAAGCGGAGAAACTTCTGACGAGTCCTTGAACAAGGAAATTTGGCCAAATAATCAGACATTGTTCTACATTGCTTATGCCCAAATAGCGCTCGATCAAAATCCTTATAATTTAAACATTTATTTTGAGTCAGAATCCAATCATATTGCTGGACTTTCATTTTGGCACGAGCTTCATTATTCAAAAGTAACTCTAAGTCAACTGAAGCATTAGACAGTGCATTCATAGTAAAGCTACACCATTGTTTCGAAAAAGCCTGATTTTGCTCTAAAAGATGACAGGCCACTTTTCCCAAAATGTCTGGTCGTTCTAGAGACAGTAGACATTTACGAAAGAATGCACAATATTTCCAAATTACAAACGAAAATAATGATAAAGAACCCAATTCAAATCGAATCATAGGTAAGGGTGTACAAGTTGGTAAATGTAAAACTTGTTTCCAGAACAGGGATTCGATTCTATCCCACCACTCCACAGGTTTAGGACTACGAGCCTCCGACCCATAGGTCAAGATTGGCATCACCTTCTGCAAAAAGAAGGTGAGAATATGTTTACACGTAAATTTGCCAAATTTGGCCATGAGTATCTTTGCTTGCGCAATTAGAGACCGTAATTTGCCCAGGATCTCCATGTCGGGGTCAAGGCTTGGTAAAATATCCACTATAAGAGTGCCCAAATACTTGTAATTGGCTACCTGTTCTAATGGAACATTGTGTAATCGCCAGCAAAAAGTTTTAGCTTTACAACTTTCATACCTCTTACAAACCATTATTTGGGTTTTATTAATGTTAATTTTCAAATGGTTCGTATCTACATATGTTTCAAGGCCATACAAAAGTTTCTGAAGACCAGAATGAGTTTTTGAAAAGAGAATCAAATCATCGGCATAAAGCAAATAAGGAACGTTATGCCACCCTAAGCGGGGAGAGTCACTCACAATTTGACTAAGAGTTACGCCCAGGTCATAAATGAAAAAATTAAAGATCGAAGAAGCCAAGATACAACCTTGTTTCAGCCCTCTGAATGTTTGAAGTTTCGAGGTCAAATCACCACTTAGATTGAGTCGAACCTGCATGGCAGTATTAGAATGCAATAGAGAGATTAAGGATAATAGAGAAGATGGACAATTATGTTTGATCAACTTATGCTGTAACAGTGATCGATCAATTGAGTCAAAAGCAACCTTGAAATCTACAAATGCTAGATACAGGGTCTGCCTTTGGGCTGCATAATCCGAAAGAAGCATTTGTAGCGTGATGATGTTAGGGATGGTACCTAGACCAGACACAAAGCCTGATTGCAATGGGTCATTAAGATGGACCTGTGAGATCCACTTCTTGAAGTCTCTTAAAATCAGATGAGAAAAGATCTTTCCTGGCGCATCTAATAGCGCAATAGGCCGGTAACTACACAGATCTTTCCTATCTCCTTTTTTATAAATAGGAACAATGATGGAATGAGTCCAAGACGACGGTAATTTTTGAGACTTCAAGATGAGTCTAAAGATGGTAAACAAAATACGGCTCCACACTTGTGGATAGGCTTTAAACATCTTGTTGGACAGACCATCTGGACCACATGCACCTGAATTGCTCGCTTTCTTGATATACAAAAGAATATCTTCGAGGTCAAATTCTAAATGAAATTTAGTCAAAGAATGAAAACTATCTAAAGGTACATCATTAACAGGCAGTTTGTAAAGATTAGAAAAGTACGCGATCCAGGCATGCTCTGAAACTTCATTAGCCTGGATTATTACTTGGGTGCCAGAGGTTACTTGGTTAAGATAAGTCCAGGTTTTAGAGATATTCTTACATTGGACTGCAGCCAAAAGTAGCTGACTATCAGTGTGGTAAAGCTTAGCACGCCCTGCCTTCACCCAATTTCTATACTTTGTTTTAAGGTTGACTAGATGTTTGTATTGGAGATCAGCTGGAAGATTCAATACATCTCTCATAGGCGCTTGCGATCTCTGGTTTCTAAATCAGAAATGTGCAAAAATTGAGCACAGAGAGAACGTTTTAATGGGACACAAGGGACTTGAGACCGAAACACTTGTAGCATATCAGAATAACAAACATTTGGGGAGTCAGTAGTGAGTACTGCCTGTGTCAAATATACATGAAAAGCATCTACTGACTTCTCTGTCCATCGCAGTCTATTACCAGCATTGTTAACACAAAATTGACTTTGCAGCATTCTGTCTCTATGCATATTACAACTGATACAACACTGCCAAACAGCTGTAAGTTGTTTGTGATCACTCAGCTCCGATTGCACAATTTTGAAATCCACAACATCATGGAACAGGGACACATTCGTGTACATATAATCAATGATAGATGACGATGAGCCCCGGGACCATGTTGAAGATGGAGGGATGTCGGAATGAATTACTCCGTTCAGCCTTATGAGATTATGATACTTACTGAATTGTTCCCATTGTTTTATACGAATTGAATTGTTTTGTTTAGTCGCATTAATACAATCCAGATTGAAATCTCCTGCAATCAACACTTTTGAGCCGAACCATCCAATAGGATTACGTTCAGCATATCATTTAAGGCCTTCAGGAAGCATTCAACCGTAATCCCCACTGAATTCCAGTAGATATTAATAAGGGCATATACTGTCGAGAATAATTTAAGTCTTGACATTTGAATAAAGGCATTGGGTGAGGCCCACGGATAAATACTAGGATTATTATCCGCTTGAATTGCAGTTAAAAGCCCACTAATGGGTCTGCCACTCACGCCTTTGTTGGCAGCTAAGGAAATCACATCATGAGCATCCCAAATAGGATCAGTGGTCCACCAAGTTTCCTGAAGTAAGACTAGCTTATATTTAGCTAGGGAACTAAGATCATTATTCACAAGCTTGGAATGACCCCTCGTGTTCCAACTAAGGACAGAAAAATTACATAGCTCACCGTCTTGACCTAGTTAATACTGTTTTGCAGGAATCTGACCAGATCTTACACCTCGCTGCTCATACCCATGATTTTCATGGTTGACATGGGGGACTAATTGCTGCTGATTTAAAGCGCCTAGGTCAGTAGCTTCCAATGAGACCTCAAATCCCAGATCATACAATTGTTTTTGAGCCGCCCAGATAGCATTCTGGATGATACGTGAATCCATCCAAATTCGCACAACATTTGTTTTCAAAGTAGTACAAAAATCAACCAGAGCCAAGTCATAAGAGCTAATGTCTTCTAAAGATGACACATCAGAAAAAATGCTCAAGATGGAGTTACGATTTAGGACAGATTGAGGGCACGGATGCGGCCTACAACTGAGCAAAAGGCTAAAATGAGCTGGACGCTTGACCATGGGCTTAGTCACAGGCTTGTGGGTCGCGGACTCTGGGCCCCTATTAGTTAGAGCCATCGCAGGCACCACATTGGACTTAGACTCTTTTTGACAAACAGCATGTAACAATTCAAAGAGTTCAGGGGCAATTTCAGCCAAGAGTGATCGTCCTGCTGCACCGGTAATACCCCGTAATTCGGTTTGAGGCATTGGTTTTGCACCTATCACCGATGGGCCAGCTACGGAGTCAACTACTTTAGCTAAACTCAAGGCAGTATTAAGAAAAGATGAGTTATTTGCACTTGAGGGATGCTTAGATGAAAATGCCTCAGTTGGAGTGGCGATTTTTTCGGCCATACCAACCTGGCCAGACATATACGCATCAACAGCATGACGAATCTCCTGTCGATGGAAATCCAAAGGAAAATTCGTGGTTAAACCACTTGGGACATCATCAGCTTTAGGCATGGGTGTGGGCAAGAGAGTAGCAGCCTCGGCCTGACAGTCCAAGCCTTCTGTCAGTTCAACCAATGCGTCAAGAGGAGGATAAGGCAGCATGGTATTTAATTCTTGTGATGTGGGAGCAAGAGTCCGTATTAAGGCCACTTGATGGTACTTTTTAGCAACTGCAGATGATGCAATAAGCGCACTTATTTTAGGCAGCACAACACGGCGGAGAAAGCTCTTTGGGCTGTGCCATTTTTCTTAGCAGCTGGAAGATTTTTAGGTTTTTTACACTGGGAAGTTTGAATAGATTTCACCCCATTCATAGGAACTTTGGGGGTAAAGATGGTATAAGGCACACTTGGGGCTCCTTTGGCACTAGTACAGGGCATGGAAACCGTTGGCTCAGTTGGAGTCAAATTTGCCTGAGCCATGGAGTCCACAATAATCCCTTCAATGCAGGGCACTGCTAACGATGTAGGTATATTTGCCACTGAAGTGACAACATTGTTTACCCGTGGTGCTAAAAATGTTTCAAAGGAGGTTTGAGTACTACCGGCTTGTCACTAATATCAGTTGAAGCAAAGGATGAACTTTTTTTTGTTGCTGAAAAAGCATCGAAGCACTCTCTTGCCATGTTAAAATTTGATCTAATTTACACGAATGGTCACCCATCTTTGAAATTACTGAATCAAAAAGTTTAGACAAAGATTGTAAGGCAACATGCATTGCCGATAACGTGAGTAGCACCAAATTTTCTGGAACCACTACTGTTTCCACTTTACCAATTGCCACTGCTGGCATGGGATTTCGACGAGGAGTTGGAGCGTGATATGAGTCCTCACTTTCTAAACACTCAGAATTATGGTCAGAAAACATGACAGGAGACTGCGACAAGTTCATCATGGCTCTCTCAGGTAACAATTGTTGAGAGAGACTCGCAGGATCCATATGTAAATTAGCCACTACAGCATCATTGGGCACACAGGTAGGCAAATTATGAAGTAACATGCTGTCTGATAAAGATATTCGTGGCGAAGAGTTTTCACAGGATGTAATACTAGTGCGCACTAAGGAAGCACCATCTATGGAAGTGACTTTTTTTGAAGAAGGTGAGCGAAACACACCCTTTAGGGCATGACCCGGAATAGAGCACACTTGTGAATTGGCAGAAGCTCTCATATCAATGGGTGTACACATTACAAGTTTTTCTTTACAGAATAACCTAATATCAGGAAGTGGAGGCCTTCTAGGACCAGCTTTCATGCTGTTCCGACCACGAGCAACGACTGGAGTCGAACAGCGAACAGGGGAAATTTTACCTTTTGAATGTTGTTTGGGCTTAGTTATCAAGGTGTTAATAGAACCCTTATGACATCCAAGAGGCATAACTGGAGGCATCCCCATTGTCAACGTCGGAAGTCTTGCTTGCATATTCCAACCACCAGTGAGTAATGCTATACGCAAAATAGTCTTACAACCGGACAATAAATTCAAAAAAGCGCAAACGCGCTAAAACCAATATCCCTCAAATGAGTTCATACACTGAGACCATGGACCCCAAAACTAAATAACAGCAATCCGTATTACATTAATAGGGATCTTTTACTGACTGTCCCGATCTTACCGCACCCAACACTTGCGCCTCAGCGCCAAACAGCCGCAAGCTGGCTCCTGCAAGAGCTTTAAAATGCTCGCAGTGCAGGGAAGTCAAACAGCTTAGTAAAAGCACACGTTCCAGCAGGATGCTTAAAACACACAATGAAATCCACAGAATGCGGCGCTCGCCGCTTGTTCTTCTTCTTGCTAATAGATTCTTATCCATCAGCAGTGATTTTTTGGATACCGAGGCTTGAGCCTCATTACTCCATCTTCTCGGGTTGAGTGTTTAGTCGTGGGTTTGGATTCTTCTTCAGCGCTCGAGTGGATGGGAGGGCGCTTTATTGCTGTGATGGGACACGTGATGGGTCACGTGTCAAGCACTGACCCCGCCTCCTCAGGTCCAGGCTCAAAGTCCTGCGCTGGCTCCTGCAAGAGCTTTAAAATGCTCGCAGTGCAGGGAAGTCAAACAGCTTAGTAAAAGCACACGTTCCAGCAGGATGCTTAAAACACACAATGAAATTCAGACTTTTGGACAAGGCATCTTGTAGATTTCGCGACAATGTAAAGGAACTGCAAACCTTAAAACATTTGCCGATATTTTGTCCTGTTCTTTTTTTTTGTCCCGCTCTTCATGGAAAACGGATAACGTCTTTTAAGAAATGTATTTCCTCAACAGTGTCCATCACCTGTGATGTTTTTTGGGAGAGCCACCAACTCGATTGTTTTGGCTGTGACCGATTTTTAAATTTTTTGAAACTTGATTAATGGACATGAACGTTCCTCTTTTAACTTGTTATGAGTGTTGTAGAGATTTTAACCTTTATAAAGATGGGTTTGATGTTGTCTTTATTTATGGGTTTTATGCTATTAAGTATTTGGATTATTGTGTTTTTTTGATTATGTCAAAGGTTTTTTATTAGCGATATGAAAATTTTAAAAAAAGTTAAGCAAAATCTTCAGGCATAGAAGGCTCTGTGTGCTGACTCTGGAAAGCAAGTGATCCAATGCAGGCTCTGTGACATCATTTCCCTTAAGCCCGATATCCCAGAATTTACTAATAATGCCATAGACTTTGGAAGTCATTCAAGCCAACTTCGAACCGATTCCAACCTCTATTTTTTCTACAAGTTCAAATTTGGTTAGAATCACGCGGCTGAAGGTCTGTCACTTTATCCTGACAGGTGCTTCGGCTATTTTCTGGTATTACGCAAGTTGATCCACGGAAATCGTGACCGATTTGGCCGAATTTTTTGTGACTGTTTTGACCACAAATATATGTGGGGGCTGGGTTTGGGGTAATAGATAAGGTAGGGGGTTTGGGGGGACTGCAGGGGTTTCCTCTGCATATATTTGCCTTCAAAACGGCTGCAAAAAAATCGACCAAATCGGCCACGGGCAAATTGATACGACCACATTGTATACATCCTATTTTCTCCAGACCCTAATAAGTCTCAGACAAAATCAAAAGTCTAGTGCGTTTATCCCACTGACAAGACCCCCAATCTGATCCCACATCCAGGGATTCCCGCCTCCTACACAGGTGCGTCTTGTGTAGTCCACTGGGAAATAGCAGAATGTGTCATACCGCACAATCAAGCAATATGCTTAATAATCTTTGAGAAATCTGGCTCTCCAAACCCTCACACCATCACCACCTCTCGAAAGCTTTCCTTCCACTCAACCAATCTATTATCACGTTGCCAAATTTCCAACGACTGCCTCTCCAAAAGTTGCCTCTCGGCTGCATGACGTTCAACCACATGGCTCCTTATGCAGGCCGCTGCTTAGAACCTTCCATACGTTAAACCTGTGTTTGAACTTTTCAAACCACCTGAAATGTGTTTGTTTCGAAGTTCGAACAAATGTATGCGCTCAGCACTCCTCATTAGCCTGATGTTTATAAGAGTGTGGAGCAGACCTGGGGTTGTACCGATTCTGTATTGGTTTTGTTTTGTACTGGCAATGTGTGTCTGTTTGCGATGTTGTGAGGTTTGGGAGTTGTGTGGGTTGCGTTCCGGCGGGGTTGAGTTAGTGAGTGGGTGTATGCCTTGATCCTTGGATGTGCCGGTAAGGTAAATGGTTGGTTGTGCACGTTTGGCGCAGCGGCTGATGGGTGGTTATGTGGGTTGGTTGGTTGGAGGCTGTGCAGTTGATGGGATGCAGTGCGAGATGTTGAGCAAGAATGTGGGTTTGAAGGGTGGCGTATGCCTGATGGCAAACTATGCACTACGTGCCACCTTCCCGCCACTTCTAAGAGCGTGTTGGCCTTGTGGAGGGTGTCAAGTCTAGTCTGATTGCTTATTCGGCTGGTGGTTTATATAATCTGGCATTTGAAGCAGAGCAAGCTAGGGGATCTTTCTGGTATTGGTTGGGTTCAAACATTTGCTCCAGTTCTCCTTAAAAAACATGGGCCCTTAGACATTATGTTGGTGTAGATAGAGAAAGGGGTCAATAGAAAGTTCCAAGCGGTGGGCGGGTGAAAGCTGTTGGGTTGGAGGCAACCACTCAGGACACGACAGGAGATAGTCCGCTACAGAGGGGGGTAAATGGATCAACTGCCCCCTTCTGTAGAAACAGCAGCAGGAGCCGCACTTTGCTCCCGTTGTGATGTTTGCACTTTTCCGCTACCTACGGTGCTTCCCAACTGAGACGGCACACATTGTCCCTCCTGCAGGAGATACAACAGGATTGGCGATGCGTTTACGCCATTACATGAACTGCGCTGTTGCTAATGCTGCGACTTTGAGCAGTATCGGGAATTCACCTGCAACAGTACCAGAGGTAGCTTTTAATGCTGGGGGGTGGATAATAGGGTGCCAGCGGGAGACTGGAGGGTGCACTGTGCACCGGGGAGGACCCAGCGGGGGCGGCTGCCCCTCTTTTTCCCCCTGGCTCCGCCACTGACCTGTAATCCTGAGTTTTTTAAAGGTTGATAGTCCTCAATGGAGAAAGCTGCATGGTAGAGCAGCAGCTTAGGGGACTGGGATATGATATTTTGAGATGAACCTAGACATCCTTTAGGTGTTCTCGAATTCCTTCTTCAAGATCTGCTCCTTCTCTACCTGGGAAGGGGGCGAGCTTGGTTCCTTGCTCATTCATGGGGTAGAGGTGGATTTTTGCCCAGGTTGGGAAAATAAAAAATAAGGCACCCATGCCCCTACATATCTGGAAACACCCTCACAAGGTCCAGACAGGTCCTCAGAACATCACATCAGGCTCTGACAGCATGAGGGCATGCCCTCACTTCATCAAGAGGGACCCCTCAGCACCAGCACAGACCCGCATGAGGGCATGCCCTCACTGCATCAAGAGAGAGCCCTCAGCACCAGCACAGACCCGCATGAGGGCAGGCCTTCACTGCATCAAGAGAGAGCCCTCAGTACCAGCACAGACTCGCATGAGGGCAGGCCCTCACTGCATCAAGAGAGAGCCCTCAGTACCAGCACAGACTCGCATGAGGGCAGGCCCTCACTGTATCAAGAGAGAGCCCTCAGCACCAGCACAGACCCGCATGAGGGCATGCCCTCACTGCATCAAGAGAGAGCCCTCAGTACCAGCACAGACTCGCATGAGGGCAGGCCCTCACTGTATCAAGAGAGAGCCCTCAGCACCAGCACAGACCCACATGAGGGCAGGCACTCACATGGCCAGGAGAGGCCTTCGCATTATCAGTACAGGCCCTCACATCTTCCAGGCAAACTGCAATATCATTAGGATAGACCCTCAACAGGACCGGTCCTCACATGTCAGAGAAAGACCGCACAACAGTACACACCGTCAACACAACAGGCCCTCACATTATCATGACAGGCCCCAACATATTAGAAACGATGCGCACGTCATCGGGACAGACCCCCAGATCATTAAGGGAGACCCTCATCAGGGCAGGCCCACCACCACCAAGACAGCCCCTCACAACATCAGAAAAATGCCCTCGTCAGGATAGGTCCCCAGATCATCATGGCACCTCCAAACTTTCGGGACTGGCGTCCTCGAATATCTCGACAGGACCTCACATTCTCATGACCCCCCCCAAATGTCGGGACTGGTAGCCCTTAAATATCAGGACAGACCCTCACATCATTATGGCACCTCCCAAACGGCTGGCCCTTAAATATGAGCACAATATTGGGAACTAAAACCAGAAACTACCGAAGTCTAATGGAGCGAAACCGGGACACGCCAATGAAAGCATTTTAATGCAAATGACCATACAAAGATCCCAGCCAAACCAACATAACCCTCGCAGACAGGCACGCAGACCAGTCTCATCACTGACCCTACTAATGCACTTTCCAGTATCCTGCTTACTCACCCTCAAACACCAAACAAAAAAACACACACATAAGTCTACCACAGCAGAAACGTTAAACCACCACAAAATGCACACACTCTGCTACACCGAACTCCACCCAACACACTACAGGAAACCAAACCACTGAAACGCACCAACGGCCCTTTACACGCATGAACCAAAACACTGCTAAACCCTTACCAACTAGAAGCAAACACAGAAAGCAGTGACCGGTGTTTCCGAACTGAAGCTACCAACAGCAGCACATCAAAGAAAGCTCTCTTGTGCTTTCCCTCTCCATCCCACTAAGTAACCCTTCTGAGCCCCCCTTCCTTTTCAGATCCGACAGAGCGCCTGGAGACCACGACAATGGTAGCGGTGCACGGTATAAATCACAATAACATTACAGGCCCTCACATCATGGCACCCCCAAACTGTCAGGACTGGCGGCCCTCAAATATCAGGACATGTCCTCCATCATCATGGCACCCCCAAACTGGCCGCCCTCCATCATCATGGCACCCCCAAACTGGCGGCCCCCGACTATCACGACATGTCCTCCATCATCATAGTACCCCCAAACTGGCGGCCCTCCATCATCATGGCACCCCCAAACTGGCAGCCCCCGAATATCACGACATGTCCTCCATCATCATGGCACCCCCAAACTGACGGCTCCCGACTATCAGGACATGTCCTCCATCATCATGGCACCCCCAAACTGACGGCCCCCATGTACCAGGACATGTCCTCCATCATCATGGCACCCCCAAACTGGCCGCCCTCCATCATCATGGCACCCCCAAACTGGCATCCCTCGAATATCAGGACATGCCCTCCGTCATCAGGAGTGCCCCTTACATCCCCACCATAGCAAGCCCACATCAAGACATGGCGCCAAGACGCCAGGAGTGGGGCCGACCCCCAGCAGAGCAGGACTGTCCTTCCGTCCTCGGGGCAGGTGGCACGAGCTGGCCTTTTCCTAGATCTCGTTTTTTCGCTGCTGGGGAGTTCCAAGGGTAGGGCAATCTTTGGGGCAGCTCCCGCCGTGTTGGTGCATGCGAAAGGGGCGTGGGGGGGATGTGGCGGTGGGGGGGCAGCGCAGCCTCCATATTTGTGAAAAGGGTGCTATAGGGAGTGGTCTAATCCGAACAGGCGCCTCGTTCTCTGGTGATAAGCGTGAACGTGTTGCACCCGACCCTACCCTGCTAACTCCTCATTTGCATAAACCCTGTTAAGTGCCTCCCCCACAGGTGCTGTACCTCCTTAAGCCCGACCCGAAGTCCGCGCTCACGCCGCACGCATCCTGCCTGCCCCACTGCATGGGAGCGGCGTATGCCCTCTGCATGCACTGGGGGCGCAGCCCTCTCGCGCCGCAGGGGAGGGGCTCACATGGAGAGAGGGTCCACTCGGGGTCCTGCTTCACAGCCTCCTCCAGGAGCACATAGCGCAGAGGAGGCAAGGGTCGCACCTAACGCCTCTGCTCTGCTGAGTGAGGGCCCCTGCCAAAGCGTCGGTGTCACTGGAGAGTCGCACCTGCAGCCTCCGTGCCATGAAAGACAGGGTCCCAACCCACCTACTACAGCCTCTGTGTCATTGAAGGGTCCCACCTGCAGCCTCCGTGCCAATGAATGGTCTGGCCTACGGCCTCTTGTGCCATTAAAATGTCCCACCTGCAGCCTCCAGCCTCTGGTCTGGCCTACGGCCTCTTGTGCCATTAAAAGATCCCACCTGCAGCCTCCGTGCCTTGAAAGACAGGGTCCCACCTGCTGCAGCGTCAGTGCCACTGAAGGGTCGTGTGCCATTGAACACGGGGTCCCATCCCACCTACTACAGCCTCTGTGTCATTAAAGGGACTCGCCTACAGCCTCCGTGCCATTGAAGGGTCTCGCCTACAGCCTCTGTGTCATTGAAGGGTCTAGCATATGGCCTCCGTGCCATTGAAGGGTCTCGTTTTCTGCAGCCTCCGTGCCATTGACCCTTCAAGCCTCTGAGTCATTGAAGCGTCTCACCTTGAAGGGTCTCGCCTACAGCATCCATGCCATTGTAGGGTCTCGCCTACGGCCTCCGTGCCATTAAAGGGTCTCACCCACAGCCTCTGTGCCATTACAGGGTCTCACCTACATCCTCCGTGTCATTGAAGGGTCTCTCCTCCTAAAGCCTCTGTATCATTGAAGGGTCTCGCCTGCAGCCTCCGTGTCATTGAAGGGGTCTTGCCTACAGCCTCCGTGCCATTGAAGGGTCTCACCTACAGCCTCCATGCCATTGAAGGGTCTCACATGCAGCCTCCGTGCCATTGAAGGGTCTCGCCTACAGCCTCCATGCCATTGTAGGGTCTCGCCTACGGCCTCCATGCCATTAAACGGTCTCACTCACAGCCTCCGTGCCATTACAGGGTCTCACCTACATCCTCTGTGTCATTGAAGGGTCTCCCCTCCTAAAGCCTCTGTGTCATTGAAGGGTCTCGCCTGCAGCCTCCGTGTCATCGAAGGGGTCTTGCCTACAGCCTCCGTGCCATTGAAGGGTCTCACCTGCAGCCTCCATGCCATTACAGGGTCTCACCTACATCCTCCGTGTCACTGAAGGGTCCCCCCTCCTAAAGACTCTGTGTCATTGAAGGGTCTCGCCTGCAGCCTCCGTGCCATTGAATCCAGGGTCCCACTGTGACTGGTACAGCCATGGTGCAGTTGCAGGGTGCCAGTGCCACCTCCGTGCCATGGGAGGGTTCCCCACACTATAGCCAAGGTATCATTGAAGGGTCCCTCCCACCTGCAGTCCAGCTGCCATAAAAAGGACGCCACCTGCAGCCTCCGTGACAGACCCCGCCTTCAGCAGTGGCTGCAGCTCGGGAGGTGAGTGATCTCAGCACTGCGCTTGGGCTCGCTGATTTCCACACGGGGGAAGTGCCGAGTCTATATCTCCCCGTCTGCAGAGGGTGGGATGCCTGCCCTATTGGGGGGGGGGGGGGGGCATGGCAGCTGAATCTATCGGGCATGGTGGGGAGGGGCGCTTGCTGGAAGGGGTTTGGCCCCTGGAGTGTATTCGTCAGTGTCTGGGACGCGCATAGCCTTGGGCTCAACTCCTGGTTCTGGGTCACCTTTAATAATGAGAGGCCGGCGTGGGAACCTCCATAACTCAAGTTCAGGGAGGTCAGAGGCAGGGCACGGAAGATGCTGGCAGCGTTTGTGCACGTGTGGTGTCTCCGTAACTGAGGTCAGTGTGTACACCTACATATCAGTGCGCATGTATCCATGTCTATTTTCATGAAAAAGAACGATGAAAAAATAGCCGTTTATGAAAGAACATAGAACCGTAAAAATACCCGACCCCCACCCCAGAAAATGTACCTGCCCTTACAGATGGTCTCCTATACATTCAACACTGGATGTTGAAACCCCCCTGCTGTTAACCCCCCTTAATAGTAGTGCATGTATTTCACTCTGCCCTAAACGCCTTCTGGTTGAATCAGCCGGCACCCTCCTCCCCCAACCTGGAGGCTAACACAGTCTTTCCAGATTTCAGGGAAGAACCTGGAGGAGTTTACTTCGTTAAAAAATACTCTGAAAGAAACCCATCGAAAGTACACTTGTAGATGAAATGACATAGAACCAATTGTAGTTGGTATTGGTGTATCCAGTGGTTATTTATCTAATTTTATTTATTTTTTTTTTTTTTGTTTTTTTTTTTTTTATAATCTAAAAGATTTTTTAACAAAGATTTCAAGATGATTGCACTTTGAAATTCCAAAGGCGTCAGAAGCATCTAAAAAACGGAGAAGAGAAATGTCCTGCATAGTTGGTGATCCTGTAGATGGAACTTATCGTAAAGCCTGCAGCGGAAGGAGCACGTTGAAGATGTGGGACATAATGTTTGTTGTTGCCAGCTGCCAAGACTGTTTGTCACCATCTATCAGTTTATTCCAGCACGATTCTTCATCTTGCAAGGTGAAGTTTGTGAAAATTTCTTTCAGGTAGGTACGGCGGATATCCGTCGTTGTAGGGCAAGTCAGAAGAAGATGACGTATAGTTTCCTTTGCCGTAGTGGATTTACAAAGCCGGCAGCTGCTGGTAGACGATAGGTGTCTGATCGCCAAAATTTCATTTGTTTCCAAAAGGTTAAGTCGGATTCTTAAATAAAAGTTTCTCACAAGCCTATTTGGAAATAATTTCAGATATGGTTGGACAGAGTCAAGTTTCTTGGAGAAGGCTGGAAGATGGTTTGTAAGTTTATATCGGGTAGCTGCGTCGATAGTAGTAATCCAGTCCAGTTCCTTGATTTTTTTGGTGACTCTGACTGGGTTGCAGATAAGGTCCTCCGTGCTGCAGGCAACTGAGTCTAAGATGTATAGAATTTTGGTTTCCCAGCGAGTAAGCATTTGGAAAGTTCCAAGGCGAAGTTCTTCGCTTATCAATTTGTAGGCGTATAAGGCGTCTTTCTGGATGCACTTCCGATAGAGCAAAACACTGTTACAGTCAATAGTTGATTTTAATGATGAGAGGGTAAGTTCGCGTCTGATCAGTGTTATTGGCGTGGATTTTGGGAGACCTAAGACTGTTCTCCAAAAGGTTGCTTCCAGATTTTGCCACAGGTCTTGGGGGAGGCTCGGCATTGCATCTGCGCCGTATGTCAAGGATGGTATGACTTTCTTTTTGTAGAAGTCTCGTGCTGGGATGATTGAGAATCGACCAAATTTGATGTCGATAGCTTTTCCTTGTGCAGCTAGTTTTTTGGTTTTTCCATGTAGTGCCTCTTTCATCGCGTTATCTCTTTGTGAGCTGTCTAGGGTGACCCCTAGATATTTGAAACTCAGAACTTTCTCGACAGTTGTTGAGCCTAGTTTTAAAGGTAGAGTAGGTTTATTTTTTGCAGATTTCTCTATAACCATCATTTTGGTTTTTGCTTGGTTAATTTCCAGGTTGTTTACCCTCATATATTGTTGTAGATTTGTGAGTTGGCGTTGTAGGCCTATTGGGGTATTATCCAAGAGGATTAAGTCGTCAGCGTATAGGAGACGACTAATCTGTTCACCTCCGAGTTTAGGAGGAAAAGCTCGGATCTCTTTTTCTGTATCTTGGAAATCGCTTAAGTAGGACCAAAACAGAGCTGGAGCCAGGGGGCAGCCCTGTTTAACCCCTCTGGCTGTTGTTATCTCGTCTGTTAACAGGCCTTGTTGGTTCAGGCGTACCCGCATAGAGGTGTTAGCGTGAAGGGCTTTGATGGGATTGAGTATGTCTGGGGGGCATTTCCATTGGACCAGTTTCTTCCATAGTCTTTCTCGGTCGACCTTATCGAAAGCCTGTGTTAAGTCAACGAAGGCGATGTATAGGCGTGGGCGTCCCTCCATAATTTTGCTTTTCAAGGTACTCAGTATTAATATATTTGCATTTGTACCCAGGTTCTTTTTAAAGCCGGTTTGAAGGTTGTCTTGACAAGGTGCTTCGTTCGCCCATGCTGTAAAATGGTTTAACAGTAGGGACCCAAACAGTTTTCCTATTGGGTCGAGAAGAGCGATCGGCCGGTAGCTGGTGGGATCTAGCCTGTTACCCTTCTTAAAGATAGGTACCACGTTGGCACATTTCCACGTTGGAGGGATAGATTTTGTGGTGGAACAACGTCTGAAAATTTGGCTCAGCAAGGGCGCCCAGGTTTCCGGGTGTGCTTTCAAATCGAAGTTCGTGATGCCGTCTGGGCCAGGAGCACGTGATGGTTTTAATTTTTTGATTGACGTTATGATGTCTTCAATGTTGTCTAGGCAAATCCAGGAGGTGTCACTGTTTATCTTTTTGAGGGCTGTGGTCGAGGTACTTTTAAAGAGAGTGCCAAAGTGCGCTTCCCAGGCCGATTTGCCAATTCCGTTCAACTGACATGGTCGCGCGCCTGGCGTTGTTGAGTGTAGGAGGGACCAAAAGTCTCTAGCGTGGTTTCCTGTTATGGCTTTCAGGATGTCTTCTGCGTCTTGCTGGTAAAGCTTGTGCCGGTGACCCTTTAGCCAAGACTTATATTTTGAGACGGCTTCTTTAATAGTGGACATAGCCAATGGGAAGGCGAGTTTTCGTGCTAGTTTTTTTGTTTTCCTTAACTCTCTTTTTTTTTCGGCGACCAGGTTGTCGTACTTATGTTTTTGGTCGACTGCAGTTGACTTTTTATTCCTTTGCGGAAATCTACAAACGGTCAACAGGGGTGTGTAGTCCACCGCCATCGGTTTAGTGCGGTCGTTGTAGAGCTGTGTGATAGTTGTTATGTCCTTTTCCGTGATCCTCAGTCTTGTACCTTGAGCATTAAGGTCGAGATCTGCGGTCATTGAGTAATTTTTCGGCGGGTTAGTAGACCAAGTGGTCTCGAGGAGGTTGTGGTCACTTTCCTTTGTTTTGATCACTTTAAAAGAGACGATGTGTAGTAACAAAGGACGTGATACCAGAATGTGGTCAATTGTAGAGTTAGATTTCGCTCCTTCCCATGTAGGTAGTCTATTTGGGTCAGCGAAAACTTGGTCCAGGTTGTCAAAAGATCTGGATTTCATGAGATTGTGCCATTTGGTAGATCTCTGGTCAATTAGACGCTTTTTCGATTTGGACTCTATTGTCTTTTCGCAATGCTGGCTCGGAATGTTTAGGTCACCAGCTAGGACGACGTAGTCTGGGTGGTGAAGTACTTGCGCCCAGTCCAGGTCATGTTCTATTGTTTTGATGAACTTCGCGCAGTCGACAGTTGCCGGGTTCCAATAGATGGTGACAATTATTAATTTCTTCGTTGTTGGTTTGTTAGTTTTTTCGTCCCTAGTAGTCCAGTTTAGTTTGACCATCATCATAAAGTGGTTTTCTTTTATTTTTTGAGAATCTGTTAGACCCCGACCGCAGCGGATTGCAATAAGCAAACCCGCTGTTGGGCGGCCTAATAGGCCCTTCTTGGCCTCCACTGTGTGGATCTCATAGCCGTCAAGGACGGGGGGTTGGAGCAGCCATGTCTCCTGAAGACAGATGATGTCATAGTCTGATATGTTAGTGGATCCTGGAGATGTAAGGTGAAGAAAACCTCGAGTGTTCCACGAACACATGTTTATTTTGTCTTGGACTTTTGGGTTTTGGTAGTCGGAGAAGTTGCTGCATTTCCTTCTCTTGGATGGCTATTTTTGTAAATTTTGTTTGAGGGCTTTCGGCAGCCACGACCAAAAGGAGTGAGAAGGCGAGGTTTGTGATGGAGTTGCAGCTGTCTGGTATGACTCGTTTTGAACTGTTCTTTGTAGCTTTTGGTGTTCCGTCGAATGTTTTGTTCCTTTAGGTGTCTTGGGGTATTCGGTTTTCTTGGGCTGTGGAGTTAAGTTTTCCGAGGCTTTAGCGGGTCTAGTATAGTCGTGTTTTTGGTTAGCTTTTCTCGTGGGAGGTTTTTGGGCCCTCCGGATGGTGTTAGGAGATTTGTTCCCAGACAAAGAACGGGTTTGTCGTGGTAATCGGTGCTGCTCAGTTTCTCTTTTGTGAACTTGGGAATGCTTGCGTTCTTGGTAGTCGCGCGAGTTTATTTCTCTTGTTGATTTCGTAAGGTCGTAGCCCATGATTGAAAGATCTTCGAGGGCTGACTTGAAAGCATTGTTTATTGTTTGTGATGCTATGTATAAATGTGAGATAGCTTTGTAACCCTTGTGGCTAGGGTCCACAATCTGGAGATCGGCTGATTTTACTAGACTGAGTGTCGGAATGTAGCTGAACAGGTCCATAACTGCCCTTCTATTTAATGTGACTCTGTCAGTATTGCCCGGGATCTGCTTGAGTTTCCATATCCATCGTGTTTGGGATTTTGGATGGTATTTAGCCGAATTCGATTTGTAAGTTCTCCTCGTGGGTTCCTTGGCATGCGGTCTGATTTGTGAACTCTGTGTCTCAACTTTAAGTCTGCATGGTGGGGGGCTACTACACGGTCTTTGAGTTGGTCTTGATAGTTGACGATGAGATTTTGCTTCGTGCTTGACTCTTTCTGATTTGTAGCGGTCTGAATTTGGTACGATTGCCAACTTGCCCAGTGTGCGGTCTTTTAGATTAAAGTTAGTCAGGGTCGACCGCTGATTTCGTTCTTTGTGGGTGAGGACAGGTGGTTCAGTAGATTCTTGTTCTTTGTCAAGGTTTTCTTGTGGGGTAAGGGATCTTCTAAGAAGGTCTGTTGATCCTTGCTCCTCTTGGATTGAGGTTGAGGATTGGTCTGAAAAGTGTTGAGTGGTATTCATCAAGTCCTCTTCAGTTGGAGGTGTTTCGGCTGTTCTTGAACAGGGATTTTCTGTTTCATGTTTGGCCTTATTTGCTTTCCCGGGTGCATAGACTATTCCTTTTTCTTTTAACTGGATTGTTGGGCCTTTTTGGGTAGTTAAGGCGTCTAGGTTATCTGAGGCCCGTTGTTGGAAGATTGGTTCGAAAGTCACTGTTCCGGTTCTTTTGGGGTTAGCTTCTTTCCCTCCTTTTGATAACTTGGTATGCGCTATCGTGGTAGTTGGGGGTACCGTTAAGTCAATAAGTAAGTGGGTTTGCGTACCATTGGAAGTTTTTGGTGTCGTCTCTTGTAAAATGGGGCACATAGGTTGGGTCTGTTTTTGAGGTGAAGGCTGGAGAGTTTCTTGAGTTTGTTTTTTCTCTGTTGACTGGATCTTTGCTTCTAGGGCCAAGATATAACCTTCCAAGAAAGTTAATTTGTGGAGCATTGACGATTGAATCGCCGTGTGGTCTTTCATCGTGTCTCCGATTGTTTCATACAGTTTGACAAATGGATTCAAGGCTATCGAAAGAGCTGACATCAGGGTACAGGTGTCAAGTTTTTTTGCCTGAGGGTCGTTCGAGGGTGTGAGCCTATGTGGAGACGGTCTGCTTCTAAGGGGCGATGATGGTCGTGTAGCTGGCGTTGTGGCAGCTGAAGTTCTTCTGGAGGGAAGGTCAAGAGAGTGTCTTCTTTGGTTGTTGTAGCTGTCCAAATTTGTATAGAAGGAGTCTAAAGTTTTCTCAAACTGAAGTCTGTTTTTTGCTCTGACAAGGTAATTGCTTTCGGTGTCCCTTTCCTGAGTCTGTTGCATGGGTTTGAACACCTCGCCTAACGACGATGGTAAGCTCTCTGGCAGTTGTTCTTTATTAATGTTGTTGTTGGTTTGTCGAGGTCTCGGAGCCTTGTCAAGGGCCGAATCTTGTAAGGTTGGTTCGGTGGTGCACGTCATGGGGGGGTCTGTTGGTTCCAAGAACGTCCGACTATGCACCGGGAGTATATTCCCGTCCTCTCCCTGGGACTCTTGGTTTGGAGGTTGAAATTGGGTCAGAGTTTCTTGGTTGGTGCGGTTTTGACTATGCAGAAGTGGTTGAGTAAGAACTGAAGTTGAGGCCATTGTGTTGCTGGCTATAGGCGCAACTGGTTTGTTGATGAATGCGGTTGGTGGGGTTGCAATTATAGCGTTTATCCCCCCCTCGTTTTCCGACGTTATTTGCGGAATTATTGGGGTGACTTGGCCTGAAAAGTGCATTTTTGGCAGTGGCCGGGCAGATGCTGCTCTGTTGTCTTCTTTTGTGAGAGGGTAAGGTATTTTTCTATTTGCTTGTATCAGCCTACGATATTTACGGGGGGGAGTGATTGCGTCTGCGGCCTCAAGGATTTCCGCATCGGTCAGTTCTTTACATTTCTCTTGGATGGCTTTGGAATGTTTATAAAAGAAGTCTGATAGGAGCTTCAAGGGGCGTTGTGGTTTTTTAAGGCCCTTTCTTGGGGCTTTTGATGGTGCCCGTGGTGTTTTGGAAGCGGTCACTTGTTTTAATGCAGGCTTGGCTGAGTTCAAGGATTTTCCTTGTTTAGAAGATAGGTCTTGATTGCTATTTTTTTTGTTGGAGACGTCCAGGCGCCGAGGTCTCTTTTTTTTGTTGTCTGGGGGTGAGGCCCCTGTTTCGCTTGGTAATGGTGGATCTAGGGAGATCCCCTCGTTTTTGTCGACGTTAGGGTTGGGGTTGAGGGTGTCTGCACTGTGGGTTGGTGAAGCTGTCAGAGCTTCGTCAGCAGGTGGCGCTGTTGTGATCTCGCCTCCACTCGGCGGCGCCTGGGGAGCGTCCTCAGCTCCTGGGCCGCTCGGGCGCTGTGGCTTTTGTGCCTCGAACCGGCTCCCCCCAGAGGGGTCGAGAACCAAGGCCAGAGCCCCCGACGCCCCCCGTAGGTGAGAGGATACGCCGCCTTTCGCGGCGGCGCCGTCTAGTCTCGCCTGGCTCTGCAGGCACGCCGACGCTGATGCTCCCGGCGCGTTGGGAGGCCGTGGAACCACCTCCACTGCCGAGGTCCGCCCCTCGGACGACGCTCGGCACCCGTCCTCCGGAGCGGACCCCTCTTCCAGGAACTGCCGGCCGCCGACTGCAGCCTGTCGGGCCGACATGGTCTTCCGCGGCAGACCGGGCAGCACGGCTGGGGGACTCGACGCGACCGCCCCTCCGGGCCGCCGCGGAGCTCCCAGCAGTGTCGCGCCGGTTCGCGGAGTTGGAGTAGAGGCCGCGGGCAGCGTGGGCGATGGAGGTTCCGCGTCACCGGAGTCCGGGTCGAGGTTCGTGGCGGCTTCCTCAGGTGAGTCCACTTCGTTAAGGACTCGAAGTTGGTTGAAGGTTCGAGCGCCTAGGGGCGTCTCTGGTGGTTTTTTGCCGGAACTTTTTCCCAAGATCGTATTTCCTTTGCCCAGGTGCGCTGATGTTTTGAGTCCGCAGCTCTGGGGTGGTAAATAGTCGTCTAATGTTGCTCCCTGAGTTGCAGGGGGATGATAAGAGTTGACTGGGTGAGTTGCAAGGGTGTTTTTAAGCAACAATTTTGCACTACTTCTTAGAAGTCGGTTTGTCGAATCTTCAATGTCCTGTGGTTGTAGCGTGGATGGTAAGCTGGAGTCTGGGCCCGTCCTGCCTGACATGACTGCAGGACTGCCACTCTCCGCCACTCCGCGCCGCTCCGCGGTGTAATAGGTGTTTTATGCTGCAGGGTGTAGCAGGAAACACACCCCAAGCAGTAGAGCACAAGGAAAGACTGGGTGTTAGAGAGGAGACTGCAGGACTGCCACTCTCCGCCACTCCGCGCCGCTCTGCGGTGTAATAGGTGTTTTATGCTGCAGGGTGTAGCAGGAAACACACCCCCAGCAGTAGAGCACAAGGAAAGACTGGGTGTTAGAGAGGAGACTGCAGGACTGCCACTCTCCGCCACTCCGCGCCGCTCCGCGGTGTAATAGGTGTTTTATGCTGCAGGGTGTAGCAGGAAACACACCCCCAGCAGTAGAGCACAAGGAAAGACTGGGTGTTAGAGAGGAGACTGCAGGACTGCCACTCTCCGCCACTCCGCGCCACAGTTATCTTGGAGTCCTGGGGAATTGTAAGAGCTCGTTTATCAGGGTCTAGGCTCAGCACCTCTGTGATCCCAAGACCACTTAGGGTGATGGGGAAGTAGAGAATCTCCCGCCGCCCCCAGGGCAGGAGAGGAAATCTCTCTCTCTCTTTGGACATCCAGGCCAGGGTATCTCGCTGGAGGGACATCCATCAGGAATAGAGAATGGAACTCATGACAAAGTGTGAATGCCGTGAGGGGTGGGTGTTGTTTCTGTTTCCATGCTTGTGTGTAGCCATAGGCTTGAGCTGTAGTGTCTCTGTGCCTCTGTATGTTAGTGTTGGAGTTCATGTGTTTTACATTGTAGCTTTAATCCACCTACCTCATAAACTCCTCCTGGAGTGCTTTCTCAAGCAGTTTCACCATGGAACCCCAATTAAGTTACAATAGTGAGTATCCAGCTGGCTGAGTACCCGCCTCGGCTGGCCCATATGGAATTTCCAAAGGGTCAGGCAGTCATGTCAGTGTTCTGGCCCAAATTGAGCCACTTAAATGTCTAACTGCATGCACAGCTAGTAGTTTAATCCCTGTTAATAGCCCGACATATATCAATCATTTAATTACCAGGCCTTTAATGATTTCAATGTTCGAAACAAATTATTTGGCCCAGGCCCTTCAAAACTGGGTAATTTGGTGCAAATCTTTGTTATGGTTAAAAAAATGTAAAGAGTCAACACTTTTTTTATTGGTTTTCCCATACGGAAAATGTCAATTTTTTACTGAAGGCCGCTGCCCAAACCACTGGACGAATGTTCACCAAATAAGAAATAGGTTGGAGTTAGGGGGGTTTTGAGGGTGAGAAGCATGTGGGCAGGGTAAAAGGGGAGGAGTTCTGCAAGTGTGGGGTCTTGGGAGAGTGTAGAGCGTTGCCCAGAGATCTCAATTCTTTTTGAACAGCAAAAGAAAAGAGTCAATATTTTACAAATATAAAATAATGTGGTATGGCAGACGCAGTGTATGATTGTTGGGGATGCACAGAGGCGTTGCTAGGGGGGGGCTAAGGGGGCTATAGCCCCGGATCTTTTGGTTGTAGCCCCGGATAGAAGCTCTGGTGCTACAACCAAAATGCTAGCTGGCCCTGAGTCCCCGCAGTCCCAACATTAACACCCCTGGGGATACAGAAGGATTTTAGATGAATTTGCATAAACAATGAAGATCTCAGTTTTATTTGGCAGCTAGCGCCGAGGATCTCGATTCTTATGGAGTGGACAAAGCATGGATGAAATACTCGATAAACCTCATGTTGCATAGCTTAAGAACACACATTGATACCGGAGGATATGACATCAGTTACGTTATCAGAAGAAATAAAGGCAGAATTACTGGGGGTGGGAGGTGTAGCAGAACAAAACCCTTAAAATTCAGTGCAAAAACAGTTGAAGTGGCGTTAAGGTGCTGATTTACTGCAACAAAATCCCCAGAAATTCAGTAGCTGCTGGGAGCTACGCCACCCTAACTATGAGCCCCCACTGCGCAGCCCCTAAGTACACTGATTACATCATGAAATTACTTTATTGACGGCATCTCATATGGTGTCACGTATTGCATTACCAGTGACAAATCTCATAACTAGAACAGACTTATAACAAATCAGATGAGACCAGTGATGACATCACATATGAAAACTCCTAGAACAGGACTTATAACCTCCTCAATAACCCTACCAGTGATGGTTAAACATTTCTAACTGTATTTTGAGACGCAGAGGGCATTCTAGCTCACAAATAATGTACCCTATCTTTTCTGAATATCCCCCCAAAATCTCAATCCCTGTAAGTAATGGTAGGATAACGTCAGAGAGCAGTATTTGCTCATAAAAATCTACAATTTCAGATACAATACAGCAGAGATCTGCAACCTTTGGATGGCTAGATCCTTATCTGGCCATAGACAGCTTAGTCAACGGGGACGGAACAAAGGCGTCACAGTCTAAAGTATCAGCCAAAATGCAGGTTGAAACCCATGGACTAGGAGGATTACAGCATCCACCACTATAGGGCACTATCCAGTCTTGTCTTGATAATCCTGTGTCCTTGACACATGAAGCTGTTTCTCGCATGGTTGATGATTACTGGCCACCTTCTATAACCTTAACCATTTGACGCGGCCAAGGCCTACCTTTTGCTTCGTTCTACTGACAGTACGTTTGCTGTGATATGTTGAATGAAGGGATTTGGGAAACTGTTAGCTCTCATGTGTGTCCGGTATTGTGTGTGGGCTGGTGCAGTGTCATAATTATGCTACTGCGTGTCTGCTTTGGTTGGTAAGAGCAGAGTGATCACGGTCTCTTCCTGGTAAGTACTCATTCAATACGGGGTGACTCAGGTGTGTAGGAAGGCTGGGGTTGTAAATTGACAGTGATTTTAAATGCAAACTCTAAACAAGCTTTTCACTTGAATACATACTATTTTAGATGCAGCAAAATGTTTCATCTCTCTTTCTGCACCAGGGAAGTCAGTGATAATGTCATATGTGATGTTACCAGTGATGTCATTTGTGAGGTCATCAGTGTGCTTAGATGCTGCACAAATGGGGGCTCATAGTTAAAAGCGGCATAGCTCCCAAACCAGCCATATTTAAGGGGTTTTGTTGAATTAAAACAGCAACTTACCGTCACTTCAAATAAAGTTTTATTCACTAAATATATATATTTAGTGAAAAAACTTTAGTTAAGATAAACGTTAAGATGATCCAATTAATTGCAATAAAAGACATGACATTTGTCGGGTGTGGGATTGTGGGAAGTGACAACCATCTTATTTCAGAGTGCCCCCGTATATGTCACCCATGATGTCATTTCGATCTCATTGTTGATCCCTGCTGTGATCTCAATATCGTGCTCATGGGCTGAGCCACTACGCGGGTGACACCAAGTTAAGATGGCCGCCCCTCCCCACACCTGCCGAATTTCATGGATTTTGCTGTGATGAATTGGATCCACTAAACTCTGTCTCAGTTCAAGTTTTTTCACTGAATTTCAAGGGTTTTGTTCTGCTTTATCTTCTCCATGGCGCGTTGACCATGGCCACCGTCCCTGCTGAAAAAAATAGAATGAAAGACTGTGGTCCAAATCCCCCCCATTACTAAATAGCCTGAGCCCCCACTGTCTACTCTGTAACAATAACGATGAAAGGCCGTGGCTCACTGGCCATGGTCGTTGGTTATGGCCAATGGCCACAGAATACGGCCGTGCCCCTTTTTTCTTGACTGCGTCACTAAATGTCCCTGTGGGATCGAAAAAAAATCAGACTCAAATGGGCTCTTCAGCCCTCCCCAAAGTGGCGACCTATTTACTCCTCTTTCCCCCTGCAGTGAAACTACCCCTTTCCCTCCTCTAAATATCTTTTTTAACCCCTTTTCTTCAGATTCCTGCGCCATTAGCACAGGAATGGCTCACATGAGCAAAACAAATAAAAACGGCGCGCTTTTATCTCTGAAACGCCTTAATGCTGCAATGCAACATGGCAGATATCTGAAACTTTCTCGGGACCGGTGTCACTCCCTTTTCAGCCAAATGTTTTACAAAACTACCAGACGGTTTTACAGCAAACCAAAAAAAAGGAATATCTTTAACAGTTTGTGCCCAACTTCTTATTTGGTGCCAATCCGTCCAGCGATTTTCTCGGTGCATGCATTCAGTCAAAACGCCTCTAGATCTATGATTAAATGAATGAGAGTAGGCTGAAAAAGGATTGTTTTTTCTTTCCTTAACAATTTAGCACCAGTTTAAATGCATAACTACTGCCCTATATGATATGATATGACCTTTATAACGCGCCTATACACAAGTGTTTCAAGGCGCGACGAGGCAAGGGATGGCAAACATAGGGAAGACAGAGACAACGATCTTACTAGGCCAGGTGACATTGAGATCGCGCAAAGTGCAGAAGAGGGGGGAGGGGAAAAGTGTGAGAGGAAAAGGGAGGGGACCGTGCAGTACATGGGATCAACAGTAAAAATACATAAAAACCAATAAATAAAAAGTGCAGCCTGCTGGTGGCAAGTGCAAGGGTAAGTGCAGACATCAAGTGTCAAGTGCCGGTAGGGGACTGTAGGGATACAGAAACAGCCCCTTAGTTCAAGGGTTGCCAGGGGGGCAGTGCAGGTGTGCAACTGGCGGGGAGGGGACCTGGGCCCGAGGTCAAAGGGTAGCCATGTTACCAGTGCAGTTTCGGTTTCAGCCAGGAGTTCAGCAGGGGAGAAGAAGACAGAAATCTGAAGAAAAGAGGAAGGTCTTGAGCTGCTTCCGGAACCAGAGATGGTTCTCCTCAAGTTTCAGAGAGGCAGGGAGGCTGTTCCAGAGGGAGGCCTCAGCCGAAGAAAGAGATCTACCACCAACTTGTTGCTTGGAGAAGCGACTGACCCTAAGGGAGTTGGAGGCGGATGAGCGAAGAGCTCGAGAAGGAAGATATTTAGGAAGAGAGAGTTGAAGATATTGAGGCCCCAGGTCCCAGAAGGCCATGTGGACAATGCAGAGGGTTTAAGTCCTGGAGAGATACGATCCCTGGGCATATATACAGCATATAAACAGAGTTTCAGTTGTGACTCAGTAGTTATGGTTCATTTGATGTTTCCACAGGAAGAGACAATTTTGAGACACTTATAAGTTTGTCACCGTTCAACAGATGTGCACAAAACTTGGCAAGAAATATACACACCAAACAGAATTCTTTTGGGAAATGTAGTGAACATTTTCTCCACGGGGCCAAAGTTATAGGCGCGTCCCTAATGTTGCATTTCCCAATAAATTACCATAGGGAATTTTTCTCTCCTTTAAAGAATAAAAGGCAAGACGTATTTGCACCAAAACTCCACGAGGAGAGGGTGCCTGGAACCAACTGAGTGCTTTGCCTGGTGTGGTGGAAATCCAGCCTAATGCAGAGCATTTTGACTTATGTATATTCTTGCGGCGACATCCAAGGATTCCCATTTCAAACCGAAAAACTGCAATTGGATTTGCTAAAGAGAAAAAAAATACAGTTTGGGTAACAAATTTGTGGATATTCGCGGGTATTTGCAGATGTGCATGCCACAAAATGGGGAGCTGTGATTGGATAATGATGGCAAGAATGAAAAATCGCCCATGTGGGATCAGCAGAACCAATGCGGAGCCAGTGGGGAGAGAAAAATAAGGAGAGAAAATGAAATGGTATATAGCAGGCCTTTTGGGCATGTTTGCTGCCAGAGGGCTGCTTTGACAGACTCTCAAAGTGGTTCTGCAGAAAGTATGAGCATGGGCAGTGACACTGAACACCCCCACTCACACACCCACACACACAACAGTGCAGCAGCTCATGCAAATACAGGACAAGGGTTAGCAGTGCAAACCTCCATTGCACAATCACATTCGATAGCTGAAGCACAGGCAGTGCAACATGCCGCACAGACCACGGAGCAGAGGTGAGGCATGGGCAGCGACAGCGCTAAAGTACTGGCAGAAATTGCACAAGCCCCAATACACAGCAGATGCATAGCTGCCAACTGGGACTCTGGGTATAAAGTGTGGTTTTCTCTTGTCCTAAAGCATGCAATCTAAAACATCTGGGTTTGTGGGAATCGTTCAGGGATTATGATTATGATTATGATAGGTTATTTATAACGCGCTTAATACCCAGAGGTTTCTAAGCGCGGACCCGGGGATCGAACCCGTGTTGCTCCGTCTCATCTTGCTTCCAAGGTGAACACGTTGCCGCTGAGCTATCCTCCTGGGACATTATCATTTGGGGGTAGCCAGTGGTCGCAACCTGCGACCCCTGAGGTTTGCCTTGCTACCCCTGTGAACTCCCTTGCTACCCCCTACAAAAATATATATTTTGTTTGTTTTTGTTTTGTACATTGAAGCTCCTGGGCTGTGGCCAGTGCCATGTGGCTCTTTGTTTCTGGAGAGGCTGGAATGTATGTTGAGGCCTCTTAAAAAAAACAAGGGGTTTCACAAGTGTAACACTTTGAGCAGTCACCCTAAGTAAGAAAGAATAAAAATAACAAATAATTTGTCTTTCTAGAATTCTATACAATAAATACCAGACTCATTAAAGCGGTGAAAGGTCATGTTCTATCGCTTCCCATGATGTTACTTCAGGTGGGGTCAAATGGCATCACTTCCTGTGATGTCATCAGAGGTCAAGGGTCATGTGATGTCACTTCTGCTATCCCTGGTATTTTGGTGAAATTATGTCCCTGGAATCGTTGGGGTCTCTGATTAGGTTCTATGTTATTTAGCCGCAGGATTTTTCATCGCCGTTTTTTTATCGAAAAAAACTAGTTTATTTTTTTATTTGATTTTTTGGGGGGATACCCCCCTTTTTTTTTTAAAATTGTTCCCTTTCACCAACAAATATTTATTAAATTTTAAACCCCCCCCAAAAAAAAAACAATCTTTTTTTGATAAAAAAACGGCGATGAAAAGTCCCGCAACGAAAAATCCTGCGGCAAAAGAACTGTATACCCCTGATTAAACCTCCGCTCTCTCGTTCCTAGTAGATGATTGGCCTTCGCTGGGTCTCTTTGATGATCTTGCTTGGTAAAAGACATTTTGTGAATTTTATGAGTTTTGGTTTCAGGCCAAACTGAAGAACTTGCTAATAATTGTCACCTGAGCAAAACCTGAGGACTTTCTATGCTTTTTGTTGTGCTATGTTTCTTTGCTGGGACTTATACCACGCTCCGCTGCAAGTTGCATGGTCTTAGGTGCCCCGGTGCATCTGAAACAGAGGGGGATGGTTTCGGTTATTGGGGAGAGAGGGAAATGGAAGATAGGTTTGCATCTGAATGGATGCATGCATGTGAAATTCAGCACCAGCAGGGCCTATGTCCTTAAAATTGAAAATCTTGTGCTTGAGCACAATGTCCTTGATCACCCTCCCTGTGCATTTTTTCCATCCTCTTTTTTTTATGTTCCACCAATTATCGCAGGACACAGGCCATTTCATTGGAATGTTTCAAACACGTCTGCTTTTGCATTAAAAAAGGCTGATTCACTGACTGTGAACTGGGGGTTCTAAATTGGAGTGTGTCGCTTTAAGCATCTTGGAATAATACACGTCTATTGCAACATACAGTATATGTTTATTCTTAGTTCAGATCATGTGCTTTGCTCAGTAAGACAAGTGAAAAATGTGAATTATGACTCCAATATATGCTGGAGGTGATCCTTAGAAATTATAATTTTTAAAAAGAACCAGTCCACAATATAGTACAATTAATTAGTACCCGGCGAGGGGGTGTAGTGGCCTCCCAGCCAATGGGGGGGCTCAGAATGCAGGAATTACCACATGGTAATCCCGCTGCCCTGAACCTCCTCACAGCCGGCAGCCGCCATCTCCCCTCGCCGGGGCATCAGGTAAGTCTTCTCTCCCAACCCTCCTCCCCCGAATTCCCTTCCCGCCCTCCCACCCCCACTTACCTTCTTTTTTTTCCATTTCGAGAGTGGATGCACTGGGAACACTTCAGTCCCCAGCGCGTCTGCTCCCGATCTGTGACAGGCCGTTTACATTTTTTTCAATTTACTTCAATGACTGCCATGGAAAGGGAGAAGGCACTATCCCTTCTCCCCTTCTATGGCAGCAATTTTCTTTGTTTACTATTGCCACCATGGAAAGAGAAAACACACTTGTTTTATGTCAGCGGAGGGCATTTTTAAAAACTTTTTTTTTCTTTTTTTTTTGGCAAACACAATGAGTCTTGAAGCCGGGAGAAAAGAAATATTAGTACCCTGATTTAACGGACTGGGGTACTAATGGCAATAAGCCCCTCGACTGCGTGCCATTATCTTGCTATGGTCGGGCCTGCAACTATGGGCCCCGGGGGCATTACCTTAGGCGGTAATGGGCCGCAGTCTCTGGGCTTATTGCCACAATAATGTCCTTTCTTATTAGCGTATTGTGCAAAGAATGCACACCATTTCTTTTCTCAAAATGTCCTTCATTCTTGAAAAGTGTCACACCCAGATTAAAACCAACGACCTGTTTCTTCTGGGCACCAAGGAACTGTTTAACTTTGTGTGCTTACCACTGATTGGTTGGTAGTGCTCCTGAACGCACATATTTGTTACAGTATGCACGAACATCAGTAAATAACTAATATAGAAAATACATGTTGTTGTAGACCCCACAGCCTGATCCTTTGGTTCCTTATAAGGTCTGCCAAATTCCCAGCACCCCAACAGAGCCTATCTGCATCCCTTTCCCATTGCCCCATATAGACAGTGCACTCACAGTTTGATGACAACATTCCTGCAGGGCACACGTGATGCCTAATTCTTGCTTGGTGATCTTAGGTGTGTGCCTCGGGCATCTAATCGCAATAATTATTTTTGTCCTCTTTTCTTTTTTGTTGCGTGCGGTAAATGGAGTCATGGGGCCTCATTACGAGGTGGGCGGAATGGGTTTAACGGCGCCGGTAATGGTGCCGGTAAACCCATTCTGCCCTATTAGGAGGTTCCCTCGCGGGACCCGCTCTGAACGTCTGGTCAGACCAGACGCCCTTAGCAGCTCCCGCAAGGGGACCACGGAGCTAATAACAGGCCCATTATTAACGGGCTCAAATGGGAATGGGGATGGGTTTTTTCAATGAGGAATTACCGGGTCCTCCAAGGTTGGAATGGCCCGGTAATTCCTCATTCAAGGAACCCGGACCCGAGTTTGGAGGCACCCATAGCGCTAATAGCACCATGGCTACCTCCAAACTCGGAATGAGGCCCATGGTGTGTGTTTTCAGGAGTTTAAAACTGTTCCTCTTGTGAGGAGTCAGAAATGAAAGCTGGAAACAAAGTTGCCATGTTTTTGGCTACCGAGTAGGCAACCATGGACTCTGTAGCAATGTTCTTGGTGTACATGACTTGCCACTGTGGTGGATGTCAGTGGAATGTGATGTGTCAAGTGGAATGTTGGTGTCTTTGAATGACGATGCGCGAGGTGGACAGTTAGAGAAACCTCAGCTGGAGTGTGGATGGGCCAGTGTTTCTTCTGCTAAGTGTGCAACTGGACAAGCAATATTACCTATGAACTTACCTGGTGTCCTGCGCTGTACTTGAGAGAGAACCCTACCGGGTCACTTCAGACGCACTCTGCTTCAGCTGCCCTGGCTGGCACGGAGTGCCCCCTCCAAGGAGAGCGCCTACAGAGTGCCCCCGGAGTGCAACCTTGATGACCTCTGCAAGTAGCGGCCCACATACATGGTAACGGGAAATGGAAGTCAGAGTCGTAGTGTGCCCCACAGCGCCCCCCAAAGAATCAAGTGGCACGATACACAGTAAGGTGACCAATTGCACATTCCATACGAGTGGGGGGGAGGGGAGGGTGCAGGGCTGCCGTCCACCGCCCAGCGATTAAGAATTAAGCCAACTGCACCAGCTGGTCTCTGGAGTCACCTGTGCAGGGTACCTCAAGGTCCCACACCGTTGGCACATTTAGATGTTCTGGTTTACCTCGTGATACCCCCTTATTTTTAAAGGGGGTCCAAACTACAAGCCCTGCACCCCCTTCTCTTTGTTGACTGCAGGTGCGACCACCGAATGAACACCAAGTTCACCACCCACCTAGGAACCAACCCTGGAACGGGGACCACCGGGGGGGGTGCGCAGGAAGTTTGTTGTCCCGCGAAACTGCGCCACATGTGCTGCTGAGAGGTCAGAGCCTTAGTTAGGGACGTGCAGCCGCACCCACCCGTGGCGTAATCTCTGGGCGTGACCCTGTGGTCTAGGCGCACCCTGATGAGGCAGAGGGCGTGGGCGCACCCTATACCCCTGTTCACAGGGCTGAGTTTGGGCAGCAGAGCCGTTTAAAGAGGGGCTGCGCTGCTTGGGCCTTGCCTCGATACCTGCGGGACTCTACAGCTTGGATGGGCCTAACGAGCGCGGGAATCACCAAGCCTAACCTGCTGGCGTACGTCTGAAGGAAGGCGCGCAAGGTGATGTGGAGCGGGGCCAGAGAAAAGCATGCAGCACCTAAAAGGGTGGTGGGCGCTTCAGTGCATCTGTGTCCTACCAGCCACGTGAGCAAAACATGGGCCGCAGCCCAGTACTGCGCGTCATGCATCTGAGCGGCACACATGCTAGGCCCATGCATGAGTCACCAAGAAGCATCTGAACTGTACATACGGTGCATGGCAAATTAACATAATTCACGAGTTGCTGCCATTATTTGCTTCCAGTGCCATTGAAGGGTTCCACTATCATAAACCCTAACAAAGATTTTTAATGACACTCAAAATAAATGATTGGGTCGAAGTGGCATGCCATTGGGGACTTAGTGCTTCAACAAGAAACACATATAAAGCAACAAAGAGTAGTCAGAGATTTCAGTAGGCAAAGGTCTGCAACTTTGGGCCCTCTGGATGTTTTGGAATACAACTCCCATCAACCCTAGGCTGCATTGTCAACGATGAGGGGTCATGGGAATCGTAGTCCAAAGCATCTGGAGAGCCATAAGTAGCAGGCCCCTGAAGTACAGCATATATGGTGGATCGGGAACCAGTTGATGTTAGGAGTGAGGTAAGAACCAATTTCCGGACACTAGGGACAGACATGAGAACAAGAAGGAGCGCGTAGATGCTATATATAGGTATGCAAATTGATAATTGTCCCGGGAGGATAGCTCAGCGGCAACATGCTCGCCTTGGAAACAAGACGACACGAAGCAACACATATTCGATCCCTAGGTCCGCGCTTAGAAACCTCTGGGTATTAAGTGCGTTATAAATACGCAACTAAGAGACATATTCTTGTAACAGCGCCTCGATGCCCCTGAGCGCTTAAAAATGCAAAAAATAATAATAACTGACAATGGCCAATTGGCAGCTATTGGGCGTTGACATCTATTAATAATTCTTGATTTTGGGACATATAAAAATATGTAAAGATACTCATCCTTCTCGCACAAGATAAACAGGGCTTGCAAAATCTACTGGCCCACTCGCATAGACAAGGAGATTTTATGAAGGCCCAGTGGCATTTGCATGGTACTCAGCCTTGCTTGCGAGTATGGAGACGTTTGAAATGTTATCTGTCATTTACTGTAAACAAAGTGGTCTTTGGGTGGCAGCACTGCACCAACTATTAACTGTGCTGATGGTGACATGCACCATTTTATGGAGAGCACTGGTAAATATTGTGTCACTGGTCACCATGGGGCGAGTGCATTTCTCTTAGGTGAAAAAAATAGGTATGTATGTGTTGAGGAGTAAAGGGAATAGAGGGGTGAGTAAGGGTGGGGGAGGGGTGTTTTGGCGGGCTGAGCAACAGGGGGCACATAGTCAAGGTGGACTTGCTTGAAATGCGAATGCTGAATTTCTACAACTTCAGCTGTGGCCACTGTACATGTTGCACCAATAGGTTTCTTTGGGGCCCACTAGCCATGGTCTTCGGCCGTGGACACTGTACATGTTGCACCAATAGGTTGCTTTGGAGCCCACTAGCCATGGTCTTCGGCCGTGGACACTGTACATGTTGCACCAATAGGTTTCTTTGGGGCCCACTAGCCATGGTCTTTGGCCGTAGACACTGTACATGTTGCACCAATAGGTTTCTTTGGGGCCCACCAGCCATGGTCTTCGGTCATGGAAACTGTACATGTTGCACCAATAGGTTTCTTTGGGGCCCACTAGCCATGGTCTTCGGCTGTGGCCACTGTACATGTTGCACCAGTAGGTTTTGTTGGGGCCCACTAGCCATGGTCTTCGGCTGTGGCCACTGTACATGTTGCATCAGTGGGTTTCGTTGGGGCCCACTAGCCATGGTCTTCGGCCGTGGACACTGTTCATGTTGCACCAATAGGTTGCTTTGGGGCTCACTAGCCATGGACTTCGGCCGTAGACACTGTACACGTTGCACCAATAGGTTGCTTTGGAACCCACTAGCCATGGTCTTTGGCCGTGGGCACTGTACACGTTGCACCAATAGGTTGCTTTGGAGCCCACTAGCCATGGTCTTTGGCCGTAGCCACTGTACATGTTGCACCACTAGGTTTCTTTGGGGTCCACTAGCCGTGGTCTTCGGCTGTGGACACTGTACATGTTGCACCAATAGGTTTCGTTGGGGCCCACTAGCCATGGTCTTCGGCCGTGGACACTGTACATGTTGCACCAATAGGTTGCTTTGGGGCTCACTAGCCATGGACTTCGGCCGTAGACACTGTACACGTTGCACCAATAGGTTGCTTTGGAACCCACTAGCCATGGTCTTTGGCCGTGGGCACTGTACATGTTGCACCAATAGGTTTCTATGGGGCCCACTAGCCATGGTCTTTGGCCGTGGCCACTGTACATGTTGCACCACTAGGTTTCTTTGGGGTCCACTAGCTGTGGTCTTCGGCTGTGGACACTGTACATGTTGCACCAATAGGTTTCGTTGGGGCCCACTAGCCATGGTCTTCGGCCGTGGACACTGTACATGTTGCACCAATAGGTTGCTTTGGGGCTCACTAGCCATGGACTTCGGCCGTAGACACTGTACACGTTGCACCAATAGGTTGCTTTGGAACCCACTAGCCATGGTCTTTGGCCGTGGGCACTGTACATGTTGCACCAATAGGTTTCTATGGGGCCCACTAGCCATGGTCTTCGGCCGTGGCCACTGTACATGTTGCACCAATAGGTTGCTTTGGGGCCCACTAGCCATGGTCTTCGGCCGTGGACACTGTACATGTTGCAACAATAGGTTGCTTTGGGGCTCACTAGCCATGTACTTCGGCCGTAGACAATGTACATGTTGCACCAATAGGTTGCTTTGGGGCTCACTAGCCATGGACTTCGGCCGTAGACACTGTACATGTTGCACCAATAGATTGCTTCGGGCTCACTAGCCATGGACTTCGGCTGTAGACACTGTACACGTTGCACCAATAGGTTGCTTTGGAACGCACTAGCCATGGTCTTTGGCCGTGGGCACTGTACATGTTGCACCAATAGGTTTCTATGGGGCCCACTAGCCATGGTCTTCGGCCGTGGCCACTGTACATGTTGCACCAATAGGTTTCTTTGGGGCCCACTAGCCATGGTCTTCGGCCGTGGACACTGTACATGTTGCACCAATAGGTTGCTTTGGGGCTCACTAGCCATGGACTTCGGCCGTAGACAATGTACATGTTGCACCAATAGGTTGCTTTGGGGCTCACTAGCCATGGACTTCGGCCGTAGACACTGTACATGTTGCACCAATAGGTTGCTTTGGAACCCACTAGCCATGGTCTTTGGCCGTGGGCACTGTACATGTTGCACCAATAGGTTTCTATGGGGCCCACTAGCCATGGTCTTCGGCCCTGGCCACTGTACATGTTGCACCAATAGGTTTCTTTGGGGCCCACTAGCCATGGTCTTCGGCCGTGGACACTGTACATGTTGCACCAATAGGTTTCTTTGGGGCCCACTAGCCATGGTCTTTGGCCGTAGACACTGTACATGTTGCACCAATAGGTTTCTTTGGGGCCCACCAGCCATGGTCTTCGGTCATGGAAACTGTACATGTTGCACCAATAGGTTGCTTTGGAGCCCACTAGCCATGGTCTTCGGCCGTTAGTAAAAAACCTTTACAAAAAGTTACATAGTTTACATTAAAATTCTGTACGTATAAATTTATACAAAATCAGACAATTAAAAAAATTCCATTTGTGGTAAAAACAATGCATATTAAATAAATCATTACATTATCTAAAACAAAAAAAGAGGAAAAAAGAGAGGAAATAAAAATAAAAAAAAGAGAGGAGAACCAACTACTAGTTCGTGCAGTTGCTCTCCATTAAACGCACCATTTAGAAGTTGCTGTCCAATACAATATACATTTGCATTACTACAGTACCAAAATACGTTAATTTTCGAATTCGACATTTTCGTTTACAAAATAATCACTGTCATTGTTTTCTTTATGAGAAATGGCGTTCTAGTTATGGACAGATGTGTATGCACTAAGAATATGCAGGGTTCTGCCCTTAAGATGCAGAGCCCCCTAATATGTATTTGTATTTTTATTTAAATTATATAGAGTGTAACACGTAAGAGCTTGACAGAAAAACATCAAGAACGGTACAATGGTTAGGAACAGGTCAAGAAGAGAGAAGATGTGCTTTAAGGCGAGATTTGAACAGATACTAAGAAGAGAGGAACCGCAAAGGGAGAGGGAGAGAGAGCATTCCAGTGTTTAGGCGCAAGTAGAGAGAAGGAGCAAAAGTGAGTGGCAGCAAAAGGTGGGCGAGACACAACTAAGTGGAAGAGTGATTGCGAGCAAAGTGAACAAGAAGGGGAGTAGAAAGAGATCAGGGAAGAGAGATAGGGAGGGGCAAGGCTGTGGAGACATTTAAAGACAGCACAGAGAAAATTGACAAGCCAAGCATTGAATGATAGCCACTGACGTGAGTGCAAAGCGGAGGCAATGGAGTCGTAGGGCCATAGGTTGCAGAGGACACAAATAGAAGTGTGATAGATTGAGGGGCAAGCTGGTAGGCTGGGAGAACAAAAAAGTAGTGTAGAGCAGCAGAATAGCAAAGGGAAAACTAAAGAGGAGATGAGAAATTTAGATATATCAAAAGTTAGATACTGACGAGCCTTCTTGATTCTGAATAGCTGGAAGTGGCAGGAGCAGGAAATAGACGAGATATGAGAAGAGACTGAAAGTGATGAGTCAAAGGTGACATTAGGAATACGGGCCGAGGTGGAGATGGGGAGAGAAGTAGGAGGAAAAGAGTCAAGAGCAGGGAGGAAGAGAAGGGAAAATAGCAAAAGGTGGAAAAAAGAGAACCTCTGTTTCAGAGGGATTGAGGTGCTGATAGTGGAAAGACATCCAGGATTGGATAGCGAGAAAAGAAGCCGACAAAGAGGCATGGATGGAATCAGAAAAGGATAGAAAGATCTGAGAGTCGTCGGCATAAAGATGATAGGAGAAACCAAAGAAAGAGATGATGGCACTAAGGAGTGAGGTGTAAAGGGAAAAAAGGAGAGGGCCTAGGACCAGCCCAGGAGACTGAGAAAGTGCAGCCAGAAAGGTGTCACGAAAACCAAGTAGGGAGAGACAAGGAAGAAGGATAGAATGGTCGACCGTGCCGAGCGGGGCGGTCAGACCAAGAAGGACGTGGACAGAGGATAGTTTAGAATACCGAGAGGAAAGGAGAGAATCAGAGACAGCAAGAAAGTTAAGTTTGGTGTAATGGCGTGGACGGAAGCCGGAGTGAAATGGAAGCAGAAGTGAGTGCAGGTTAACAAAGGAAGAGACCTGAGAGTGAACAATGCGCTCCAGCAGTTTAGAGAAATAGGGAAGAAATGAAATAGGATGAAAGATGAGTGGAAGAAAAATATCAAGCATAGGCATTTTCAAAATAGGGAAGATTGAAGCATGCTTGAAGGAGGATAGAAAATTAGACTAGGAAAGGGAAGAGTTTTCAAGAAGCCGCACGGTAGGGGAGGAGAGTAGGATAGACAGCTGGAATTAAAGATGAAGGAATAGGATCACCGGTCGAGTGAATCTGAAACTGAGAATGAAAAGAAAAGAAGTTAATTTCTTTGCAATTTCAATACACACACAGATATAAGACCCCACCAAGACTAGCCACATGTGCACACAATTGACTGATTAATTGCAAACTCAGTGGACACTCTTCCATTATCCCAATTACATTTCCTGTCTTTTTTGTTTGTTCTTTTTTTAGTGCCTGATGATGGAGGTTTGGTGGTGTTTGTTCGTCTGAGAATTGATCGCGGCAAACTGTTCGAAAAAAAACAGCCCGCAGAGGATCAAACCCACTCACACCACCCCCCCATCCACCTTCCCCACTTACCTGTTTGCCTGCTGCCTGGTCCACTTCAGCCCTGCAGCGTTAGATCTGTCTCTCTAACGCAGGTGGCATCCAACACCGCAGGGTCCCTTTTTCTTCTTTTTTTTTCGGTCCCCCGCCTGCAATATTGAGGAAGCGGAGGACACTCCTGAGACTTCCCAAGGCTAATACATACCGATCATAGGGAACGGGGGACACCCCACTACCCCCGCTCCCCATGTTCGGTATGTATTAGCCTAATTGTTGTATTTTTTTCAATCAAATGTTACTGGCCAAATTCGGCCAAATGGATCATTCGATCAAAATAAAACAAACAAGTATGCTAATACCATGATGGATGCTTTGTGCAAAAAGCCATTTAATGTACAGACAAAAATGAAAAGCCGAATGACTGCCGTGTATACTCGATATTACAACAAATGGGTGGTCGGAGGCGAAATACAGAGATAAAAAGAAAATAATAGAATAAATAATTTTCTGGCAACTGTTGGAAGGTGTAGGCAATGTAGATTGTTTTGATATTTGAAACATTGACTTTCCAACTCTACAAAATTACAAGGAGACTACCGGATTACCCAGAAAGCCCCAGGTGGAGATCTCCTGTCTTCAGCAACTTTTTGAAGTAATCTGGAATAGATTCATTTATATCAATCAACGATAGGCTTTCGATGTGGTGCCGGACAGCGAATGCTTTTCTCAGACCTTAGCCAGTCTCTCGAGGATATTGCGGCAGGAAATGTAAAATGTTGCCTTGCAGCCGCTTGCCTGCATTGTGCCAGTCGCACAGCCTCCAGTCAAAATATGTGCCGCAAAAATGCTGCAATAAAAGCAATTTGTATTCATGCCGCAACATTGTACATTTCCTGCCGCAATATCCTGGAGGGTCTGCTCAGCGCATTTGGAGCAGAGCTCCCCACCTAAGCAAACGGATCAGTTTCACCACAGTCTACTTTGGTGAAATGGATCAGAAAAGCCATGGTAACCAATTGCTCCGGTTGTCTTCTAAATATGTCTGTGATCTGCCACTTTTCAAAAGTGATATCTGTATATTTGGTGAATTGATGGTGATTCTGAAACCGATGCGTAAACAAGTCAATCCTATGAAAATCTGGAAGGCGATAGTCAACGATTTTGCAAAAGTGTTCTGTTTTATCCCCAATTCTTCGAATTCTCTCTTAAAGTATAAAATAAAAGATAGCATGAATAAATAGATGGAAAAATGAACTTTGAACAAATGTAATGAGATTCTTGACCATCTGGACGTTAGCTGATCCAAAGTAACGTACAATATTACTTCCCTCTCTTCAGGCTCCAGGAACAATGGTCCGAAGAACCTCGTTCCCTAGGATGGGCCCTCTCATCGTGGCTTGTCTTACGATGGTGTGGTACTTCAGCAGGCAGCCATGCAAAATCTCAAATGAAGGCTACTCTGTCGAACCTTCCAAAACACACGTTCTCATCCTCACCTCTTGGAGGTCAGGCTCCTCCTTTGTAGGACAGCTCTTCAACCAGAATCCTCACATCTTCTACCTGATAGAGCCCATGTGGCATGTGTGGGCTAGCATGCCCCATGAGGCTTTCGGACATCTCCACATGCCGGTGAGGGACCTGCTCAGATCCATCTTCTCCTGTGACATGTCCAACTTTAAACCGTACATGAAAAGATACAAGTACATCACAGATCTATTTATGTGGCACGACAGCCGGGCCCTTTGCTCCCAACCTGCCTGCAGTGCCTACAATAGGTCAGACATCATTGACCGCCGGACGTGCTTCCAGAAATGTGGCAAGATACCCTTTAAAGAGCTGGAGGACACCTGCAAGACCTACAGCCACGTTGTCGTGAAGTCAGTCCGCCTCCTGGACCTGGAGGTTTTGTATCCACTTTTGAACGACCCACTGCTAAATATTAAGATCATCCACTTGGTGCGAGACCCTAGAGGTGTGCTCTTGTCACGAGAAAACTTCGAAGGCTTGAATCGTGATGATGGTACAATCACGAGAACGCAAAATAAAGCCGTTGATGTATTCAAGGTGATGCAGGAGATTTGTGCAGCCCAAGTGAGGATCTATAAGACTTCAATACAAGACCCTCCCAGTTTCCTAAAGGATCGCTACGTGATGGTGCTCTACGAAGACCTGGTGATGGACCCGGTAGGCCATATTAAAGACTGGTACAGTTACGTAGGCCTTCAAATGTCTCCCAAGCTTGAATCCTTTATCTACAACATCACCCACGGTGAGACGCCAAAGGACCGCAGGTTCTTACCTTTAACGGGAGACTCCGTGAAGATTGCCCAACACTGGCGACAACAGCTCAACTTCTCCAAAGTGGTGAGGCTGCAGGGGATTTGCAAGCAAGAGATGGAACTGTTTGGTTACCGAATGGTTATGTCTAAAACAGAGCAAGAGAACAGGTCCTTAGACATTGTCTTGCCATTAAGAAGAAATCATAACTGAAGAAAGTTTCACAACTAAAGTTAGTTTGGTGGCCTTCGAAGACATGATCTGAAACTGGGAGTTTATCGCAGGAGGCAGCCATGGCGCTGCAATTTCTGATTGAGAGCAGTGTTGCAATCCCTCCACAGCATAGAGACTGGAGCATCGCTACGAGTGATCTTGAGCAGGGAATCCTTCTGTAGGTATTGTACGATCCCACCACGAGTCGACAGTTACAATATGACCAGAGCGATGCATGAATCGCCACTGAAGAAGTCGCAAACTACAACATGGGGTACTCATGACATCACTGACCATGCCACATGCATCACAGAAACCGAGAGCTACAAAATTAGCAGTAACAGAAATGTTGTTAAATTTTTGGGGTTCAGCGGCAAAAACATATTACAAAATGAAAAAAACATGTTGCAGTACATGCAATTGTCCTGTACACTGGTGCATTCTAGGGGACAGAATTCTCCTAGTAATAATCATTTAAAACATTTTATTTGAGATACAACTACATAATCAATAAGTGTTTATTGGCGTTATACTTCCAAACAATATATCAACATTCAGTTGAAAGGCATTCCTTTTCGATTTGTTAAAGTAAGTGTGCTTTAGAGTGATTTTAATACATTAAATATCTACACGACATGTTTCAGCCAAATCGCTTCATCAGGAACACATGTCTAAAATATACCAAGGATTTACTTCTGACTTCTTAGTAGTTACAGAACACATTGTGCTGAAAGTGTGTCATATTTATCTTTCATTTGCAACTTCTCGTATATCTGCCAATAATAGACTTGCTTATTAAGTATGTGCTTTTTTAAATACCAAGGCAAGGTTTGTTTCAGACGTTTTAAATAAAAATACTAACGCTTTTTTTATAACGATTTGTTGCACCGTGATATCTTCGCAGGATCTCAGCGAGCGCGCTAACCTGCCTTTTCTCATTCTTTCGAGCCAGATTCACAAAAAGTAGGGCAAATGAAAGGGGCCAAGAGAATGAGGTAGCTTCATTTCCGCCACCCCAAGAAATGCACAAGGTACCCTATTCTCATTTCAGGAGGAGCTGGACAGTGGCGCAAAGATGCGAGTCTGGAGCGCGCGCCCAACACTAATGTATGACAGGCTCCCAGTAGCCACGTGTTTGCTGGGATCACATTTCACAGACCTGGCCCCTTTAATAGGATTTTGGGTACCTCCCTATTTTTTATTCCCTCTTGTTTATGCACATGTTCAAAACAAGCATTGTCAAAGCCAACAACATGGGTTTTGCTGAAGAGGGCTCCATCTGCCATTCAGGCTTCCTCCCAGTGCACAGAAATAGAAGCTGGGAAACATATAATACACGCGCTCCCCCAGCCCTAGCCAACGTCTCAGTGCCCCCCAGGGTGTGCTGTCTGCTGCATGCCACATTTCATATACCCATAACACATCCTTTATACCCCATTTGGAGCTAAAGCGCCACCCAGGTGTACTTAAAGGGCCAGTCGCTGTGAAATGCTCCGGGGGGTGGGAGGAAAGCATTTGAATCCCGTTTGGGGGTGGAAATGCAGGTGTGACAGCCATGGTTTAACCCGCGGATGTCACACTTCAAGAAAGAATGACAGGGTCAGAAATTACCCTGCCATGGTTAGCGCCTCCCCCTGAACCTGTACCCAAGAGGTGCAGGCGGCGGACCCTCATTTCTGAGTATTTAAAAGCTTATTTTGTTTGTGAGCTTGGGATGTGCTTTCTCAGTAGTATAGCGTGCTTGCCTTGAAAGCAAGACGATGCAGAGCAACACAGGTTCGATCCCCGGGGCCGGTTCCGCGCTTAGAAACCTCTGGGTATTACGCACGTTATAAATAACCAATTACGTTATAAATAACCAATTACAATTGCAAAAATGTGCAAAAATGCCCCCTGATTTGCACAAATGCGCAAATGGGGGAAACCAGGAATCGAATGAGGGCATCTAGGGTGCACGGATTCATATGCCCCTTACGAATCAGGCTGCTAGATTTTTTGGCGCAAGCGGTGAGATGCGCCAAATAAGTCTATTTAGGCTCTAGTTACAGGTTGAACAGTACCTGGAAAACAAAATGCCAATTGAAGGGACTGCTAACTGCACTGCATTTCCATCCCTGTTTTAGCCCCTATCTATTAAATGAGTGGGTTCGTCCATACTCATTTAATGTAAGTGGTTATGTTCAGTGCTTTAAGTGGGCCGGGGCCTGCTGGGGCCGGGCCCCGGCAGTCTCCAGAAAGTGGGGCCGAGCCGGGGCCCAGCCGGGGCCCCCCGTCCCACACAACATTGCGGGATGCATTATCCCGCCGCGGCCGCAGCCGCGACGGGAGATGCGCCCGTCATTATGTTGGCCAAGCTGACAGAAGTGCCAGCCAGCCACAGCTACGCTCAGGCTGGCGGCACTTCTGTCAGTTAGTGTAACTCCCTCTGATGACCCCTCATCAGGGTCATCAGAGGAAGTTACTGTCCCTTTGTTTTCCCTCCCCAGGTAACTGACCCCCGCGGGCTCCGTGATCTAATATGCAGATTAAATCATGGAGCCCGCGGGTTCGCAGAGGGTGAAAGACACCTCGGGCTCAGTGATAGCAGATAGATCACAGAGCCCGAGGTGCCTTTCTCCGTCGGCAAAGCTTTATAAAAGATGCCTTGAACTGTGTACGTTTCAAGCCATCTTTTATAAAGGTAGAAATATTTCTATGTTTATAAAAGACGGCTTGAAACGTGCACAATTCAAGGCATCTTTTATAAATAATAATAATAATAATAATTAGGCTTTTATATAGCGCTACAAACCCTCAGGTATCTGAGCGCTGCTTATTATTACCCACGGTGTGTGGTGCTCATTTATCGACCTCGGAAGGATGAAAGGCTGAGTTTGGCCCCGCCGGGATTCGAACCTGCGTTAACAGGCTCTGCACGGGTGTCAAAGCGGGCGCTCTACTCGCTGTGCCACTTGACCGGCTAAAGCCACCTTGCGGTTTGTTTTGTCCGTCATGCCTTGAATTGTTTACGTGTCAAGCCATCTTTTAGAAACATAGAAACATGTTACAAATATCTATGTTTATAAAAGGTGGCTTGAAACGTACACAAACCATAGTAAGGTAAGCACACAAGTGTGCATAACTTACTATGGTTTGTGCACTTTTCAAACCACCTTTTATAAACATAGAAATATGTAACATTGCTATATTATAAAATATGGCTTGAAAAGTACACACACCATAGTAGTACGCATACAAACATATAAATGCTCACATACATTTATATATTTGTTTGCGCAACTTACTATGATTTGTGCACTTTTAGGCCACGCCCCCAAACGAGGGCCCCCCCTCAATTTCTTACCCCACTTAAAGCACTGGTTATGTTATTGCCATTTCTAACGCGCGCGCTGAAGCGATCACCCCAAAGTGCATCTTGGCGCGAGGATTCCGAGATCATAACTCAAAATGGCACACTAAAAGAGAAACGTTTTCAAAGCCCACCGAAAGAGGAAGCGATTTTCCATTCCTCTCCAGGCCGCCGCCAGCTCATTCCACAATTTAGCCGCCGCAAATGAGAAGACACGGCCTCCCGCGCGGGAACGAAGAATTCTGGGAATGACCAGAAGAATGGTGTGTTCACAAGGAGCGGTTCATGTCGATCGAGGAATGGAGCCAGAAAAGCAAATGCTCGGTGGCAGAGGGCGCCAGGTGGGGCAACAGTGGCAGGGAGGGTGGCAGTGGCAAGTGGGGCGCTGTATGTTTGTGCAGCGGTGGTGGTCAACGAGGCGCTGTCCCTCTATCCGGTGCCAGAAGGGGGAAGCAGCAGGCGGGGAAAGTGAGGCCAGTGATCAGAAACACGCTAAACCCGAAGGCAGGAGTGAAGCACCAGGACAGGGCCAAGGTGAGGTCACTGCAGAGAGCAACAGCCGGTCACTCTCCTCCAGTGACGTATGTGAAAACAGGAATGTAAGAATGACCTCGGGTATCTGACTTATGCATTTCAATTCATTGGACGTACATTACAAACTGCGCCTCCTGTCTGCCGCTGGCCATACAACGTTTGTATTGTTTAATATACCCAACAAAACCTTTGCTGCAAAGAGGGATAGCTTTTCACAAAACTTTAACTCTATCCTCTCGCCATCCCCCCTCTCCCTCTGTTCCCTCTCTCTCCTCTCTCTCCCTCTCTCTAGGTCTGTCTCCCTCTCTCTACTGCTTTGTCTGGCATTCCCTGGCTCACTCTTCCTCTCGCTCTACTTCCCCACCTCTCTCTTTCTCCCTTTCTCTTCCCTCTCTGCCTTTCCCTGCTACCACTCTCTGCTACTCGCCTTCTCCTTTACCCTCTCACCCTCCTTCTATCGTCACCTCTCGACATTTCCTTCTTTCTCACTCTTCTGTTCTCACTCTTTCTCTGTCTCTTTGCTGGTGCTCAAGTGGAGGCATGCAAGTGGAAAATAATCTGGGCTTATAAAAAATGTGTCGTTATCCTGCTGGTAATTCTGGTGGGATACCAGAAAACGGAAATACCGTTAACGGCACTGGTCTGCCAGTATTCCCGGCAACCTCGTAATGAGGCCCCATTTGTTGTTTTTTGCCAAGACAGTATTTGAACATCTCTAAAAACAAGACTCAGTTACAAAAGTAAAACCATTTTCTTAAAATGAAACCTACAAGTCGTTTCAGTAGCTAAGTGTATGCTAAGTGGACTTTTTTGTAGGAATTAAAATTGTATTCACACCATGCTTGACAGCAAGGCGCATGACTGCAACAAACAATGACTACGAGTGAGTGATGTTATGACACATGCATAACTCACTAGAGAAATGAAAGAAATCTCCACATGGCTGATGCAAACTGTGATAGGATCAGCCAGTTCTGGTTCTGAGCCCCCATCCAATTGGCATCTGCTAAATGCATCCCTTTGTTTATAATGGGAAAATAAAAGTATCTGTACTTTACAAGTATACTGAATGTAAGCTTTGTTTCTACATAGTACAAACGCTTTACAACATAGCATAACATATGTTTGCCACCTTTAGGTTAAATATACTGCACTTTTAGTGCATTAGTCCTTTGTTTCCCTCTCTCCAAACTACCAGAGGGCATATTCATGTCCAGACTAAAATTAGATGAATTATATTCCCCAGGCACCCATTTTATCCCCCCACAAGCTTTACCCTTACAGCAAAGGGGGCCTTTGCTGTGATGCCCCTTCTGTCTCAGTCAAAGGTTCTGCTTTAGGACTGGGCCGCAGCCCTCACCAGGGGAACTCTGGAAGCTGATACCCATGCACTAAGTATGAGTTTAACTCTTTCCAAGCCACTAGGTCTTAAGCCATCTAGCAGCACTGCATGCCGCTTGCCCCTCCCAGCCAGGAGGGCATGGGCCATCTCAACGTTACTCATTTTATACGCGTCAGGAGGATCAAATGCTTCGCCGGCTCATCCAGGGTACACATTTGTGACCTGCAGCTTACATAGAGATTTCGGCAGCAGGGGCATCAACACACTGAGATGCCTTTCAAAACATATTCAGTTATACATAATTGATCAATACTTCAATACCTACAATCATTCATTGAAGTATCACAATATTTGCTTATTTGTATCATTTCAATATTGTTATCAAGCAATTCTAGGTTATCCATTGTTCAAAACATGTGCATAGAAACATCAACTTTTAAAACTGATGCATAGACATAATGAATACTGTCGAGACATACAATGTTAGAGCACATGATCAAGCTTTACCAGTAAGCAAGCACAGCAGCGATCATCAGAAACTACTTCTAAACTCAGGACCTTTTCCAACTTTGCCTAACCCGAGTCTGGTCTTCCAGAGATTAAATAAGGCTGTGTGCTTAGTTGTGTGCCCTGAGTTCAGGCAGGCAGTAAAGCCAGAAGGAGTCCTATTGTATGGTGGTATAACAAAGGGCCAAGCATCTCTATTCCTTCCTGCAGGGTGTGTTGGGCAGTCTCGAGTTTGCCGAAGTACCACACGATTGCCAGATTCTTCGGAAGGCCCAACACTGGGCCGACAGTACTTAGTAGAGGTCATGTGCAGGCTCAACCAAAGGACAAGCCTGCGCAGTTCAGGTGCGGGACATCATTTGGCGTAGCCTGGCGGGACCATGAAACTGTGGGACAATAGAATAATAAAGGGCTGGAAACTGCCAGGTGGAGAAAAGTGCATATGATTCGCGCAGAAATCCCACTAGGCCAACTTAACACTTGACATCCTAATCAAAGCCTTTAAGTTGTCTTCTCAGTGTGGACTCCATCCCATAGTAGCAAAGCTTGTTAAGATCAAGGCTGTCGAGGAGACACAGCTCTCACTGACTGGCAGCTGACATCCAGATGATCTAGTCGGCTGCAAAGGTAGCACAGGAGGTTGAGCGATTGTTGCTATGTTCAGAGCTGAATGTATGTACAGTTTCCACCTGGGGATGCTCGGGCTCCCTTGCCTCACTCCGTCACTTGCTCATATTCAGGCTGGGGGCGAGGGGAAATGTCTGTTAGTGACAATCGATAGTTGCTACCCCTTCCTTTCACGCCTCATAATCTTCTCCCTTTCCTCTCGGCGTTTCTCTCTCACATCTATTGTGCGCTCCCTCTTTTATCCTCCCCCACTCTTTATTTCTGTCCCTCTTCCACTATTTCTCTCTTACACTCCCTCTCTTTTTTCCCTCTTTCGCTTTAGGGAAAAGCAGTACTTGACTGCCACCAGCAGGGTGCGCCCAACTGACTTCAGAGGCAGCCAGTGAGAAAAACGGAAGGCCACTTGTGGTTTCTATGGGCCTCATTATGAGTTTGGCGGTGCCACTAAAAACGGTGGTAATGCGCTGCATTACTGCACCGCTGAACTATGATTTCGAAGCTAAGGTGGAGAAAAGACCTCCAGTAAAATGGTGGAGGTAATGCTGCCACCTTACTGCCATAAAATTGAAATTTTGGAAGAATTACCGCCGGCGGAATTGACGCTGATGGTAATTCTGCCAAAATCCCCATGAAGTCATATGGACTCCATAAATGGGGAATAACGCCACCATACCGCCACTTGCAATCCAGCAGTAATTCCGCCGGACCAAGTGGCGGTAACAGTAAATCCGTTTGGGGGTATCTCGGCGGATTCACAGCCGAGATTCCACCAAACTTGTAACGCGGCGCTATATCTTTCTCTGTTTCCGTCTCTCACTCCCTTAGGTTTTCACGGAGGCTTTATCCATAACACCAGTCGCATTGCCACCACGGCACAGCATGCAGAGCTAGCTTTCTGCCCTGTAATCTGAGTTCACATTCACGATTCCCTGAAACATGCCCTATTACAGCTTTAGCATTATACGGGATACATCCTGCGAATATTTCATGTTTGTTCAATTCGTTTTTCTATGATTGTAAATTGAGTTTTCATTATAACATTATTGCAGTGTCAACTTGCCATGCCAATAAACAGACTGAAATGAGTATTTACTTCGCGTTCATCATTTGTTTCGGTGGGAAGATAGCTCAGGGGCAACGCGCTTGCCTTGGAAGTAAACCGCTGCGAAGCAACACATGTTCGATCCCTGGGTCTGCGCTTAGAAACCTCTGGGTATTAAGCACGTTATAAATAACCAATTATACAATTTCTATTTGGATCCCAGCATTTGTTTTGGGTCCTGGGTGGTGCTTTAAGATACTGTCATAGGTATCGGAGATGTGGTAAGCAACAGACAGCGCACCCTAAAGGGCACCAGGGAGGTGGGGAGGGCTGTGGGGGTGCATGGAGGATACGCCGCCCGGTGGTGATGTACCTTTGGCCGCATAGGCTGCATCCCCACCCCCGCTCTCTATTTCTGTGATCGAAGGACCCAACCTGAATGGCACAAAGAGCCCTTTTTAACGAAGCCCAAATTATTGGCTCTGCCAATGTTTGTTTTCAACATGTGCATAACAAGGTGGAATAAAAATGAGGGAGGCCCCCAAATTCTCTATTAAGGGGCACATAATCTCAGAACTGCCACTCCTCTTTCTTCCTTTGCGCTCCCCCTCACGGTTGTGCGGTTCTAACTTTCCAGCTCCTAACAGCAGGCGTCTCTTATGCTTGCGGTTATGTACGTGAATCTGCACAATACTCGTCTGACTTGAGTAACCTCCTTCACGTTGTTTCTGTTCCCGCCCTCCTCTGCTCGCTGCCACGAGTTTCCTGTAGGCGGGATGAGGAGATGCAAAGCGCAGCCTGCTGGATTAAATGGTGCATAATTTACCCAAAATAAAAAAGGTGATGGCTGGAAGGCTTAGAATGAATCTGAACCTCCCTCATCGCTCTGGGCAACCCTCCAGACCATCGTTCTTTCCCTGCCAAGCCATTTCAGGAAGTGGAAAGACACTATGCAAATCATGCTTGGTCCCACCCCAAAAGGGGCAGTCCAGCCCAAACAGCTTGGTCACATACTTTCTGCACCCCCAGACAAGTTTGGCCTCATAGGGCATCCTCAGTGAGGAGTAGCTTGGGTATCTATGCCTAGCAGGCATGGGACCCACATCTGGGCATACCCGCCCCACTCCGGATGACTTAAGCAAAACAAAAGAGGTGATGGCTGAAAGGTTTAGAATTAATCTGAACCTCTGTCATCGCTCTGGGAAACCCTCCAGACCATCGTTCTTTGTCTGCCAAGCCATTACAAAAGGGGAAAGACCCTATGCAAATCAGGCTGGGAAACCAGGTATGTAGTTGTCCTGACAGCCTTCCAAAATATATGTCTTGGGTTGATTAAGCTACGAATAAAGTAGCACTGCCCTCAAAGAGAAAGACAATTTCCTGGAGAAAAGGTTTGCATTTGAGCTCATTTGCTTATGCACAATGCCTTGCTGATGTGGCTCAGAACTGGAGGTGAACTTCCAGCAATGGCTACTAGGTGGCGTTGTGGAGTGTGTGACTTGATTCAAATGGACTATCCTTCATATATTATAGGGCGGCGGTAGTTAAGGTGAGTCAGCCTCCCATAGGAACCTTCAAAAATTCTATTGTTATCATTATAATGAATTATAATTGGTCTTTTATAACACACTTAATACCAAAGAAGTTTCTAAGCACGGACCTGGGATTCAAACCTATGTTGCTCTGCGTCGTCTTGCTTTAAAAATGAGTTAGTTGCCACTGAGTCATACTACCCGGGTTATTGTTAATAACTTTTGACTTATGTGACGCATTTGGCTGAAATCTTAAAGTTGGTTAGGGATGCGTAGTCCAGACTGCAAAGTTTCGTAAACATGTGTTAAAAATAAAAAAATGTTATTGAGAAGAAAAAAAAAGAAAAAAGTTGCGGCCTACATCCCATTCATTTTCGCATAGACAAACAAGATCAATTTGTACCAGACCGCACAGCCCAAACCGCTGGATGGATTCAGGCCAGGTCCGAAACAACTTGGGCACGAAGCATTTAAAAAAAGCCTTTTTGTGGATTGTGGTTATTCCATGTACTAGTTTTTAAATATTTGATGGAGAAGGGGGTGTCCCCGTCTCAAAAATAGACAGCTATATCTCAGGTAAATTGCCAAAACAGGAGATAGATAGCCGCAGCTATAGTCAAGGATATCGGAAAAAAAAAACGGAGGAAATAGAAAGCAGAAATGTGTAACAGCAGAACAGAGGCAAGGAACCCAAGGTATAAGGAAGGCAGAGGCGCAAGAAATGAGCTGCTACAGAGTAACTGCGAGCGTGGTGACACACTGTACTCAGTAAATCACTCCCATTTATATAAGCCTATTGTTGTGCTTCCTTTCATGACCTAAAAACACCTTTCCGCCAAACAGGTGGATAGCTCACAAGTTAAGAGCTCACCTCTGACATGGGTCCAGCCTGAACTCTGCACTTTTGAATCCCCCAGCAGGGCCATTCATCCTTCCAAGGTCAATATACTGATTACTACTACATCAACTATGTAGTAATAACACTGGTTATCACAGCCCTTAGAAGTGGGAGGAATTGAGCATTACATACTGTATGAAACACACATTATTGGTATTTTCTTTAATAGTGGGGAAGAATCTCTGTCGTAGTGTCCTCTTGACATTTGTCCATCATCTGGGGACAGACTCCTGATGTGGAAGGAAGTAGAAGCACGGGAGCGGTCAGAGCAGCGGTGCAGAAACGCTGAGAAACAGGAGAAGGCTACGAGGCCAGAGAGGGTTTTGTAACTCTGGGAAGCTTGCAAAGATGAGGACCCTGGAGAACCTACATACCTAATCCTCCTTACCCTCATACTGCAGAGGTCCCTGGGAGACTGGACAGACTATGAACCCTGCCAAAGCTGGAACTGCTGATCAATGAGCTGGGCACCCGATCCCCGAGTGAGCAGGACACCATATCCCACAGTGAGATGAGCACTATATTCATGTACAGTGAGCTTGTCACCAGATCCCTGAGTGAGCTTGCCACCAGATCCCTGAGTGAGCTGGGTACTAGATCTCTGAGTGAGCTAAGCAAAATATACCAAAGTGAGATGAGCAGTATATCCATGGACTGTGAGCTGGCCATCTGATCCCCGAGTGAGCTTGCCACCAGATCCCTGAGTGAGCTTGCCACCAGATCCCTGAGTGAGCTGGGTACTAGATCTCTGAGTGAGCTAAGCACAATATCCCAAAGTGAGATGAGCACTATATCCATGGACAGAGAGCTTGTCACCAGATCCCTCGTTGAGCTGGCCACCAGATCCCTGAGTGAACTGTGCACCATATCCCAAGGTGAGATGAGCAGTATATCCATGGAAAGTGAGCTGGCCACCAGATCCCTGAGTGAGCTGGGCACCATATCCCAAGGTGAGATGAGCAGTATATCCATGGAAAAGTGAGCTGGCCACCAGATCCATGAGTGAACAGGCACCATATCCCAAGGTGAGAGGAGCACTATATCGCTGAAGGAAGACTTGAGCACCATGTCCAGGAAAGCAGGAAGAAGTGAGCCTTGGATTACAAATAGCAAGCTGGCGCCTCTATATCCCTGTAACTATAATTTGAGCCAAAACGCGACCTGCAAGTTAGATCCCTGTGACTGTGATTTGAACCAAGATGTGAGCTGGGCAATAAGGGCCTCATTCCGGGTTTGGCAGTGTGGTAGAAAGGTGAAAAGGTGGTGGTAATTAAGTTACAGACACTTTTCTTTGCAGTAATGGAATTTCTGACATTTTTACCGCACCGTAAAATCCTGAATTTGGCATTGAAGTGTAGGATTTACCTCCAGCATCATGCTGAAGGTTAATCCTCCACTTTAACGCCAAACATCTGTGGAATTCCACCAAAATCCCCATGGGGTCTTATGGACTTTGCAAATGGGGACTTACGCGGCCCAACCACCACTCGTAATCTCGTGGTAAACCCCCGGGACCAAGTGGCAGTAACAGTAACCAATTTTGTCAGTAATTCAGCTGATTTAACGCCAATCTGGAAATGTATTTGCTTGTTGAGGCCCATTCAGTCATGATGATGTTCTTGCTGCTTGCTATTCCCGTGTTGATGATGTTCTTGCTGCTTGCTATTCCCGCCTTGATGATGTTCTTGCTGCTTGCTATTCCCGCCTTGATGATGTTCTTGCTGCTTGCTATTCCCGCCTTGATGATGTTCTTGCTGCTTGCTATTCCCGCCTTGATGATGTTCTTGCTGCTTGCTATTCCCGCCTTGATGATGTTCATGATCTGCGTTATTGGTTCTGTAATGACTTTTCTATAGAGCATCAGTGTGTTTCTTGTGACCATTGCCGCCAGTGATGGAAGGCATATTTCTCTTCTAATCAGAGTCATAGGTATAGTTTGGGACAGACCAAGACAGTTTCTCCAAAAATAGCTCTCGATTTTTGCCCAGAGGGATCCTGGTAATAGCGGCATAGCGTCAGAACCATAGATCATACTTGGTGTTTCTTTGGCCTTGAAGAAGTTGATCACTGGGATCAATGAGTATCGTCCATACTTTTTGTCAATGGCCTTCGCTTGGGATGTCAATGCTCTTTTCTTGCAAAAAGAGCATCTAGCATGGGCTGTTCCGAAGCGGTGCTGCTTAGCATCACTCCCAAGTATTTGAAAACCTCAACTTTTTCTAGAAGGACGCCGTTGGCAGTCCATTTGGTCTGGTCTTCGCTTTATTAATTTCTAGGTTGTTGAGTTCCAGGTATTGTGACAGGTTGTTGATCCTTTTCTGTTGCAGACCAACCCTGAGTTTCCATAGAAATATTCCCCCTATATCACTGCTACTCAGACAGGAAGAAATGTGGAACCTGCGTGGCATGAATTGGCCCCGGACAGAGTGGATACATCTGACCCCAGTGAAGGTCTGCAACCTTAGTGGAGTAAGTTCCAAAGCACTTACGGTTTAGCCCATCCTGTTATCTTTTTACTTAGTTGTTTGCAAGATAGGAACAGCCTTTTTAGTTGTAGATATAACTCTATGTATCGTAGTTGTTTATCCCAACCCCATCCTAATTCTACTAACAAAACCTTTCAAACGGATCTCTGCGAGTCACATGATTTGTCGATTTGCCGCAAAGGGCAGTGGGGATGCCTGCGTGGTGGCAGATGGTGCCTGCTGTGAGATTTACTTAGTAGTTTACTTTGCTTGACTTTAATCAATTTGTAAGGCGCACCAGTGACCCTGAGGCTTAAGGGCACAGACAAAAAAGAAGTAACAGGTAGAAAGAACATACTAAGGATAGACCAGACAAACATAATACAACACTCAGATCCGGGGCAGCGGGTACCAGAGACGTCACAGTCCTCAAACAGTAGAACCAAATGCATTATCTGACCAATAGGGTCTTCATCTTCTTTCTAAACATTGCAGTCGATGTCAAGGCTCTCAGGTCTGGAGGCGGAGTATTACATGCCTTTGGTGTGGCCAGAATAAGTGCGCCTTTTATGACCTGAGTCAGCTCACAAGTCAGTGTTTCAAGCTGGTTGGTATTGTTGGACCCAAGGTTCCTGACACAAGATTTGTGAAGCTATACTTCTCTGTAACACAAAGGGCTAGCGCCAATCAGGCACTTGTGGGTCATCAGTAGCAAGTGGAAGTGTGAACCTGCTTCAATTGGCAGCGAATGCAGACTACGTCTAGCATCAGAGACATGATCTCTCCTATTGAGGCCGGTAATAACCCCAACCATACGGTTTTGTATGATTTGCAGTCTTGTGTAGTCTGATTTGGCTATACCCACCAGTAGGCTACTGCATTAATCAATTTTAGAACCCACAACGACCCTACACAACGTCTCACATTTCACTCGCGAGATGTAAGGGCGTAATTGCACCAACAACTTTAATATAACAAACCGTAGAAGAAACTAAGCCGCTAACTTGAGTCTGCATGATCAGATTCGGATCCAAATAGACCAAATACACTACCTTTTGTGTTTCAATACTACAACCTGCCACTAAAAAGTGCATATAATCCGTGCGCTGTCTCTGTATTTTGTTCTCAGTGCCAATCACCAGCAGCTCTGTTTTTTCTTTATTGAGAGCCAACCCATTTCCACCATCCATGTCTGAATACGTTTGTAAGCTTTCTTGACGGTTCTTTCATCCTCAGCATGATTACCAGATAGTGGACGGCACATCGAGTGTCGTCAGCGTACTTGGTGAAGCCAACCTTATTCTCTTCCACAAGATTAAAAAAGGGGTCTGTAAATATATGAAATAGTGAGGGAGATAGACATGGCTCCTGTGGGCCGCCATAATCAAGGCGTCCTGGTTGGGCCTCTGCCTCCTTGCTGCAGACTCTGAACCATCGAATGCTCAGAAATGACCTAATCCAGAGTCCGGCATTGTCAGAAAAAGAAGCTACTTCTTCTAAACTGTTGACCAACAATGTGTGGTCAACCAGATCAAAAGCTGCGGACAGGTCCAACAGCATAAGCAAAAGAGTTTGCCCCTTATCCATAGTTTATAGTAATCTTGATTTCAAGTCGAGCAATGCCGTTTCCGTGCCATGCCCTTGCCTAAAACCTGATTGCCATTTCTTTAAAGTCACATGTTCATTCAGGTATGCTGACTGTATGCCACCCGATCTAAATATTTAAAAAGAAAACAGCGTATTAGTAATAGGCGTACAGTTTGTTGGTGTAGTTGGACATCATCCTGGCTTTTTTAGTTGAGGGGTGAACCAAGCATTCTTAAGAACTGCGGGCAGATGATTTTCTGCGAAAGAAGCATTCACAAATGTACAGAAAGTACCAATAAGAATAGGAGCACACAGCTTTATTATAATTGCAGGGGATGCACCCCCTTTACACCTGGTCGGCTTGAGTTAACCAATAATCACTGCCTGTTTGGATTACAACAAAGGTTTAAAATGAAACTGGTGGTCTTGCAATCTTTTTTTCTGACCCATCCAGACCACTGAACTATTGAGTTCGGTGTTCCTTTTTTCTCCGGTCAAGCGTCCCTAGCACAGCTTCCTGGATCGACGTGCACCAGCCAACGTCTTTAATAGGGGTAACAGATTTATTTTTTACATGGATCTTCCCATTCCCTCAGAATCTTAAAAGGGTCTTTGGATCCAGAATGTGCATTGTCAATCCTGCCATCAAACACACTTTTTTAGCTGCTGTACCTGCCAATTTACACGCCTTAGCTACCTCCTTATAGAGCGCCTTATCATAGGTGTTTTGCGAGGATCTCCAAGCATAAAAACACTTTCTTTGAGCGAAGAGGAAACATGGTGGGTCCGTCTAATCAGCGGCCAGAAGACAAACTGGTCTATTGCAGCAGCAAAAATCCTACAGGACGCCTTAGCGCAGTGCTCACAAGGGGTGTCAGCATAAGTTATCGTCTGATCAAAACAAAACCGAGCATTTGTTAAAATCCAGAAAACTGGATAAATACAATAATAAAAAATAAAAAAAAACACTTTCTTTTCTGAGCTTTGAGTTTTTGAAGATCTGGGGAAAACCAAGCCCTGCCTTTTCTCACTGCAACATATTTGGTTCTGAGGGGTGCCAGGGTATTGGTGGCTTCCTGCACATAAACGTTAAGAATATCGTCGGCCGACTCAAGTGCATTAATCCTATTAACCATAGGCAGTAGCCAGGGCTCCAAAGCTGGGGGGGAGTACATTGTTTCAAATTCCTGGAGGTTGTACTAGTCTTTTTCCTAGCTTTGATCCTTATAGTCTTTTCACCGGCTACTGTGAAATGGACAAAGAAGTGCACCGACCACGCACAGGGCGAGACCAACAAATCTGTCGCTTTAACAGTGTGTACAGCTGCCCAATCTAGGGTATTACCCTTTGTGTGCGTGGCTAACTTTACCAGTTGCTGAAAGCCCAGATTGCCAGAATTCGTATATTAGATCGTAGAAAAAAAACTAATGGGAGATTTGTTTGAATTTCGGCTGCATGAAAATGTCATGCAGTCGAAGATTTTGGAACAAGTACCCCATTCGGTGGCATTACAGTGAACAAGGGCAGCAGGGGCTACGGGGGGTGGGGGGGTCTCCCACACTGGTATTCACGCCTGGTTAGACCAGCTAGCAGAACAGGATGATAGCAACGGTCCCGTTACGAACAGGTCCGTTGTTACCATACTCCCCATTCACATTGAGCCCTATGGGGGCTCAAATGGGAATGTGGATGTACCGGTTCTGGGTCCCGTGAATGGGAATTACCGGGCCCGCAAAGGTTGGAATGGCCCGGTAATTCCCATTTTGCGGAACCCGGACCCGAGTTTGGGGGTAGCCATGCAGGTAAAAACGGCATGGCTACCTCCAAACTCGTAATGAGGACCAATGTTTACAAACTAAGGTCTAAGATACTAAAAGCAGTATTGCTCAAATCAGGCTAAAATAATGGTCTAAGAACAGGCAGCAGGTTCAGTCATACAATACAAATGGCACTAGGGGGGCGGCAGCAGATGTTGTGCTGCACGCCGCCTTTGATCTGTTCGGTACCGTTGCTGCACTGACTCCCCACTCTGGGCTTTGACTCTCCCTCTCCAAACGCACTGATTATCTGGTGAGGGCTGCCGAGAGCCCCTCCTCCCCCCAGGAAAACCAAAAGTCGGCACTCTGCTTTGAGCTTCTATGGAAACGGACTGTGAGCTGAAACATGGGGCCTCATTACAAGCCTGGGGGTCTGGAAATAAAAGGGGGTCGGTAGCAGCGTACCTGCACCTTTTCCAGACTGCAGACTACAAGTATGCCTGAAGGAGCTGTTGCTCCCGGCAGGTCCGGCGGGAATGGGGACTTACACTTTCCGCCACTTGATATCCCGGGCCGCCGGGACTTTGGTGGCACCGGGATATCAGGCAGCAGAACAGTGTCACGAGTTCGGCGGCAACCCGCCGGACTGTCGAACCCGCAATGAGACACATGGTCTCTTTTTTACATGTTGCTTTTCATTCAAATTATACATGAAATGGAAACATGTATACCCGAAACATGTTCTACACATAAATAGAATCACAAAATGTTTCAACAATACCCCAATAAGCCGTTTTAAAGGTAAACTCCATCGACACAACCTGCAGAGCTATCCTTAAGTCTAAAAGAAAGGACCAAAAACTTCACAGGACAAAACAAAGGGCGCGTGGGAGGGGGCGGCAAAAGGGCAGGATGGACCACTGTGGGCACCGCTTTATCTATGTTCAAATTCCTTTCATCGAAGCCAATCATACATTCAACAAGCACCCACATCCCCTCAACACCTGATCCGGGGAAACATGTACACAGAGGCCGGCTTCATAACGCTGGAGTATGTGCATGTCCAAGGGAGCCCTGCCTGAAAAGGCATTCTGAAGGGTAAACGTATTGCTACAAACACTTGTTGTGTGCCCCTGAGAAAGGAGGTGAAATTGCTGCTTCTCCAACCTCTCTCTGTCTATCTCTCTCTGCTGTTGTCTCTCAGAGAGTGAGAGAGAAAGGTTCCACACGTGTCCCTCCAGTGTGCTCTTGAAAGATGACTATGTCGCTCCGCATGCCAAATCTGGTGTGCTGGTTCTTCTTGCTAATGATGTTCCTTTGCTACCATCTAGTGGCAGCAATATGAATTGATTTTGCACAGACATCCTTAGTGTCCTGGATAAATAATTACATAGATACATCTCCGATCAATCCAGAGCCCCTGGGGACTCATAATTCGGTCTAAAGGCAACACAGCAGGAGAAGAAGTAATAGTGCATGTTGGGGTACGTTTGTAGGAGCAGGACTCTCCTAATCCCTGCTAACAAGATGGAGGCTGATGTTGGGATAATAATGCAATGGATGCCAGAGAGCAGATGAATGGCGTCTCAGCACGTGACCACATCAGTTCTATGTCGTTTTTTACGATGACACTGTTACGAAATAATCATCAACTTTTTTGGGGGGGTCCCCCCAACCCTCCATCCCTCACCTATTTTCAACTATTCCCGACCCCCTGGAAACCCTTATCTGCCCTTTACCCCCCCCCCCGAAATTTCATTGACTTTTTCGTAATAGTGTCATCGTAAAAAAGGCAGTCGTAAAAATGCCTGTCGATGAAGCGCAATGGCGAGCCCCCGTGTTGGTTTCATTTTCCCTCCACACAATCTGAGTTGGGCTCGAAGCCCACCACCTTCAAGAGGAGCAATAAGGCACCAAAGAATCTGCAGCAGGCGATGACCCACAAGTTGGAGAAAGCAAGTGCAGTAGCAGATGGCATCAGAGGGTAAAATGACCAAGGACATGCAGCATTCTGCAGTAGACCTGTGAGGACTGCAAAGTATCATTAGTTCCCCTTCTCTAAATAAATAGCGGTCATGTGAGCGGCGCGAGGCTGCAAGTTCATGACCAGCGGTGCAGGTTTGAAAGCATCTGTGGGTGTTGTTCTAGGGAGACTGGGTTGGAGAGATGGGGTCTGGGGTGAGGCCTGTAGTTAGGGTGCCACTGTTGAGCCTGGCTGCTATTTTGCTCCTGCTTGAGGTGTATATGTATATTTGAAAGAGTCTCAACTTAAAGATATTGAGGCCTTGGCTAAAGATTTAGATCTAACGATAAAACCAGCAGATAAGGGTGGGGCAGTAGTAGTCATGGACTCTGCTTTCTATCACACCCAATGTCAAATGATGCTTAATGACAATTCCACGTATCTGCGATTGGATCGTGATCCTACTATACAGATTAAATCAGTGATTGAAGCCTGTGTGAACAGAGCTTTGGATAATGAGTGGATCTCGATTAAAACAAGGTCTTTTCTCCTCAATAAACATCCAATCATACCAGTACTATATGGTCTTCCAAAGATACACAAAAACACAACGCATCCTCCCTTGAGACCCATAGTAGCAGGAACAGACAGTATTTTAGATCCACTGTCTAAATATGTTGATAAGATCTTACAACCCTTGGTGAAGTTGATACCTACCTACTTAAGGGATACAACTGATTTTTTATTGAACATAAATGAAATTGTTTGTCTATCCTCAGAATGTATTTTGTTTTCTATGGATGTATGTAGCCTGTACACCTCGATTCCCCACCAGGAGGGAATTGAAGCAGTAGAGTGGTTACTATTACAGTCTGTGAATGTAGAATGTGATCCACAGTTGGTGATTGAGTTGATTACGATTATTTTACACAATAGTTACTTTAGGTACCAAGACTCATATTTTGCACAAATTTCTGGAACATCAATGGGGTCAGCGATGGCCCCTGCATATGCTAATATCTACATGTACTGGTTTGAAAAACAATTTGTACTATACAATGTTGAATGGTCCAGTAAGATAATTGTTTGGAAAAGGTACATCGATGACATTTTTGGTGTGTGGTGTGGCTCCAAAGGTGAACTCAAAGTGTTTCTTGAGTATTTAAATACTGTTCATTCACGGATAAAATTTACTTTGGAAATTGGTGACCCCAAGTTACACTTTTTGGACGTTCAGTTAGAAATTGTTAATAATCAGGTCAAAACATCACTCTTTCATAAACCAACTGATGTTAATAATTTATTGCATTTTGCGAGTTTTCATCCAAAGCCAATGATTGCTAGTCTGCCATATAGTCAGATATTGCGAATTAAGAGAATTGTTATGGATACTGATGAATTTAAAGTTGAATGTGAGTCGCTCTCTAAAAAATTCTCTGAAAGAGGGTATCCAGTAAAACTTTTGAATGAGGCCCAGAACAGAGCGCTCCCGATTACAAGGGAGCAATTGCTTACACCTAAGGTGAAGAAGGAGTCTGATGCAATTTTGCATATTTCCAAATTCTCTCGACAAAGTTGGCATGTTAAAAGAATCATACATAAACACTGGTCGATTCTCCATCATGATCCTATACTTCTGGGATTGTTTCCATCTTCACCAATGTTGGTGTATAGAAGAGGTAGGAACCTGAGAGATAGGGTTGTGAGAGCCGAAAGAGGCCCGAAGGAAATTCAGATGACATTGGTGACTAAAAAAAAGGGAACATTTCCTTGTTTGTCGTGTAGTCATTGTAACAATGTGGCTAAAGGAGAATACATTCTGCACCCGCAGACGGGCAAAAAAATCACTCTTAGAGATTTTGCCAAATGTAGATCCACAGGGGTGATTTACAGCATTAAGTGCCCGTGTGGATTAATGTATATTGGACAGACAGCCAGATCCGCACGTGAAAGATGGACTGAACATAAATCTCAAATACGGTGTAAAAATGAGAAATCTTCAGTTGCTAGGCATTTTAATATGTCTAGACATACTATTGCACAATTGAGGTTTAATGTTTTGGAAGTGGTGAAGAAACCACCCAGAGGAGGTGACTTTTTGAGAATATTAGCTCAGAGAGAGATGTTTTGGATTGACCTCTTGGGGACTTTATCTCCAAGAGGGCTCAATGAAGAGTTCTCTTTGAATTGTTTTGTGTAGGTGTCGAGGTATGGTTGGTGAATGGTTTAAGTCGTTCATAATGCATAAATTCATATGTGTTTGAGGTCACATGGAGTGATTTGTGTTTTCCGGGTGTTACATACTGGTTGTTCCATTAGAGGTGTATGGAAGAGTAGTTATTGGATTTGTGTAATGAGTACATAACTAGGTTACTTGGTTATTTCTGAATTTGCCGCGTAGTTCATAATGCATAAATTGATATGAGTTTGAGGTCACATGGAGGGATTTGTGTTTTCCGGGTGTTACATACTGGTTGTTCCATTAGAGGTGTATGGAATAGTAGTTATTGGGTTTGGGTAATTAGTACATAACTAGTTTACTTGGTTATTTCTGAACTTGCTGCGTAGTTAGGTATGGTTGATGGACAGCAATTGTTTTAAGGCACTTATTCATTATTTTTTCAATTTTTTCAAAAATGTAGTCTTTCTTCTATGTCTATCTTCTTTTTAAATACATACACATTTATCTTTAGTACATAACTAGTTTACTTGGTTATTTCTGAATTTGCCGCGTAGTTAAGTATGGTTGATGGACAGCAATAGTTTTAAGGCACTTATTTATTATTTTTTTATTTTTTCAAAAATGCAGTCTTTCTTCTATGTCTATCTCCTTTTTAACTACACACACATTTATCTTTGGTGTCTTTTTTATTTTGTTTGATTTACTCACTCAGTACCTGTGTGCTTAGTTAGCATTAGCTGTGTATTTGGCAGGTTGCAGGGAGTTTTGTGCATTCTTTTAGTATTCAGTGCCGGCGGGTCACGTGACTTTATCATGTGACTACCAGGAAACAGTATAAAATGAGCCAGGAAGTGTGTTGTGGGTTGGGATCTGTTACGTGTAAATTGGAGAGGAGCCGTTGAATCTGAGGTGAAGAGGTGCACTTCTGGAAGTAAGTTTAAGCTGTGTGGATGTGTTTATATTTATTTATGTTTGTATTGGAAAGGTGGTGTTAGTTTGTAAATGGTATATTTTGTGTTTGTTTTTTAGTTGCATTATACATATCTATAATCAGCAGGATGCTTTAGATTGGATGCGGAGTACTGGAAGTCCTGAATTTGGATTGGATTGGCTATTGATTTGCCTTAGGTAAATAATATATGTTGGAAGAGTTGCACAATTTAAATTTTGGGTTTTCTTTGAGGATTTGGGCTTTTTAACTTTCTGTGTTAAGTTGATGTGTTGGCACAAAGATGAGGCGGTGGCACAAGGTTGTGGATTTTGGTGATCGTTGAGCTGCACAGATTAGTTGCCAATGAGTAATAGGTGTTTTTTGAACTAGTTGTTTAGTCATTAAGGTTTGGTGATTTAATTACGTGTAATTGGAGCTGATAGATATACTTTGGTATTCCAGAGTTCGGCAATCACATTTCACTTGTTGAGGACGGCAGGAGTATTCGCAGGGATCCTGGTTCTGTGTACGTCGTGCACAGACAGATGCACAGACAGAGACTCTATTTTCTTTGACAACATTCCCACTGTGAGGTACATACGAATAAGTGTTTTAGGTTTTAATGCATTTTGAGATTTACATTTGGAGCCATACCAGTTGTACCACTGTGAATATACAACCACTTGTGTATGCTATGTAGAATTGTGGTTCGATTTATGTGTACATAATTATTTAATGTATTCTCTTTATTTAATGTGTTTAGTTTGTCCAAACTTTTAATGATATGTGAGATGTCCTCTAATTGTATATATATCTATACTTGCAGATATTTTTGCTCCTGAAGAAGGGGATAGTCCCCGAAACGCGTAGAGCTTGAAGCTGCAGTTCAAAATTGGGAGCTTATTTCTTTGTCTGGTTTGATTTGTTTTTCATGCTGGCCATATTGGAAGTCAGTTGATAGCTTTTTTCTGTACTTTTATGAAGATATTTTGTTACCTATGTTCTAAATTGACAATTCTTTCTATATATAAAAGTGCAAATGTTATGAAATTTGACTGATTTATTTCAGCTTGTAAGGTGTGCAGGGGACGGGAGTGTCTTTAAGTTTAGACACTTTTTGTTTTATGTTTAACACATGCTCCAGTGTCAGGGCGTGTATTCCTCCCCAGCACCCAGAATTGTAATAAAATCTCTCTAAATAGTTATTTAGTTTTTGAGTAATTAGGTGTGCTCTGATAGATACTTCTTTTTGTAATTATGTATATTTGAGGACAGGCTCTCAAAGCCCCTCCTGATTCAGCGTTAAATACGTACTGTGCCAGAGGCTAGGCCCTCATTAGGACCCTGGCGCTAAGTGTTTAACAGCGTCGTAAAAGGCTGCGGCGCCATTAAACACTTAGTGCCTTACTACAAGGTCCCTTTGCCGGACTCGACCTGAATGGCTGGTCTAGACCAGCCGTTAAAGTAGTGACCCGCAAATGGACCTTGGTGCTAAGTACGGTACCGCAATTTGCGGTACCATACTCAGCGCCTTCCCCAGTCCCATTGAGCCCTATGGGGCAAAAATGGGAATGGGGAAGGGCCAATGTTCCATGGGGAATTACCGCCCCGCCAAGCTTGGAATGGGGCGGTAATTCCCCATTGAACATTGGCAGACTCGTTACGATACCGGCACCAACCATAGTGCTAATAGCGCCATGGTTTAGCACCAGTATCCTAATGAGGGCCTTTGTCCTTTGTGCGTAGCAGCCAAAGACAAAGCCGCAACGAAGGACCGGTACTTGTTGAGGACCTGCAGAAGAAACGCTAAATATACTACCTGGCCTAAGGAGTTTACCAGCAGTTTCTTCTATCTGGCCAAACTTCCACGCGACAAATCCCACACCCTGCCCCAAATAGACAAGGTGTAAAAGCGGGGCTATCGTTTGATGATATGATTGGTTATTTATAACACGCTTAATACCAAGAAGTTTATAAGCGCGGACCCGGGGATCGAACCTGTGTTGCTCCGTGTTGTCTTGCTCCCAAGGCGAGCACGTTGCCCCTGAGCTATCCTCCCTAGAAACTATTAAATCGATTGCCTTCCAGAGTGGAACATACATCCTTTGATTTCTTTAATAACTGCCACTTTGTATGAACCCTCTAATGACCTAAAATTCAGAGTTGTTTTGGGGGAAGCTGTTTTTCATAATTGGAGAGTAATCCTCACACGCTAGGCAAACTCTAAATAGATGTTTATGGCATGACACATTTTGTAGGTTAACAAACAAATGAACAGTCTCTGCTAAACGTCGCCAGTCAGAAATTCACTACCTTTTGCAAAAAGCGAAGATGACATGGAACATTTTTAACCAGTGGATAATATGGAATGCTCAGCAGAAAACGATTGATTGATTGATATTTTATTTCTACCGCGCTCGTACACAAGTGTTTCAGAGCGCGACAAGGCAAGGGAGGGGAACAAAAGGGGGAACAAAACAGCGATCTTACTAGGCCCAGTGAAATTGAAAACGTGTAAGTGCATGGGAGCGGGGGGGAGGGGAAAAGTGCATGGAAGGGGGGAGAGGTGGAAAGTGCAAAACAGAGGAGAAACAGATAAATAACAATAAATAAATTATAAAGGCAACAAACAGTGGTAAAAATTGTAAAAAAAAAAATTGTAAAAAAAATTGTAAAAATGTAACACTTTTGCTGATGTGTTTTTTAGAAAAGTGCGCCTTTTTGATAACGTTGGAATGGGCATTTTTTTTGGAAAAAGTTGACCAGAAAACCAGAAATGCCAGGTTCCTATATGACTGCTCTCATTGGATATCGAAAGCAGGTATGGAGTCTGGGCTGCCATAGACTTGTAGTGTGAATGGCACAGGGTGCACATCACCTTTGTATATTGGACAGTGTTGCGCCGGCCGAGGGCCACATGTAGAAGGTGTATAGTGTTTATATCGAATCATATATATTGAATCCCCATATATCGAATCTTTTATCTTGAAAACCTTTATAGTGAATGTATGGGGGGCAGTGGGTTTAAAAAAAATGCATTAACTATAAAGGTTTTCAAGATAAAAGATTCGATATATAGGCATTCGTTATATATTACCTCGATATAAAGACATGTAACCATGTCAAATTCTCTGTGAAGATCTGGGCACGCAGGTGCAGACCAGGCCCAACGTGCTGAGAATCTCACATGATAAATACTGCAAATGTTTTTTATAGATGCCACCATCTAGTCCACATCCGAGCGCCAATGGGGGGTGCATACAGTATAGGGAGCTGTCTCACTGAACAGGAAAGTGTACACAGTAGGGTAGGCTTTACGGGAGGAGGGGGGTAGCACAAGGTGTACATTTTTGTGTAACTCTCAATAGAATTGAGGACACACTGTTTACCTTATCTTCTAAATAATGGTCAACCGTCTCCTCACCACATAAAACACAGACAACTGATAGTATTTCTTTCTTTGAAAATGATGAACCATGTTTTCCAATGGGAGGCAGCAGTGACATTTAAGAAATCACTCCTGGTCTCCAACCTAGGGCTGCCCATTGCTGACACCTTCGTCAATGTTTCCTCCAGGCAGACTATTACTGACATCCTCTTTACAGTCCCTTCGCCTGACCTATTTACTTCCCATGTGGTCTCTATCCTCTCCCCCTTTTCTTCCTCGCCCATTAATAGTGGTACCAGATGGGAAGTTCGAATCTAAGTGATCCGGCCGTGGCTGAATTTACCGCGGCCGGAACGTTCGCATGAGAAAGGTGCGAACTACCAAAGGTTTGCACCTTTCTCATGTGAACACACATACATATTCACACCCACACACACAACACACCCACAACACACCCATAACACACCCATAACACACCCCCACCCACACCCTCAGCACACCCACACCCCCAACATAAACATACCCTACTGACCTTCTTCTTCACGCTGCTTTCCTGCGGCACCAGTTCCCTTTCACTTCCGTGATCGGGAACCAGCGCCGCAGGGTCCTTTTCCCTTTCTTTTTTTTTTTTTACAGGGGCTGCAGGGGTTTAGCATAGTGAGCGGGGTGTTGCGGGGGACATCCCCGCAGCCCCCCCTTTTTTTCTTTTCTTTTTTTTCTTTTTTTCGCGGGGGTGTCCCCCGCAACCCGCCGCTCACTATACCACACAGTATAGTGAGCAGGGGACACCCCCGCAGCCCCCACAGTCTTTTTTTGTATACTTACCTATAATGCTACCACCAAAGGTTCGAACATTTGGTGGTTCAAACCTTTGGTTGTAGCATTTTTCGGATTTTTAGTCCATGCAAACTTTTGGATGCGGTCCGTTCGACCACATCCAGGAAGTTCTCCTACAACACTTCTCATCGTCCAGGTGCATCATTAATGTCTACCAGAATGGCACTATCATGGACCAGGGCTCTCAGCCCAACCTCCTACATCTTAACAGATGTCTTCCATCAGTCATTAACTTCCTCCCACCCCCTTTCCCTCCTCCATCTGCCACCCCTCCGGCACCATTGCCCCCACCGGTGGTAGTACCCCTCGCTCTACTTCACCTCGGAAGACATTTTAAGGTGGAAACCAGCTTCACTTAGCTACCCTCATCCCTTGCTCTGTTTCCAAACACTCCTCTGACATTTGTCAACTCCTTGAAGACTTTGACCTTGATGTCCTCACCCTCACTGAGACATGGTTCAACTGATCCATAGGCAGAGTTTCCCTCGTCTTCCCTCAATGGATCCCTGTCTCGGTCATACCCACTCGAAACTCCTCCTCCTTTGAATACCTTGTCTGCAAGTTCTGCATCTCCTCTACCCTCTGGCTCACTCTTGCCACCATCTACAGGACGACTGGGCTTGTCTCCTACTTCCTCTCAGAGTGGCCCGACCTCTCCCCCTCTCTCCTGACCTCTACTTCTAAGCTCCTCCTCCTTGGAGACTTCAATATTCATCCTGACACTCCTGATACGGCCACTTTACTCTTCTGTAACCTCTGAGACTCTCATTGCCTCACCATTCTTATTTCTGGTCCAACCCACTCAGTACACACCTTGGATCTGTTCATCACAGCTGACATCTCACTCTCTAACCCTCTCACCACTCCTCTCTATTGGTCTGACCACTCTCTCCTCTCCTCTCCTCCCATCTGGAGCTCATAGACTCCCCGACTAAACCTTTGCCCGCATTGCCAGTCTCCTTCTCCGTCATTCGACCGATGAAGTGAGTGTCAGTTGCTGCTTTTGCCTCCTCCTTCATTTCCCCGCCCCACTACTGCTTATGACTCTCACACTGATGCAGCCCTTGCTAACCTTCACCTCTCCATTTGTAACACCCTTGATATCCTTGCCCCTGCCATGAAGGTCTGCGTGAAGCCTGCTTCCAAGTGCAATAGTTAGTAGGATTCCGACCTTGCCTAGCTTAAACGCAAGTGCAGAGTCGCAGAACGGAAGTGGTTGGCTTCCTGCACATTATCTGACAAACTGGCCTGTCGCCGGCTCCAGACTCTCCATCCGCTCCAAGAAATGGGTCACTTTTATAAATCTGCAAGGAAGTTGCCAATCCTATTGCAGTCTCCACCTCTGCTCTTTCTTCCCAGGCCCTCTGCACAACACTGGCCTCCCATTTCACAAACAAAACTCGGGACAGCCTGTCCTCTCTTGCCTCTACTACCCTCCCTCCTCTGCCTTCACACAGGCCTAACCTGGCCACCTGCTCTCCTTCTGCCCTACTCTCCTCCTTTTCACCATAACACCTGATTAGGGGCCTCATCACGAGTTGGGCGGTAACGCCGGAGCTATTAGCACTGGCGCTAATAGCCCTACCGCCAAACCCCCGGCGATATTAGCGCCAGATCACGGGTTTGGCGGAAGGGTTATTGCCCATTCCCCATTGGGCCCATTCGGGAATTCCTCATTCCCCATTGGGGCCAATGGGGAAAATTCGCGCTATTACCGCCAGCAGATTTCCCGCTCAGAGCTGGGGGGAAATCCGCCAAAGCCATGATCTGGCGGACCCTTAAATGCAGTGGTAATAGCGCTAACGCCGCATTTAAGGGTTACTGCCAGACTCGTGATGAGGCCCTAGGTCACCAAAATAGTTGGCTCTAAGTACGTCACCTCCAAACAGGTGCTTCACTGCTTCTCTAGAACTATCAAGGACAACATTGCCTCTCTTGCTGTTTTTGTGGCTGAGTTCTGTAACCACTCTTTCGCCACTGGCTCTGTCCCTTTACCCCTCAACCACTCTCTTGTGCACCCCCTCCTAAAAAAGCAGTCTACGGACCGTTGCTGTCCGGCTAACTACTGCCCTTTCTCCACTACCCCTTTGTTAGACAAACTCTTAGAGAAGTTGGTCATCTCCCAATTGATCCTTCACTCTAAATCTGTTGGCTGTCTCCATGATCATCAGTCTGGCTTCAGGGCAGCAAGAGGCACGGAAATTGCTCTCCTGGACACCTGTGATGACTTGCTATCAAACCTTGACTCTAATTCTCTATCCGTTCTCATCCTCCTTGATCTGTCCTCTGCCTTTGAAACGGTCATTCATTCCACTTTCATAAATAGGCTCTGAGACTCCCTGGGCATCATGGATTGGCTGACCTCTTTCCTTTCAAATCGGCCCTCCCAAGCATAACTTGGGCCCTTTCCTCTACCTCACTCTCTACCTGCAGCATCCCCCAGGGCTCTATCCTCTCGAATGGCTTTTCAACATTTACCTTGCCCCTCTGGCCCACTTACTCTCCACTTTCTCCCCTCATTTCCAGTGTTACACTGATGACACACAGCTCTCCTTTAAGCTTCCTTCCTCTTTCTCTGCTCCTTCCTCTCTCATTCCCGACTGTCTGGCTGCTATGCAGGCATGGTGCACTTCAAATGATCTCTGCCTTAACGCCAGTAAGACCGAGATGCTTTTCATTGGGACTCCTGCCCCATCCTTCCTTCTGGCTGCCCTACATTTCCCCCCTCCCCTCTGCCTGTTTGAGGCAAAAAACCTGGGTATCATCTTCGACTCCTCTCTCTCCTTCTGTCCTCATATCGCTGACCTTGCCAAAAGCCCTACTTTCAGCTTCATCTCCTCAGAGGCATTCTTCCTTTTCTCAAAACAATCGAACAGTGTGGTCACATGACCACATACTGGTATAAAGAAAATAAACTAGAAAGTTCAACACCAGTGTGCAAACAAAAGGGGATAGGCTCGGTCAGATAGAAATGACATGTTCATATTTTATTCGTCAAATACACACAATGATAAAATATCACAATATCACATAATAGATCATAAAAGCTAATAGAAATCCATATTAAAATCATCCAGTGCTGGTACTGTCTGAAACTGAAGTGGTAAATCTATTCCAGAGAGAATATTATAGTAGGGTAGTATACATTTCAAACCCAACCCATTTGCTTGTGGCCTGCTGCAGTCAGGGTAAATAGTAGTATTCCTTTCAGCTTATACTATTCAAAACTAGAATGTGTCCAGAATAATTTTGGCATAATTAATCGTAAAGTGTTGTATCAACAGTGAAAAACAACAGACAGCATAAATTGCTAAAAAAATATCAAATTATACTTTAGAATAGTATCAAAAAGTGTTATGGTGCAAATCATCATAAAGTGCTGTATCAATGGTAATAAAGTGCTGTATCAATAGTAATAAAGTGCTGTATTCAATGGTAAAAAATTCCACAGCACCAAATGCTGTGAGAGTTTCTAGTTTATTTTCTTTATACCAGTATTTGTTTGTGTGACCACACTGTTCGATTGTTTTGATTTCATATGCTCCCTAGGTCCACGACTAAGGGGACACCCATCCTTGGTTTCTTTATTCCTCCTTTTCTCGCCTTGCCCCAGAAACCCAATGTCTCCAGAGCTCTGGTACTCTCCAGGCTGGACTACTACAATAGCCCCTTCCTGAATCCACCTCTTTCCTCCCTCTGCCCTCTTCAACAAATCCAGAACAGGACTGCTAGACTTATCCTTGGCCTCAAGCCCAGGGACCACATCTCTCCAGCCCTAAAAGCCCTCCATTGGCTCCCGGTGGTTGCAAGGATCCCATTCAAGACCCTCTGCATTATCCACAAGGCTGTCTGGGGCCTGGGACCCCGCTACCTCCAACTTTCTCTCCCCAAATACCTCCCGGCTAGAGCCCTTCAGTCCTCTAGCTACAACTCTCTGCAAATCAGACGTTTCTCCAAGCAGAGAGTGGGGGGTGCATCTCATTCTTCGGCAGGAGCCTCCCTCTGCAATGGCGTCCCTGTCCCTCTCCAACTTGAGCCGGACCTCCTTAAGATCTGGAAGCTCCTCAAGACCTTCCTTTTCTCTTTCTTCTCCTCTCTACCCCACCCTTGCTAACTTCCACCTGCCACTTAAACGGGTTTCCTGTGTCCCTTATGAGCCCTACTGTGGCCAGGCCCTCCTTCAATCAGTCTTCCCTGGCACCCCTCATCAGCACTTGCCCGCGGGCACCCTTCCCTGACTAGCCTACCAACTCTGGTCCACCCCCATCCAGCACTAGCTTACCCCTACCTTCTTCCCATGGCACTTGATCTCCTTAGCACTTGCCCACTCCTTAGCTCCTTAGCACTTGCCCACCGTCTCGGGCTCCCTCCTCCTGGACTCCCTCCGCTTCTCCCTATCGCATCCCATTGCCCTGTCTCCTCCCTCCGCTCCCCAGCACTTCTTTACTGCACTTGCACACATCCTGTCACAAGGCCTTTTAGGACCGTTATTGTTCTTTTTCTTTCCTGTGTTCCCCCCTATCCTCTCTTGTGGCACCTGGAAACACTTTGCTATATAGGCGCCATACGAATGTTCAATAAATAAATAAATATTTAAATGCTAATGGCATGTGTGCTCGTCCTGAATTCCCATAAGGAATCATTGTAGGTTCTGCCCACTCCCGCATTTAAGTGTTAAAAAAGAACAAATGCGATCAGTAATACAAAATGCAATACTTAATACAAAGGGCCTCATTACACGGAAGGCGGTGAGCCATGGCGCTATTAGCGCCATGGCTGATGCCGGTAAAATACCGGCACCGTCTTGGCGGAAAGGGGATTTACCGCCCCATTCCAAGGTTGGAGGGGCGGTAAATCCCCCTTCCGCCATTGCCCTTCCCCATTCCCATTTCTGCCCCATAGGGCTCTATGGGAATGGGGAAGGCGCTAATTACGGCACCGCAATTTTGCGGTGCCGTAATTAGCTCCGAGGTCCCTTAGCGGGTTGGTTTTTAACGCCTGCAAAAAGCAGGCCTTAAAGCACCAACCCGCTAATGGACCTCGTAGTAAGGCGGTAATGGTTAATGGTCACCGCCCTATTCCAAGGTTGGTGGGGCGGTAATCCCCCCTTCCCCCATTGCCCTTCCCCATTCCCATTTTTGCACAATAGGGCATAATGGGAATGGGGAAGGTGCTAATTACGGCACCGCAAATTGCGGTACCGTAATTAGCTCCCTGGTCCCTTTGCGGGTTGGTTTTTAACACCTGCAAAAAGCAGGCGTTAAATTCCCCAACCCGCAAAGGGACCTCGTAGTAAGGCGGTAAGGGTTTCCCGGTATCGGTAAAATACCGGTACCGGTAAACCCTTACCGCCTACCGTGTAATGAGGCCCTAAGAGTGTATGGAAGAATGAAGGAATGAGAAGACTTAATAACGTGACCAGTGTTTTCTGTTCGAGAGTGAATCGTTGGTTGAGCTAACAATACATATCTGATTCCCCCTCCGCAAGCCCCCAAGGGCAAACATATTTCATTTTCGTCCAGCCATGTCATTATCTTGTGTAGGGTTTTAACAGTAATTGTTTCAGCCTTGGTTTAGTAATTATGGCCCAGTCCCGCTGAGCTCTAACTACGTTGATATTTGGGCAGGTTCTCAATTGTCATGATAGGAAATAAGGAGAAAATAGTTGGTTTATTGCCACCTTTTGCCAAACTGAGTTCGACCTTGTCTGCATACAGTACAATTCTTCTAGCCCATTTGGAGGCATTGAGCATCTGTCAGAAAACCAAGAGGACAGCATCAGAGTGACCACATGCTCCTTTATAAAAAAGAAGCCAAGCAGCTATTCCACAGGGAACTTGTATTTCATTTTTATTTCCTCATTCAGAAATCTAGAGTATAATACAGAGGAAGTGCACCTTTGTGCACTCAACAAAATACCTACTCACACAATCTTGTAAAAGTATAAATCTCCTTTAATAACAAATACAATAGAAAATGTGACACGGTACAAGATTGCCTTATCTCAAAGTGCTTATATCTCCCATAAGAAGTGCAAACAATGCAGCTATTTAACATCGTCTATGGTAAACATTTGCATGACATACAGACATGAGAAAGATGATGGTCACATGAAATCACATGAAATCAATTTCAGTTTGACAAACATTAAAAAATAACAATCAAAAATGGATTGTTACAAGACAGCCATCCTCATGATAGGTATAATTACAACCTTGGTTAAATACATAACTTATACTACTATAAGGTAGTGGTGCCCTATTTAATTAAAATACACTTGGCGAAAACACAGTCTGGTTCTAGCCGCATTGCAACGGTTTCTTCCTTATACCCTGGCTTTCTCATGGGCAAAGTCTGAATACCAAATAGATTTTAATTTTCAGCACTTATACTTATCAAATCATCAAGTATCTAATAAGGAACAGTAAAAACAAATCATTTTATTTTTCCTTTTTTTAAACATGTTATCACTCCAACTCTATTGTCCATTAAAATGTAACTGTTGTTTCAATATAAGGACATAATAAACAATACCCTATCCCCTATACTCCAGATTGAATTTATTTCATCATCACAATTTAAATTTCGTATTGTCTAACCTATAGCTTCCGCAAGGCAATCATGGCAAAGTCAAACACGTTTTTCTTTAAGGACAAGTTTGAAATTATTGGTCAAATAACCAGACATACATTTCTAAATAACTCCATCCATAGTCTACCTATTTCAGAGCCAGGTATTATGACACAAGTCAATTTCACTCTTAGTACCTGGGTGAAACACCAAGAACGTACCAGAGAATCTTGTTCCAAGCAATGAAGTGACATTTCTATGGATGTATTCCCCATAGTTTGAGCGCATACAGTGTAAAGTGTGTTCTCGCTCGATAGCCTATCAAAAGAGCCATCACAGCTGAACCCCTCCCCAACTTTAAAAAATAAATAAAACAATGCACCATTCCAGAAGACCACTGAGAATGTTCACTGTTCTAGATGCTTGCCCCATTTAAGACCTGTCGGGCTGAAACTTAAATCACCGAAAGGAAACAACCTTCTCTAAACCATGAAGGAGACACAATAAAACTATGCATCTCTCCTAACAAGGATACTAACCCACCCAAAACTACTAAAAACCTCACCAGTCCTCACACACTCTAACCAAACACAACCACACCTCTTAAAGCTGCATCAACCCGCACGCACTTCACCACACCTGCAACAACAACCAGACCCCCATACAACAGCACACGACCGACTCAGAACCGAATAACACACCAACATGCTCCCTTGCTCTTCTCCAAACTTTCTCCTACTAACACGCCTAAACTACCCCTTTGTTTCAGATCTGCCAGAGCGTCAGGGGACCACTGAGGTGGTGATAGTGCGCGGTACAAATATCCTTTAACATTAACGTTACATTTTCGGAAAGCATACACCTGGTTTACTATAGGGATTCTCTGCTTCCGCTAGCTTACTAGTGACCACCGAATTGTGCATGCTTGCCCACTACCATATCTTTGCTTATGGAACGCTGACTTGCAGGCACGGGAGCCGGCATAGTGCTCACCAATCAAAATCCACTGATGAACAGAGCAAATGCAAGATAGGGATGCTGCCATCTTTGCGTTTACATACGTCAAATGACCTCCTTCACAACTCTATTGACATCATCAACATATAAAATAAATAGCAGTAGGGCAAGTTCACAAACTTGCTGGTCCCATCGCTCAATGTTAAAATATTATGTTCACTTACCATTGACATCATACCTAACTCTGGCCGTGTTGCCTCTGTAAAGGGCCATTATTCATTTTAAGAGGCAACCATCAACACCTAAATTGGCCAAAACTCTTTGTAGTATCAAAAGCTCAAAAGTTCATAAAGATAGATTGGTTGATTAATTTTCTTTAAACATCCTCTTTGCTAGAATTCGGTACACATTAAGGCTTTGGTACGTTGTGCATTTATGAGCATGAAAGCCGTAGGGGCATGGGAATAGGAATTTAGATGTTTCAGCTTTGCAGAAATAAATATACTACAAAGTTGGTATTTTATATATTAATCTGGGGTCATCTTTTTGGACAATTATAGCTTGTCACCAGGAGTGTGCCACCAAGTCCTAAGGGTTCAGGGAGAGACTCACTGGATCAGTGTAACTGGAGTGGATTGGTTGGTTGGTAGAACATGATCAAGGCGATGTGTGTTATAGTTTAAGTTCTGTGTCATACATAAGCCAAAAATAAGGGAGGACTTTCTCAGTGAAAGAGTCATTGAATGTGTAGACATGCGACATGGTTGCTGCATTGTAAAACGACACAGTGCCTCCTTCGTAGTCCAATTGAACACGGACCTTTTTCAATTCCTCACTGAATGAAAGATTAGTCAGTGGAGCGGTGACTGCTCGCAGTTGACCATCCCAAAGTCCTACAGACCAAAATCCATGTTCAGGCGTCCGATTGTAGGCTCCTTTCCTTATCACAGACTCTCTGGCTGCTCCGATGATCCAGAAACCCCCATCACCAACGTCCACTTCCCAGTAACATCTCCCGCATTGGAACCCTTCGGATCCGAGGACACAAGGAGCACAGTTAAATCTTTCTCGATTGTCTGGCCGGTTTTGTCCCGTCTCCGTCCACTTGACACTTTTCAGATCATCGGACAGCACAAGCTTATAACTCACCGTTGCTTCATCCAGCGTCACACCCACTAGATAAAGAGACAATCATAGAGTGAGACAACTCGAAAGGGTGAGACACTTTATGGTATCATTAGAATTATGTGATCCAGTAGCTTCTAAAACACTATAGTTGGTAGAGTATCTGGTTTGCTCGTTTACAGAGGAGCGGGTTCTTCATTGCTTTCATTTAATGTCTGTGTCCTGGTATTGGTGCCCTGTACTTAGGACAAAGTAGCCCGTGAGATGTCCCCCTTGGTGTAAACGTTATATCAATGGGTACTCCCAAATTTTTTTGTTTTCGGGGGGTCTAGTCTCTAAACAGGGAGATTCTTGAGAGACAAAACAGCACAACAGACTGACTACCCCTCTCTCTTAGGTCTTTCGGCAACACAGGTGTAGGTGCTAAGATACTGTTACATCAATCTACAGCAATAGTTTTTATAGTACAACAACATTTATACAGGGAAAGAATTTTTTCTCATAGACCGTTAATTTATAGAGATATAAATCTTTTAATAATCAGTTAAAAACTATATGTTTTTATATGTATAAAACTTGTACATGTGTGTGCTTTTTCATACGTCACTCATACCTTTCAGAATTCTACATTCATACTGTGACATAAGAGTATAACAATTTAAATTTTCTTGTGGCATATTAATCATTGATAATATGCATGACAACAGGAAAAACGTTTAGTTTTTCTATAAGTCGACATATGTTTCGGCCCCTTCTATTAGTACCACCGTTGTCTACGGTAGTCTTAGGACTTGTTAGTCGGCCATCTTCAGGACAGTACTGGTTTTATTGAAGCTTTACGTCTTCACCTTTTTCTTTTTCGTAAGAAAAGCCAAATCTAAAAACATAAATAATGTTTGTGTTACATTGAGGATCGGTCTGTGCTCTTATACTTGTTTTTAAGATAATGGCCAGATGACTTTGCCAAGAACGTAGCACCCACCTGTGGTCGAAATGTTTTGTTCTGGACCACGGAGCTAAAATTGTAGGGTATCTTCTATTTTACCCCTTGTCTGGAGCCCTATTGTAAAGGGGACAGATGTAGGGAAGTTACTGCCTTGTATATGTGCTGAAATCAACATATCGGGAGGAGACATCCTCTTTTTACATTTTGAGAAGAAACTTACATTAGGTTTCTTGATCTGGGTGAATCTTCAGAATTCTATGCTTGTGTGCCACTAGATGAATAATGGATGTATCACAGCTGTTTGCATGGGTGGCATCGGGAGATAGTGCCTAAAGAACAAAGGCTCAATTAGAGGTCAATCTGTTATATTCTTCTTTCAGTTATTATCTTGAACATTAGTGTTCTCGCCCTGTCTTGGTACACTTTTGTTGTTAATTAACAACTGATTTTGACTTATGGATGATAGTCAGACTTCGTATATCTACCCGGTTTTATATGGTGTTAGAAATTGTATCTATCAGTGACTTAACAACTTTTATTAAGCGGGCTGTGAATGTGTATGGATCACATTTCTGACTCGAACCGCGTGTTATGCGGTGATATGGGCTGCTATGTTTCACTATGTCTTATGGATGATGGTCGAACTTCATATATCTACCCGAGCTTATATGGTGTTAGAAATTGTATCTATCAGTGACTTAACAGCTTTTCTTAAGCGGGCTGTAAATGTGTATGAATCACATTTCTGACTCGAACCGCATGTTATGCGGTGATGAGGCTGCTATGTTGCACCATGCAGTGAATTAGTAATGGTTATTATTAAGGCGCGTACCCATACGATCTCTTATCTTAATGGTACAGATTTTACTTTGGGGAAGTGCCTCTGTGTAAGTTCGTGCTTACTCGTTTGCCGCCGCCCACTGAAGTTTAACTACGTGCAGGAGTCGTCACAGGGTGGCAAACAATCTAGCTTACCTCTAGTATTTCTTCGCGGCAAGTGTTGTTTTAGTTCTAACGATGTCCCTTCGTCTGTCGCTGTAACGGTCGACAGAAACGAAAAAGGGGGTGTGACGTATAGATTTATATGCGTCACATGAACGCAATGCACGCATTATTAACGTGCGTTGACGTGAGCTGCTTATAGCAACAAACATTGCGGCCATTTGTAAGCGTATATGGATAAACAGCGGAATTTAATTATATGCTAGATGTTGTAGCTGTTGTTTATCCGCTTGGTACCAGTATGGGCCACTTTGCTTGGCGAAGGATTAATCTCGAGGGACATTATTTACAAAGATCGAAAATGAAAGGCTCCACTATTTTGGAACCTAGATCTATGTAAATGATTTTATCTATTGTTGCATAGCAGCGATACATACATAGCAAATCAGATGCTGCCTCTGTATGTATGTTAACGGCCTGATGGTTGGTTGTGTCAGGTGATGTTAAAACTGATGTTGTTCTACATGCTGCTTATAGGCTGTCAGTGGATTGGCTTACTGATATATACAGGGGTGTGCCTTACCAGGATCTGATTCTTCAAAGAAAGGCACCCCATTCTACAGCTATATTGAGCCCCTTGTGGACAGTATCCAGATTGTAAATCCATTTTTGTTCAGCTTGAGTAAGTATTTTATCTTTATTTCCATTGCGTGGCGACGTGTGTATCACCTGGATAATGCACCATATAAAGTCTGTGCATTTGTGTTGTTTCTGAACAAAGTGGGTCACTAATGGTTTGTTTTCCACCGAATTACGGATGCAGGATTTATGTTCGTTGATGCGTTGGCGGACTGGTCGTTTAGTTTTGCCTATATACACCAAATCACAAGGGCATTTGATGGCATACACTACCCACGGTGTCAAACAGTTGGTAAAATTTCTCAATTCTATGGTTTTGTTGCACAAAGTGATTTGCTTGAAAGTGGCTGTTTGTGCACATACCGAGCAATGGCCACAACGGTGGTGGCCCATTACTGGCGGTAAGCCCCACAGTGATGTTTGTGCAGACTTTTTACGTTTTGTAGGCTGGTAAGAATGTACCAGATTATCTTTGATGTTAGGTTGTCTTTTGAATGCAAACCTGGGGACCGAAGGGTTAAAGTCTTCTGTACATATCATTTTCCAGTGTTTGCGTATGATCTTTCTAAAGTTGTTACTGATCGAACTGTACGTACTTACACAAGTTATTTTATCTTCTTGCTGTCGTTGTACTGGTTCTAGAGTGCTTGTGCGATTTATATGTAGCGCTCTTTTATATGCTCTGTGTATAGTTTTCTGCGGATACCCTCTTTCTTTGAGTCTCAGCTTGAGGTGTTGAGCATGTTCTTTATATTTTTCTACATTCGTACAGTTTCTGCGGATACGCAAAAACTGACCGTAGGGTAAACCTTCTTTGAGACTTGATGGATGGAAACTTGCATAGTTGAGCAGGGTATTTCTATCAGTGGGTTTTCTGTATAGAACTGTTTCAATTGAACCTTCTGTGGTTTTCTGTATTTCTAAGTCTAGAAAAGGTATTTTATTTGCATCAATGTGGATCGTAAATTGAATATGGGAATTCTGAAGATTCAACCATTGATGAAAAGAGGCCAAAAGTTCTGAGGTGCCGCTCCATATGAGGAATATATCATCGATATATCGGAGCCACTTTTTTATGTATTGTCTGAAGGGATTGTTTAGACTGTATATGGACTGTTGTTCTAAATTATCCATATACAGATTGGCCAAATCAGGGGCAAAAGTTGCTCCCATACTTGTCCCCTTCAATTGGTTGTAGAAACGATCTTTATATAAGAAAAGATTTTCTTTGAGGGCTAGCCTGATACATTCTACTATGAAAGCGGTCGGGACCGAATTTAGGGTCTCTGTGCGTCGTTCTAGGTAGTTGGCCATTACCTTAAGACAGTCATCTTGTGGGATACTAGTATATAAACTCACCACATCTAAAGTTACTAGAATATCTGTTGAGTCTACAATTGAAGGGGACAAGTATGGGAGCAACTTTTGCCCCTGATTTGGCCAATCTGTATATGGATAATTTAGAACAACAGTCCATATACAGTCTAAACAATCCCTTCAGACAATACATAAAAAAGTGGCTCTGATATATCGATGATATATTCCTCATATGGAGCGGCACCTCAGAACTTTTGGCCTCTTTTCATCAATGGTTGAATCTTCAGAATTCCCATATTCAATTTACGATCCACATTGATGCAAATAAAATACCTTTTCTAGACTTAGAAAAACAGAAAACCACAGAAGGTTCAATTGAAACAGTTCTATACAGAAAACCCACTGATAGAAATACCCTGCTCAACTATGCAAGTTTCCATCCATCAAGTCTCAAAGAAGGTTTACCCTACGGTCAGTTTTTGCATATCCGCAGAAACTGTACGAATGTAGAAAAATATAAAGAACATGCTCAACACCTCAAGCTGAGACTCAAAGAAAGAGGGTATCCGCAGAAAACTATACACAGAGCATATAAAAGAGCGCTACATATAAATCGCACAAGCACTCTAGAACCAGTACAACGACAGCAAGAAGATAAAATAACTTGTGTAAGTACGTACAGTTCGATCAGTAACAACTTTAGAAAGATCATACGCAAACACTGGAAAATGATATGTACAGAAGACTTTAACCCTTCGGTCCCCAGGTTTGCATTCAAAAGACAACCTAACATCAAAGATAATCTGGTACATTCTTACCAGCCTACAAAACGTAAAAAGTCTGCACAAACATCACTGTGGGGCTTACCGCCAGTAATGGGCCACCACCGTTGTGGCCATTGCTCGGTATGTGCACAAACAGCCACTTTCAAGCAAATCACTTTGTGCAACAAAACCATAGAATTGAGAAATTTTACCAACTGTTTGACACCGTGGGTAGTGTATGCCATCAAATGCCCTTGTGATTTGGTGTATATAGGCAAAACTAAACGACCAGTCCGCCAACGCATCAACGAACATAAATCCTGCATCCGTAATTCGGTGGAAAACAAACCATTAGTGACCCACTTTGTTCAGAAACAACACAAATGCACAGACTTTATATGGTGCATCATCCAGGTGATACACACGTCGCCACACAATGGAAATAAAGATAAAATACTTACTCAAGCTGAACAAAAATGGATTTACAATCTGGATACTGTCCACAAGGGGCTCAATATAGCTGTAGAATGGGGTGCCTTTCTTTGAAGAATCAGATCCTGGTAAGGCACACCCCTGTATATATCAGTAAGCCAATCCACTGACAGCCTATAAGCAGCATGTAGAACAACATCAGTTTTAACATCACCTGACACAACCAACCATCAGGCCGTTAACATACATACAGAGGCAGCATCTGATTTGCTATGTATGTATCGCTGCTATGCAACAATAGATAAAATCATTTACATAGATCTAGGTTCCAAAATAGTGGAGCCTTTCATTTTCGATCTTTGTAAATAATGTCCCTCGAGATTAATCCTTCGCCAAGCAAAGTGGCCCATACTGGTACCAAGCGGATAAACAACAGCTACAACATCTAGCATATAATTAAATTCCGCTGTTTAGCCATATACGCTTACAAATGGCCGCAATGTTTGTTGCTATAAGCAGCTCACGTCAACGCACGTTAATAATGCGTGCATTGCGTTCATGTGACGCATATAAATCTATACGTCACACCCCCTTTTTCGTTTCTGTCGACCGTTACAGCGACAGATGAAGGGACATCGTTAGAACTAAAACAACACTTGCCGCGAAGAAATACTAGAGGTAAGCTAGATTGTTTGCCACCCTGTGACGACTCCTGCACGTAGTTAAACTTCAGTGGCCGGCGGCAAACGAGTAAGCACGAACTTACACAGAGGCACTTCCCCAAAGTAAAATCTGTACCATTAAGATAAGAGATCGTATGGGTACGCGCCTTAATAATAACCATTACTAATTCACTGCATGGTGCAACATAGCAGCCTCATCACCGCATAACATGCGGTTCGAGTCAGAAATGTGATTCATACACATTTACAGCCCGCTTAACAAAAGCTGTTAAGTCACTGATAGATACAATTTCTAACACCATATAAGCTCGGGTAGATATATGAAGTTCGACCATCATCCATAAGACATAGTGAAACATAGCAGCCCATATCACCGCATAACACGCGGTTCGAGTCAGAAATGTGATCCATACACATTCACAGCCCGCTTAATAAAAGTTGTTAAGTCACTGATAGATACAATTTCTAACACCATATAAGACCGGGTAGATATACGAAGTCTGACTATCATCCATAAGTCAAAATCAGTTGTTAATTAACAACAAAAGTGTACCAAGACAGGGCGAGAACACTAATGTTCAAGATAATAACTGAAAGAAGAATATAACAGATTGACCTCTAATTGAGCCTTTGTTCTTTAGGCACTATCTCCCGATGCCACCCATGCAAACAGCTGTGATACATCCATTATTCACCTAGTGGCACACAAGCATAGAATTCTGAAGATTCACCCAGATCAAGAAACCTAATGTAAGTTTCTTCTCAAAATGTAAAAAGAGGATGTCTCCTCCCGATATGTTGATTTCAGCACATATACAAGGCAGTAACTTCCCTACATCTGTCCCCTTTACAATAGGGCTCCAGACAAGGGGTAAAATAGAAGATACCCTACAATTTTAGCTCCGTGGTCCAGAACAAAACATTTCGACCACAGGTGGGTGCTACGTTCTTGGCAAAGTCATCTGGCCATTATCTTAAAAACAAGTATAAGAGCACAGACCGATCCTCAATGTAACACAAACATTATTTATGTTTTTAGATTTGGCTTTTCTTACGAAAAAGAAAAAGAGGTGAAGACGTAAAGCTTCAATAAAACCAGTACTGTCCTGAAGATGGCCGACTAACAAGTCCTAAGACTACCGTAGACAACGGTGGTACTAATAGAAGGGGCCGAAACATATGTCGACTTATAGAAAAACTAAACGTTTTTCCTGTTGTCATGCATATTATCAATGATTAATATGCCACAAGAAAATTTAAATTGTTATACTCTTATGTCACAGTATGAATGTAGAATTCTGAAAGGTATGAGTGACGTATGAAAAAGCACACACATGTACAAGTTTTATACATATAAAAACATATAGTTTTTAACTGATTATTAAAAGATTTATATCTCTATAAATTAACGGTCTATGAGAAAAAATTCTTTCCCTGTATAAATGTTGTTGTACTATAAAAACTATTGCTGTAGATTGATGTAACAGTATCTTAGCACCTACACCTGTGTTGCCGAAAGACCTAAGAGAGAGGGGTAGTCAGTCTGTTGTGCTGTTTTGTCCCCCTTGGTGTAAATACAGCCGAAGTAAAGCAGGCCTTATGCATTTGGCCGTATGAATAATATACAGGGGTTTCTTGGCTACCTACATAGGCTGTCCTTTTCTTATTATAGGAACTTTCCGCCGAGTTCAGCCCTTACAGGTTATAAAACAGTTATGCCACTAGCCACCTGCAATAACCTATTACATGTATCCACATTGTGACCAGCAGCACATAGCTGGCATCTACCTTGCTTCTGAGAAAATCAGGCAAGAGAGAGTCTGGGTGCTGAGGCATCAAAGTCCCTCATGGATGTATGTATTTTCTTCGAAAATATTTCACCGGCTGGAGATTTACTTTTTCTACTTTTTTTTATAATTCAGGGGGAGACCCCCGCTTCCCTCCTCACCCCTCCCCACCCTAACTTATATCCTTACCCCACACCCCACCTTTTATACATTACACATATACCACTCCACCTACCATTTTCGGTGAAACGGACTTGGTGAATTCGCATTAGGTGAAATGGTATTCCAAGAAATCTACTGTAATGGCCCGTTATAATATTTGCGTGTGGCTATCCATGACAAGGCAACGTCACATAGAAAACCTAAAAAAAAGGACATTTGGAAGTGAGCGGTCAAAGAATGGGTCAGTGAGACGGCTGTTTGGGAGGCATGTGGAGAGATGCGTAGCACAAAACGGTACCCAGTGATTTCCTCGCTGCAAAAAACATTGAGGGGCACTCGATATTTTTTTTAACCCACTATCCAACACTTTTCCCAAATATTCTAGGACTGGAGTTTGTTTATATAATTGCACGAGTCCTAAAATATGTTGGGAAGGGTGTTTAGTGGGTTAAAAAAAAATAGAGAGTATCCCTCAATGTTTTTTTCCAAGCAATGAAATCACATAACCACACAAAACAAGGTATTTTAAAAATCAAACGTACCCAAACCCATAAAGGAATAAACCATAAGACACCTGTGCTTAACATATATGATCCTCCTACTAGGTGTGATCACCTGAACATTTTAAACAGCACAGAAGTACTTATTGTAAAATACGATGGACTCTCTGCTAACATTATTGCTGGCGATTTGAGCTCCAAAATACAGATGAATAGCTACTGGCAAGATCCTTGCCCTGGTTTTACCAAAACCAAAAAGGCAATACCTTAGGATAACAAGGGACATAGTAAGGCTGAGCTTTTATCACATGGTTTCGACATGCTTAATTGGAACTGCCTAGGAGACTCCCCTGCATAGCATACCAGAGTAACATTAGCAGCGCTTCAATCATCTACTGTGTGCTTGTCTATAAGCCTTTGAGACAACACGTACTAGATCGCAGCATATTACACAGAGAGGAAAGTGATCACTCCCCACACCTATTGTGTATGGACCCGCAGGAGTATATCCCCAGTTATGGCCCTGTGGGCACCATTGGAATCAATGCTGGTTTGTGTAGACTTGGCTGGAATCCTGAAAACATGGAGAGGGTGAAGGATTACATTAACACTACTTGCCCCAATGTTCCCAATTACGACATGGGATATCAACGAGCACACCATCAGGACGGAGTAGACGGCACTACTCTTGACTACTATGAAACATATGTCAAGAAAGTTGTCTCGCGGATCACTCGGAACAATGTTTTCCAAACACTCGGGTGTTGCTGATGGAATGCAGGAGATACATCTGGGCCCGTACGACAAGGAAATTAGCACTAGAAAAATGTTTATAACATTTGTAAGATTCAACTTACAAATGTTATCACGTAGACAACTTGGCGCTAGGGACTATGTATCTGAAGTCAAGAAAGCAAGCTCAGTATACCAAAAATGTTTAAGAGAGCACTTTCTGAGAGTGGATCGAGAAAAATAGCCCAAATGGCATTAAGATCATAGAACAAAGATTGTAAAGGCTTCTGGAGCATCATATAAAAACCAATTCTAGCTCCGCTTTGATTAGTGGAGCTTCGCAGAATGACTGGGAACTACACATTAGGAAAACCCCTGGAAATTCAGCTACAACTGTTGTGTTTCCTGACTCAAATTCTGGGACAGGGCCCTTCATGCTTGGGGTGCAGGATGTTACCATCATGAAGACCATCAACTCATCTAGGGCCCCAGGTCAGGATGTCTTTGTAATTCCCTACTTAAGAGAAATCCAACTAAATGGGGCTAACATCGAGCATAGACTATTCTGTACTATTAGTAGGTCTAAAATTACACCCAAGACATGGAAGGACAGCACTATCGTGCCAATAAATAAGAAAGGTTTGCGCATTGAGGCAGGCAATTACAGCCTACTTGCAATGCTTGATGCACCTGCAAAGATCTACACTTGTGTGTTACTGCAGGAGCTAAATTCCTGGATCACTCAAGAAAACATTATCCCAGAAAATCAAACTGGTTTCCGACAAGGGGGCCAACACAATAGATAATGTTCTCGCACCACGATCCAGCAGGCTTGGCTTTTACGCAAGCATCTGTTTGGGTATACCAGAGGACCGGGGTTCTCACTACACCTACACCGTTCAGAGCACCCAGGGCCCAACAAACCCTGCCCCGGTATACAGACAGAGGACTCAGCGAGTTAGAACTGCCCTTTATTTTCCATAACAGACAGGGTTCATACAGGAAATGGCAAGATCTCCAGCAATCACAGCTCCTGAGCCCATGTCAAGGGCTTATGTTGAGGTCTGACGTCACAAGTCAGGGCTCTTCCCCAAAAAACCTAAGAACATACACGATTGGGTGGATGGGTTGATATTGCCTATAGCTGGCACCTATAGATGTTAGCTAACTGGCCCACTCATGTCAGGTGGCTTTGTCTGAGCCTTCCCCAGAAACTATTTATTTTCGAATTTCTTTATTGAGATTTATGTTATAAAGCAGTTGCATCACTGATACAAACAATCACAGTAGTAGTAATTTGGAATACATCAAAATAGATCTTTTGTGAAGAAACAAATAAACAGAAATAACAAAACAATAACAACATTAACGAGTCTCCATAATGTCAATGATGTAAGCAACAAGGGGGGGCCTGGCCGCAGGGGAGCACAGGTTGGATATTGTGCCAGTGTTCCGTTCCAGGTATTGTGAGTCAACAGGGGCTAATTGTTCAGGGGGGTTTATCGTCATTGGGGGGGTTAAGTAAGGCCCAGGTGAGTGTTTTCCAGGCAGCAAGTCCCGAGCTCGTGTCTTCGGGGGAAGTGGTGAGACCATTCTCCCAAGCTGAAGTTTCCGCCCCTATCCAGCGCTCAAGTTCGTTGTGCCATGCCTGGTATTGTGGGCCTCTGGGTCGCTTCCAAGCCATGGCAATGGTCCTTTTGACCAGAATGCATACCAGATCCATTAGCTTGACTGAGTGTTTGAACTTGGCCAGTCTGGAGTACGTTCCGAGGAGGCACTCTGATGGAGTCCATTCGTATCTGGTCATGCCTGCCTTGCTGCAGAGGAGTTCAACTCTCGCCCAGAGTCTCCGGACCTGGACACATCCCCAAAACATGTGTAATAGATTGGCTTCGTCTCTGCCACACCATGGGCAGTTATGCTGGGGTAGGTTATATATTTTGGCTATTCTAAGTGGTGTCAAGTATGATCGGTATAGCATGTTGAGTTGAATTAATTTAAATCTGGAGTTTCTGGATACCGCATTGGGGAACGCTAACGCTCTGTTCCATTCAGCTTCGGACAGTTCGTGGCCCAAATCACTCTCCCACCTGGTTTTGAGGTCCTTGCTGCGGGGGTTGGGCCTGTCAATTAGGTGACTATATATGCGGGACACAGGCCTCCACCCGTCTCCCAGGCTGTATAGGTGTGTTATGAAGGTGTCAGATTCAGGCTCCTCAGGCCACGTGTCCCATTTAGTTCTAGCCAAATTGCGAATCCTTACGTACCAAAGGAATTGACCGGCTGGGACGCCATCCTCGAGCTGCAAGGAGGAGAAGTCCCGGAAAGTGCCCTCACTGTATAGGTCCCCCCACGTGTATACTCCCAGCCTTTCCCAGTGTCGAATTCCCCAGAAACTATTACATTGTTGCAGGCTCGCAGGATTACCATTGGCCCTTGCCCTTTGCCATCCACCCCTGGATTTGTGTTCCTTGATTGGCTGGAGCTGGTCTCCCCAGGCCTGGGACCAAACTCTGTTCGGAGTGCTCTGTGTACCTTCTCAAGGTGATGAGAAAAACTATATGTGTCCCTATAGTTGCCATCAGTATAACCACTTTGCCTTCAAAAGTGCCTGCAGGGTTTGAAGATTGTAAAACCACACATGTATCACTTCGTGTCTGCTTCACTGGGCGCTGCTGCTCTTCTGACTGCGGGCGAATAGCCATTGTTTGGCTTGGCCGCATCACGTGGATGAAGACAGCTCAGTTTTGCGTTCTGCTCTGCAATTAGTGAGGATTTATTCTGCTATTTTGCAGGTGGGTCCTTATTTCTGGGGCCAGGAATGTTCTGCTCGTCTCTGACCTTGGCTGCGAGCACCAGTCTTGGACAGTGGTCTGCAAAATCTGTTTTCCTTTGTTCGGTCTTCTGAGGCCTGCGGCTTCATGTGATTCTACTATAGTTGTGCTAGAATTTCTACATATCTACATTGTATTAGTTTCCTTAAGGGTTAGTGGTACTTGGTCCTTCCAGGTTCCCCATACGATCCTGTAGTTCCATATGTTTAGTTGCAATAAGCGGCTGCAAGCTTGATCTGCATCTTTTGCTTTCCTGCGTTTCTGCAATTGGCTAATGAGAAAAACTAATAAAGGCTTTCGACAGTAGGTATATGTATCTGTTCTCTATCTACAGAACTGTGTTTGCATGTTCGTGTGTACAGGTGTGTGTCCATTTAACTTTGTGCAGGGATGCGAGTTTGCTTCATGGGTAACATTGCTATGTCGTGGTGTCTCTAATGTCATCAGCACAGTTAGATATGTGTCATTAGTGGATCAGTTGCAATGAGGAACCTGCATCCATGATCAATGTTGAGGCACCTGTATCCACAAAGACGTTGTCAGCTAAATGGTTGTCTGAGAGAATATCTGTTTGCATATGTGGATGTCACTGGCCCTCCTGGGGGTTCGCCAAACAGTGACTGGCACCTTGCATTTTTGGCTCTTCGTGCTGTCATGCTTATGGGGGTCAAGAGGGGCATTCCAAGAAACCTCTCTTCAAGTCTATGTATCATTCATCGACCTTAGTGGCGTATTTGACACAGTTAACAGAGCGCGACTGTGGAATAAGTGGAAGAACTGGAGTATACCTGTCAGTTTGCTATGATTGTGGCGTTACACACTTTGCCCAGAGTAAGAGTAAGAATTGACAAAACTGGAGCAGCTACTGAATGGATACCTACATATACTGAGTTCCAGCAGGGCTGCACACTGGCCCCTGCACTTTTCAATCTATACCTGGAAAATTTGGACAATGCTCTGCTTGACCCAGGCGTCACTCATCCTAAACTGGGTAACTTTAAGATACATTGGCATGGCTATGCTGACGGCATTGCTAAAGCGGCTAGACTATTTAGCTCATATAAGGTCACTAATGGTCCAGGAATCAACATAAGGAAGACCAAATCCATGGTGTTTAGGCCTAGCGGCCTTAATATGAGAGGGAACCATTCTTGGTCCATTGTATCGGCTTCTACATATCTTGGCATTCATGTAGACCATAAACTCAATTGGCGCAGGCACCGTCACAGCATACAGATAAATGTTTCTCAGCAACGAGTGCTATGAATGCCTTTGCCTTCAGACATGGGGATATCCATTAAAGGAATCTTGAAATCATACGTTGCCAAGGTTATCCCGCTATCATATATGGTACTGAAATCTGGGCAACGGAATTAAGACATGAGATGGGAAAGATTGAGCACACCTGCTTGAAAGCACTAATGTGGCTCCCAAAAAACACTGCAATTGAATGTATCGATTCTGAGTACAACATAGGTTGACTGGATGCAATGTACACATCTCGCAGTCTGAACTGTTGTTTGAAATATGCACACATCCTGTTCCTTACAGAGGACTATTATGCATGTTTGTCAAACTCAAAACCTGAAAGGTAGTCTGCTTGACCTGAAAGGTAGTGTGCTTGACATGATATTTAGGATATCACAAATTTGGGGAGTGGCAAAATATAATATGCATACCAGTTACAAAGCATATCTTAAAAAATCACTCGGGATACGATGCACGATTTCAGCAAAGAACGATCCCTCAATGATTTATCCACATAAAGTAAAAGCAGCCTGTATGTGCATTGCTTAAGCAAGCGCAAAGCTCTTCCTACCTATATTGAGGCTTATCTTGGAAGTAATTCAGTGTGAGACAATATTGGATTTAAATGTAACACCTCTACCACGCTGGAAGTTATTGGAGTTCATGAAATATACCCAGGCATGATAGATTATGCAGACTTTCTGGAGACCAATGCATTGAACGCAATAAACATCTACTGCCTAAATGCGGTTCCGTGGTCAATACACGGAAGCGGTATCTCATGGGGCTGGGTATAGGGCTATTGAACTACTCGAGTACGGAATCCTTGTGGCTGACTCTTATGCATGGTAATAAGCACACCTACATGTATGATCTCATGAAGCTCTGGTCTTATATTAAGTCCGTATTAACCGACTTGTGCACTTAATATTTTAGCGAGGTCAGACAAAGAGATGTTGACTGATGGATACCGTGGCTTTTTTCTTAACGCAACTGGACTGCTTAGTACTGCTATCCATTAATTATACCTAATAAAAAATAAATAATTAAATTATAATGAACTAGCTGGGGTACCCGGTGTTGCCCGTGTCCTGATCCAGGGGTCTCTCATGTGCCCTGGGGGATGTTGCTCTTATCCTCTTGTCGGCAAGTCTTGCTTTAGTTTGCTCTGATGTCTCGTGTGCCCTGGAGGATGTTGCTCTTGTCCTCATGTCAGCAAGTCTTGCTTCAGTTTGCTCTGGCATCACATTCGCCCTGGGGAAAGTTGCTCTTGTCCTCTGGTCGGCAAGTCGTGCTACTGTTTGTTGTTGTGTTTCAGAAGCTCTTGATATTGATTTTCACTTTGCATCAGATGGAGCTTTTCCAAGTGATGTTCGTTTTTTGTGCGGCATGTTTCAGTCACTCAATGGCTAAAGCACATTTGAGAAAATGTCTGAGAAGGATTGATTGATTGTGCTCTCTTCTTATCAATGAACTTAAGTAAGCTGTAACCTTACCATTTCCCATATTTGGAGTGGCGTGATAAAAAAATGTTTAATGTTTTTTACATTTTTTTACACCCTTTAAAAATGCTTTAATAAACACTTTCGAAACTGTATACAGTAGTAATACATTTCAAAGGAATAACCAACACATTGAACATTTTACTTCAGACACTTTTCCAAATTTTGCCTCCTTCTAGTAACTACTGTACTGAATCGGGGTGAGCATCAGCAAATGAGGGTTTCTACGGAGTGAATTTTTTGTATCCAAACATAGACTACGACCTTGCCCCAGACAAAAGAGGAATCCATGCAGAATTTGGTAGACGTGGGTTCAACGGTGTGGATTTGTATAGCCGGACAAACATCCACACATACATACATACATATTCAGCTTTATATATAAAGATAGAAAACAACGGTTTGGTGTTGAGTTTTAAACATGGGGAAACTTGGGGTTTGGGGGGACCCCCCAAAACAAACAAAAATGCAGTATTTTGTTCGTTATTTTGAGTTTGTTAAAATGTCATTATTTATTTTTTGGTTCGTTAAAATTACATAGAGCCCTTAGAACTGACTACCAAACTGCACTTCACAAATAAAGGGGTTCAGACTTTGCTTTTCTTTTACTGTAATATTTTCCTTAATGCTTATTTGCTTCTTATTACTCTTAATGTATTGGAAATGTATTAAAAATCTGATTCAGACTGATACATACAATAAAAAAGAAAAAAAAAGAAAAGCAAAGGTAGGAAGTTGAGAAAAAAGGAATGCCTTCACCGAACATCACAAAGACCCATAACAACATCTTCCCGTTGCATGGAGACCCTGGTAGAAGCTCTGACCACACACCTCCAGAGAGAGTCGGTTTAAGGTTTTATGAACTCCCTATCATCTGACAAAGGTCAGAAACAGAGACTGGACGGGAGTAAGGAGGAGCTAAACACTGTTCGACCAATGGGAACAGCGATAGAAGACAATGGAACAGCCCACAAATCTGGTGAATGCCTGAGAAGGCGAGAGACACGGAAGCAGGTGAAGATGGAAAGAGTTTGGCTCTGAGGGGAGTATGGGAGAGAAAGGAATGGCACAGGACAGTGGTAGACCTGCATATTACACACAGAGAGGCGGCCTAAAAGAGGCAACTCAGAGCAATCATTGTTGAATCCAAGAGGAAGAAGATGCTATAAGCAAGAGGTGATCTTACCTGCGTTGATCTGAACCCAGATCCAACGAATGGTCCTGAATGCTGGAAGCAGCGGAATGGAGTCATCTGAGGGAATGGGAGAAGATAGAGACCCAGGAACCACTGGCGAGAGAACCGCTGGGATCCTGGGAAACACGGTTTGAGGAGCAAGAGACGCTACCGGGTAAACTGAAAAATCCTGTGAGAGCTGAGGTTACACACCAGGTCTCCAGAATGGAAGACTGAGTAAACCATGAGGCAATCAAGGCGGCAGATATTGGAGAGCCGATGGACAGTCAAAGGCAGAAAGAGAGAGAGAAAGTACCAGCGCAACAAAGGGTAAGAGACACCCTGGAGGTACAAGTATATGATTTGGGCCAGATATTGCATTCTGGGTAAGTGTAGTCAAAGTACTAAAGCGTACCTTAGGCACTGCAAGAGAAAACAAAAAGCTTTGAAATTGCATTGTGGGAAACAGAGTACCAAAGCATCCCTAGGACACTGTGAGAGTAAGAGCGCTTTGGTTCACCATTTTGGAAAATGAAGGTATTGCACTCTGAAATGGGGTGGGTGACCCAAAGAATCACCATAAGACTGTTATGCCAAGGTATTGCACTCTGAAATGGGCTGGGTGACCCAAAGAATCACCTAAAGGCTTCTGACAGGAAATGCCATTCTCATAACAAGATTAAAGAATTTTGTTCTGATAATTTAACAATAAAATTTAAAGCAGCCATTGCAACCTTTATAGGAGCTTTACTCTTCGGTTTGCCACTGGGAGTATGGCGTCCGTCTGTTCTTGTTGTTATGGAACTGAGATCGGACAACAAACAAAGCTATTTAGGAAACTAGGTGGTCACTGTGACAGAATGCCGCTACAAAGATGCAACCCTGAGCTTTTTAGTTTTTTTACACATAAAGTGAAGGCGGGTGCTCTTCAGGAAAGTTCAGCTACCAAACGAACATGCTTTCCACACATTATCTGTTGCTTAAAAAGGTGCTGTCAGGCCTTGTGAGTGTGCGCTTCCAGTTGGAGTCCCAGCAGCTGAAATGTGAGCTGGCCACCTTTTAGAGAAAAGTACCCTGCACTCCACATGTGCACATGCAGGAGCTCCACAGCGGCTGCTCATGCAGACTTCCTTTTAAAGGCCCTGTTGGCGTTAAGGAAACACTTTCATACCGTACACTTGTTGGCGTTAAGGAAACACTTTCATACCGTACACCTGTGCATTGACGCCATTAACCTTGTTACTCGAATATTAGAAGCTAAGAGGAAGTATGGTATGGAATTGCAAACACGCCACCAAGTAAGTTAATCTTTAGCAGCACTGAGGAGGCAGGGGGGACCCTTTCAAAAGTATCCCGTCTGAACTGTTAAATCTTCACTCCCTGAACATGGTGACAGAGCAAGCTGTCCCTTTTTAACCTTCGGGACAGTGCTGAAGTAAAGATGAAACTACATCTTATTCAAATATAGTGATTAACGAAGGAGAAAATTAAACAGTCAAAATCGAATTTGCGGACATGACCTTATCTCCCACTCTGGCTTTCGACTTTGGCCTAGAGATGAGAGAGACATCTGCTGCATGCTTCTAACATTCCCGTTGCTCCCATAACACATATGTGTATGTAGCTACATTCAGGAAATCCGCCATGCTCTGTGAGAAACCTAGGGGTGCTCTCACATCTACTTCCCTGGGATCCTCTATGCAGGTGGCCACTTTTGGATCCTGCCCCTGGGGGCGGACAAGTGAAGGAGGATCACCAGGATAGAGGGTCCTTGGGGACACACTTGTGTATAGGCGCGTTATAAATGCCATATCATATCATATCATTGGAAGTGGGATGCGCATAGTTGAGACACAGTATTCCATATCTTCCTTTTTTGGATGATACCCCTATACCAGAAAAGGTTATGGGATACTGTTCACCTGATTCCATGGTTTCTGAGAAAGGTAGGAATCTGTACCACACCAGATATGTTAAAAGGAAGAGAAATTATAGGGATGAAGTACATGGGAATACATCTCAGTATTATCCTTATCCTCAGGATAGTCAACTTGATCTTTCCCCGACCTTTATGAGTCATTATAAACATTTTTCACTTCACTCCCCCCTTAATGTGTATGGCAATACTGAGATGAGGAAGAAACAACTAGGAGCTGTGAAGATTACCTCCATTTCCTATTCAAATATTGGGACGGAGAAGAGTCCTGCAGGTCAGGCATGTCCCGTTGATTTGCTCAGTTATGGTCAGGCAAGTCAGGCAATGCAAACCCCTGACCCGCACCTGCAGCTTGTTAGAAAATCGCAGGTGCATAAAAGGTGGAGTCGTCAGCAGCTGTCAGAGACCAGGGAAACCTGGAGAGCAGAAGGACCAGAGTGAAAGCTGTGTGAGAAGAGAAGCCGAGATGCAAGTATGCCACAAGAAGCCCAGGGAATGCCGCTGGAGGGTGAACGCTGACCAGAGGTCCCAGAATGGGGTAGGCTAGCAGGAGGCGCTGCAGGAAGGCGAAGCTCTGCATAACAGCCGGTGAGTGCGAAGTGGAGTGCCCAGATATTTGGCTGCAAATACAGAAAGCAGGTGCCGCGCTGATACTGAGTAAGTGTCTGGGACACTTAAAATACCCAGGGTGTTCAAAGGAGACTGAACAAGCAGTAACAGTCAATTGAATTAAGAAAACTGCGTTACTTATATTGATTGCTGAATTGAATGAAACTAAGGAAGTCATTTTATACATTGAATGAAACAAACCACCTTACTTATACTCAATACCGAACTGAATTAAATAAGCAGCAGTAACAGCACATTAAATGAAACAATCAACATTACCATTACAGGTCACGCAATCAACATTACTTATATTGAATACTGAACTAAATGAAACAAATGAAAGTAACGTATGGAATGAAACCAACAACATTGCTTCAAAGGAATATCTTATTGGATGAAATAAGTGAAAGGAATTCATGGTGAATACCAGACTGAATGTACTGAACTAAACCCACCATTATTGAATACTGACTTGAGTGAAATATGTAAGCTGGCCTTTACCGGAATACCGAAGCAAAGAGGTGTTGACCTGCATGAAAGCAACACCGATAGTAAGCTGAAGGAAAGAAACAAAGGTGGTACATTTGTGAAGCTGCACTTTAAGAAACTGTTTTTTAAATCAAATCTTGAACTCTTAGCGAAACCTGGAAGTTACTGGTTGCGTGACCTGTAATGGGTGGACTGTGTGGTCTAAAAATGCGACAAGACCAGAGAACTTCTTTATGTCAACAAGAAAGCTTTCTGAAAGCAGGAAACCAAATATTGATAAGCATCATAGATGGGGAGGGGAACCCTGAGTTATACAGGTTCAGATTAAAGACTAAAGCTTCAAGATACTTTCTTTTGACATTAACATTAAGCTTGCGGAAGGGAACCCTGAGCTTTGGTGTCCTGGAACTGTGTTGTCTTGGAACTGTGTTGAACTTGGGGAAGTGCCTGCTGACCTTTAGAGAACTGTATTTCATTTAATACTCAAAGGAGGAGAAACTGAACTTTGTAGTGAACTTATTAACATTTGGGAGAGGAAGCTGACGAATAAGCCAGAGCTGAAAGTAGCTCAGAACCTTATGTTTGGAACACCATTTGAGTTATGGTTGATGTCCCTACACGCTGTTTTGTATTAGTTGTGAGGGCAAGTATAGGATTTAGACACAGACAGACGTTTACGTTGAGCTTACTGACACTGACGTTCCTTTGTTTATTTAGGTAGGGAAATCCCACCTTAGAATAGGGCAAGTTAGGCCTTACTCCAGCCAGACATTTTCTTTAATAAAAGATTGTTCAACTTTGAATCTATTCTCTGTGTCTCCTTCCATGATGCCAATCTCACAGCTCTTGGTAAGAGATCTGTCACCTTTCCCGTGTGAGGAGCCTGGTCTCCTAATCAGGGTCAGGCTGGCGAAAGGCACTTCCGGCGAAGCTGCAGGTCAAAGGGAAATATTTCAAAGGGGATTATTAGCATAGGGGACCCTTTGATGTGGGACAGACAAGGGTCAGGGGAGAACCAGGGTGGCCTAATAGTCAGAAAGTTAATGGAAAAAGACTTTGCCCATCTTGGTCCTCACTGTACAGTACTTCCTTTTGGATGTCCGAACCAGACTTCCTGCAAACAAGGAACTTTGGGAATGAAGATCCAAAGAAGGTAAAATCTGTAACAGAGACACAGATTGGCCGTTAACAAAAGGCTCAAATTAGACCAATCCCCTGTTAGGATGTGACTGGATATGTGGGTAAACCTAAACCCCCCAGCTTGGTCAATATTCTGGAACCATTTTCTTGAGACCATCTTTTAAGAATTAAGTAGATCTCTTGTTGGAGCTACAGCTGCTTAACGTACCCGGCAGAAGGTGAAGACAAGATGTCCACGGGAGCGGGCAGCTCCCACCCAGAGCACTTCTGAGGTCCAAGAGAAGTGGTTGCTGTAAGGAAGGCTTGCCTGCCACTGGAGATTGCTGGTACCCGGCAGCCTGCCCAGGACTGTACAAGTGTCTGAAAGAACATCTAAAGTAATTCCCTGGACTGGGATCCACTGGGCAAGAATCATTCTGTGTCAACTCTGGATTGACTTGACGCATCAAACCACCAACAACTATAAGTCACCTGTGGAGTCGCTAAAAGTATGACCGCCGCCATTTGCATCTAGACACCGTCAAGCGACTGAGTTGCCCATGAGCAGCACTACATATAATGGTGCTCCAATCCAGTCAAGCTACTCACCGCTTCGAAACTCGACTCAAGCCATTCAAAAAGCACCAAGAAGACCGGATCAACGCTGTCAAACTGCTACAAGAGGTCAAGGTAGTACCTTAATGGACCAGTGGACCAAAGAATGGCTTTTCTAGGTCCTGCCACCTGGTCTTAATGCCTTGGGCCCTAAACACAGTTAGGACAACATTCCCCACCTTTAAAGACATTTTGAAAGTAATCCTTTCGAATTGTTTGCATTTCTGCTTGTTTTTCAACTCTACCATCAATTAAACACAAAGGGCCTCATTCTAAAAATTGGTGAAAAAATTGAGGTAATTCTGTTGCTGCCATTTTTTTGGCATAACAGAATTACCTCTGTTTTTCCTGCACCACCAAATTACAAGTTTTGGCAGAATTACGACAAGCAGAATTACCAAGTAATTCTGCTGAATTTTGGAGGATTTACCTCCAGCATCAAATCCTCCACTTTTCATCAAAATAATCAGCAGAATTACCACTTGGTAATTCCGCCAGTGGTACTTCCACCAAAAATCCCAAGTGGAGTCCAATAAATGGGGACTAACACCATGTGTAATCCTGTGGTAAACCCACAAGACCAAGTGCTGGCAACAGTAATTGTAATCATAATTGTAATTGTTTATTTACAAAGCACTTATACACAGGTGGAGTGCTTCAAAGCACTTCAAGGCGGGAGGGAGCAAGGGAATACAGTAATTATTCGTAGCCCTTGAAGTTTCCGAATGATCTAACAGAAAAAAGCTAGTATACTAGGCCTCACGGCATTCCTCCTAGTGCAAGTGCATGCAGTGTTACAGTCGCAACCAAGCTAGACAGGGAGAACATGTTAAACAGGAAATCATATTGTGCCTCCTTTTGATCTATATTGGCCTAAGCCTAGTCGCTCTGCGAAGAAAAACCATGTTGCAAAGTTTCGATTTTAGATCGACTTCGCCGCCATTTTAGAATCTTCTGCCATTTTGATTTCTGTTTGTATGTGATTCTCTGTTCTAAAATGGTGGACTGTGTTTCTAACTTGTAACCAAGCCTTCCCGAACTTTGAGTTCTGTTAATGGTTAGACTGTGCGAGGGCCGACAGTTTAGACTAGGTAATGAGACCTTGCCCCGAGCATAACTTGTCTACCCTAACAAGCCTCATCCACTGTCATCCGCCAAGCCGGCCGTAGCCGAAATTGGCGGTTGCTACCGCGTTGGAGCTGGAGACGCCGAGGTAGAGTTTAGTCCCCTCTTTGTTTCCGCGTCTCCAGCGATGCAGCGCAGCGCGGCCGGTCGTATTTAAGGCCCGCCTTCCGGCACGACGCTGCGCTGCAACCCTCCTCTGGATGTTTTCCTGTTTCCGGGTTAACACGCTGTTTGTTTCTGTCCTCTGGCTTCGGCTTTCTTACAGAAATCTACCTTTGCTGTTCGGTGTCTCTGCTTCCCTCCTGTTCTCTCCGGATCCTCTCAGTCGGCACCTTTCTTCTCCCCGCTACGCGGAGCCGGGCTCTGCTGGTCTCTCTCTCTCTCCTCCGCGGCTCCCGCCGCTTGTTTTCTTTCTCTCCTTTCCTCTCCTTACCTGACCGCTCTGCTTCCCTGAGACTCTTCCTCTTCCAGCGGTCCCAATTCCAGGTCTAGCCTCCTCTCTGCCTCATTCTGGTCACTCTGGTCGCAGCTTCCCGTATTTCTACATTCCTGGCATCTGGACCATCCCTTCTCTTAAGACACCATACTCTGCTTCGGATTCGAACATTGCCAACGGTCCACACCAACATCTGGATTGAAGGGCGTCACTGCTCTACTGTAGGGTTTTTTCCCCTTGGGGGGTTTTTCCCTGATTTCTGGCTTGGTTCCGGAAGGGAGTCGCGGGACAGTTGTTTTTACAGCGGTCACTGTGGCTTCCCTCCGTGACAAGCACCATCTTCCCAAAAAACAGAAGGATTACCTAGTGAGACGGCACCTGCAAGACCTTGACACTTCCAGCAGCTCAGGTGAGGAGAGTGTGTGTACGGGGGAGGCCGAGGTCGGGGTGCTTACTAAGCCACAGATTGCAACGCCAAAAAGAATCACAATGTCGGCGGAAGATCAAGTCCAAGAGCTATGGAAAGCTTTCCGAGCAATGTCTCAGGAGCTACAAGGGGCAAAGACCGAGAATGCTCTGTTAAAACAGATGGTCTCCGCTAGAGAACCTGCTCCCCCTGAATTGCCACCCATGGCACTATCCTCCGGAAAGTTTGACGGCTCTCCCAAGAAGGTGAAGGAGTTTCTAGAAGCTTGTATGGTGTATTTCACCTTCCGCCCTCGCACTTTTTCCTCTGATCAAGCCCGAGTGGGCTTTCTGATTTCGAATATGACAGGAAACGCATTATCCTGGGCTACTCCACTAGTGACCAGTGTTAACGCCATTCTACAGAATTTCTCGGCTTTTCAGGATCTGCTAAAGCAGACTTTTGAATGCCCGGAATTATCATTTACCGCTTGTGAAGAATTGCTGGACGTCAAACAAGGCTCCCTGGATGTCTTGTCTTACATATCAAACTTCAAAACGTTGGCAGCTGGAGCAGGATGGGCCGAATCCGCACAATACGCCATCTTCAGAAGGGGTTTGAAGGAAGAAATTAAGGATGAACTTGCGATGTCTCCACGTTCACCTACATTCGCGGATCTGCTTGCTGCGGCCCTCCAGATAGAATATCGCCTCCAAGAAAGGAGGGCTGAACGTCGCAAACAAAAGGGCCTTGGTTATCCTCCAGAACCCCTTACACACTCTTCGCCTGGGCGTTCCACAGTCTCGTCGACGGATGAACCAATGCAGATCGGCACCACCCGATCACCACTGACCTCGGCTGAAAGACGCCGCAGACGGGAGAAAGGTCTGTGTGCCTACTGTGGCTCGGCCCAACACCTTCTTAAAGACTGCACAGAGCTGCCAAGCAAGAGGTCGGGAAACGGTCCCCCTCGGCGTCAATAGGGACAGACGACCGAGGGTCTCCAAATGCTTCTCCTCATCCCTATGTCTCCCTCTCGGTTTCTTCACCCGGGTCGCAGGACGACTCCAGACTTATGGTGATTCCGGTACTTCTTAACCTCGACGACCGACAGATTAAGGCCCTAGCTCTACTGGATTGCGGTGCGGCTGGCAACTTCGTCGACACCCTGTGGGCAGACCGAGTGGGTTTACGCCGGATACAGCGGAAGGAGGGTCAGAAGGTTGAAGGTGTGGATGGGTCCCCTTTATCCTCTGGTCCCATTACCCAAACCACAGAGGATTAGCCTTAACGATAGATCATCACAAGGAAGTCCTATGCTTCGACATCATTAGGGCTGCCCACTTCCCTATCATTTTGGGTATCCCTTGGCTCCGCCGGCATAATCGCCGAATAAATTGGACTGAGAACCAGCTAAGTTTTGATTCCTCCTATTGTCGCAACCAATGTTTCTCGCTGGAAAGTCGCAGAGACCTACAACCGGTTAAGATCTCTTCCAGCCATCACACAGGAGTTCATGCTTTACCCAACTTCTGTTCAGGATTCTCAGAGGTGTTTCAGGAATATATTCATGCCAAGTTGCCACCTCACCGGCCAGAAGACTGTACCATCGACCTGGAAGCCAACGCTTTGGTGCCATTCGGACGGATGTTCTCTCTCACACAGACGGAGAGACAGGTTCTTCGGAAATACTTAGACACCAATTTGGAGAACGGTCTGATTCAACCCTCAAAATCACCGGCTGGAGCACCACTATTCTTTATCAAGAAGAGAGACTCTACCGATTGTAGGCCCTGCATAGACTATCGGGGTCTAAACAAGGTTACTGTTCGTGATAGGTATCCCATGCCCCTCATCACAGACATCATTGAGGCAGTACACGGAGCCAAAGTATTTACCAAACTGGATCTCCGGAACGCTTACCATCTGCTGCGAATCGCAGAAGGAGATGAGTGGAAAACCGCATTCCGGACCCCTCTAGGATTGTTCGAGTACCGAGTTATGCCGTTTGGACTGGTGAATGCCCCAGCAGCATTCCAGAGGTTTATGGACAGAATGTTTTCCGACATGCTCTTGACATCGGTGGTCATCTATCTGGATGACATTCTGGTGTTCTCCCCTAACATGACCGAACACATTGAACAGGTCAGACTAGTACTAGAACGCCTTCGGAAGAATCATCTACTTGTTAAAGCAGAGAAATGCAGATCGCGGAACCTTCCATGCAATACCTGGGTTATGTCCTGTCTAAGAGAGGGATTGCCATGGACCAAGACAAGGTGAATGCCATACTAGATTGGCCAGCCCCCACTTCCATCCGGGAGGTACAGCGGTTCTTAGGTCTTGCTAATTACTATCGGAGGTTCATCACAAACTTTTCGGAAGTCGTGTTTCCCATCACCAGATTGCTTAAAAAAGAAGCCTACCCTTGTCCGCCTCCGCGGAGCAGAGTTTCTGCAGTCTCAAAAGCCTTTTTTGCTCGGCCCCAATTCTAGAACATCCGGATCAAACACTACGATTAATTCTAGAGACGGACGCATCCGCCATAGCCATTGGGGCTGTGCTTCTTCAGACTATTCAAGGAGTTGAACACCCGGTGGCCTACCTGTCTAAAACGCTCTCACCCAGCCAACTCAACTACTCTGTTCTCGAAAAAGAGTTACTTGCCATGAAGACAGCTTGTGATGAATGGCGGCATCTCCTTATGGGGGCAAGACACCCGTTCCTCATTCGTACGGATCACAAAAACCTGAAGGCCTTACAGGAGATGGAATGTTCGAACTCTAGACAAGCAAGATGGGCATACCTGTTCTCGCAATATGACTTTCGAATCACCTATATTCCTGGGTCACTCAATCGTCTGGCTGATGCCTTGTCTCGCAAGGATTCCCACACCGAAAGAGCGGCAATCAAGGTCGAGCCCATGTTCCACAGGAATCAAATACTGGCCACGGTGGGCTCTTTTCTCCAGGAGGTTAAGGCCACTGTCATGCAGAAGATACCCCATCTCTCCTTCCGTTCCGATTCCCCTTTTCAAATGAAGGACGGCTGGCTGTTCTATAAAGGGAAGTGGCACATCCCCGAAGGTCCATTACGCAACAAGGTGTTGAGTTGGTGTCATGACTCCCGCATGGGAGGGCACAGAAATGGCGACGGTACTCTTGAACTAATATCAAGGTAATTCCTCTGCCCCAATATCAGAAGCGAGGTGCTGAATTATGTTAAGACATGTCCCATTTGTGCCAGGACCAAGTACGCCTCGGGCAAACCCCTCGGACTCCTTACCCAAGTGGAATTGCCGACTCGCCCGTGGGGACTAATTTCCACTGATCTTATTGTGGATCTTCCCAAATCCGAAGCTTGTACCTGTATCATGGTAACAGTGGACGCCTTTTCTAAACTGGCTCATTTTTCTCCCTTAGCGGGTCTCCCCACAGCAACCAAGATGGCAGAGGTGTTTGCCCGAGACATTTTCAAATTACACGGGTTACCTGACAAAATAATCTCATATTGAGGGAGTCAGTATGTCTCAAAGTTTTGGTCGGCCCTGTGTACCCGATTGGGGATTGAAAGGGCTCTTTCTTCAGGTTTCCATCCGCAATCCAATGGCCAGACAGAGCGACTCAATGCAACACTTGAGCAGTACCTGCGATGCTTCATTTCCAGTCATCAGGACAACTGGGTCTCCCTGCTCCCTACTGCAGAGTTTTCTTACAACAACTACAAGCACTCTGCCACAAGTCTCTCTCCATTTTTTTGTACCGGGGTCCATCCCAGATTTCTACTTTCAGATGTGCCTAAATTCTCGAATTCTCCGACGGCAGAAGAGGTTTTGAGGAATATTAAAGAGGCTCAGACCACCGCTTTGCGTAGCCTGGAAGACAGCAGACGACAGAATAAGGCTAGTGCTGACAAACACCGCAGAGCGTGCCCATCCTGGAAACCAGGGGACAAGGTGTGGTTGTCGACCAGGTTTCTTCCCAGGTGGGCGAGACCCTCCAAACTTTCACCTCGTTTCCTGGGACCTTTTTCTATTCTCTCTAAGGTTAATCCTGTGGCCTATCACTTAAGACTCTCCCCGTCTCTTAGATGCATTCACCCTGTTTTTCATTCTTCTCTTCTCAAACCCTTCTTCCCTGATCCACATCCCCAGACTCCCTTCCGGCAGTCTCCGGCTCCTGCCTCCTCTCAGGAGGAGTACGAAGTTTCTACCATCCGGGATTCTCGGTATAACCGGGGATGTTTGGAATATCTCTTGTCATGGAAGGGGTACCCTGAGTCGGAGGACTCCTGGGAGCCAGCTTCACAGGTGCATGCCCCTCGCTTGCTTGCCAAGTACCACCGCCTCCACCCGGGGAAGCCGGGGTGTGTGCGATTTAGGGAGGGGCATACTGTCATACGCCAAGCCGGCCGTAGCCGAAATTGGCAGTTGCTACCGCGTTGGAGCTGGAGACGCCGAGGTAGAGTTTAGTCCCCTCTTTGTTTCCGCGTCTCCAGTGATGCAGCGCAGCGCGGCCGGTCGTATTTAAGGCCCGCCTTCCGGCACGACGCTGCGTTGCAACCCTCCTCTGGATGTTTTCCTGTTTCCGGGTTAACACGCTGTTTGTTTCTGTCCTCTGGCTTCGGCTTTCTTACAGAAATCTACCTTTGCTGTTTGGTGCCTCTGCTTCCCTCCTGTTCTCTCCAGATCCTCTCAGTCGGCACCTTTCTTCTCCCCACTACGCGGAGCCGGGCTCTGCCGGTCTCTCTCTCTCTCCTCCGCGGCTCGCGCCGCTTGTTTTCTTTCTCTCCTTTCCTCTCCTTACCTGACCGCTCTGCTTCCCTGAGACTCTTCTTCTTCCAGCGGTCCCAATTCCAGGTCTAGCCTCCTCTCTGCCTCATTCTGGTCACTCTGGTCGCAGCTTCCCGTACTTCTACACTCCTGGCATCTGGACCATCCCTTCTCTTAAGACACAATACTCTGCTTCGCATTCAAACATTGGCAACGGTCCACACCAACATCTGGATTGAAGGGCGTCACTGCTCTACTGCAGGGTTTTTTCCCCTTGGGGGGTTTTTCCCTGATTTCTGGCTTGGTTCCGGAAGGGAGTCACGGGACAGTTGTTTTTACAGCGGTCACTGTGGCTTCCCTCCGTGACAAGCACCATCTTCCCAAAAAACAGAAGGATTACCTAGTGAGACGGCACCTGCAAGACCTTGACACTTCCAGCAGCTCAGGTGAGGAGTGTGTGTGTACGGGGGAGGCCGAGGTCGGGGTGCTTACTAAGCCACATCCACAAATACACATCGAGGACAATACTATGTAAATGTCTACAAAGAACTACACTGTCAAGGGATATGTACTAAGGCTCACTGCTAAATCCAGGAATACACTTCGCCATTGTAACTTGTTGGAAACACAAACCTATGTAATCCATGTGCATATTATTGTATGAGCTATATGTGAACTCAGCACGAACTCTAGACCGCAGATTATTAACCTGTAGAGGGGATGTATAAAAATGCTGATGTTTAGATGTCCAGCACTCTCCCTCCTCACTCTGACGGGCTGGTACTTATTGCGGGGTGTCGAGAGCCAGATAGCTATCTGTATCAGATCTGTGTTTCTTTGTAACTGTGCAGTATTAAAGATCTGTGAATCTTTACAGCCCATGTTTGGTGTATTTCCTTTTGTGGTACTCAGCCTCGATATTTCCTTGCTTTACAGATGGCGCCCGAATAGGGACCCTTAAGATTGATGCCATGTCATTGAAGTGTTGACGCAGCTATCGGACCGGGATCGGATGGTGAGAAAGGGGGCCGCTTCTTGGATGAGACGTGATACCTCAACAGTACTGCACGACCCGATCCCTGGACGGTTAGCCTGCGGTCCAAGACAGCATCTTGACGATGGTCCATATATCGAGGCGGGCAGTTTTGCCGAAATCACCATCCACGTGGGTCCGTAGTTGTCCTTTGTAATCCGATCGGACCTCCTTTAGTTCTTTGATCAGGTGAGTCATGACCCGATTCTTAAGTATCCTGATAATTTAATTTTGGCGTATTGTACTCACGAGCACAATTATTGACCAGGTAACACTAGGAATCTGATACGCCTGAGAAATTGTCTGCCTGTTTCAGGGCATTATTCCGCAGAGACAGACAATCTTTGGAATTTAGCCATCCGGCGCCACAGGAGGGGTCACCGACGTGTACTATGCACTGTAAGCATGGCATTAGTAGTGTAGTGTTTTATGATATTTGGCACAGACAAACTAGACATGCTTCCGAACTTCAGTGGTCCACCAATGGTAGTTTTGAGATTCCGCGTATATAATATTTAGAGTCTATATTGTTAAAGAAAAAAGCTAGACCTGCAGCATTCGATGTATTACAAAACTGGAAGAAAGAAGCTATGCAGCAACTTAAAAGTAGAGAGAAACATGCACACTGACATATGACCAACGCTGAGAAAGCGTTATTGTATGATCAAAGTAAACAATCAGAGTCAGTTAGAAATATGGATAGGGCTTTTCAACTTGGTATTCAGAAAATATCTCCATCTAAAGATTTTCATGTGTCTGATGAATTAATTGACAAGCTTCTAAATGAACAAAGGCCTGGTGCCACTGCGCCACCTCCGTATGTTCCTATTCCTGTTGTTTTACCTCTTCCTGCTGTCGTTCCTCCTCCCGTGGTAGTTCCTGCTCCTCCTATCATTCCTCCTATTGCTCCTCTTCCTCCGGTTATTGTTCCTCCTCCTATTGTTGCTCCTCCACCTATACCTCTGCCTTTTCCTACTATTACGGGTGTGGTAGATTTGCCTTCTGCACCATTGATAGCACCTTTGTTACCGATTGTACAAGATTCATCTACTCGTTCTCTTCCAAGTGGTTCTGTTCCGCTTGTAGTTGATAAGGGAGCGGAATCAAAGATTGTAACTCACAATACAGTGTCTAATGAGAGAAAGCGCGATTTGACTGCGTGGGCTAGACAATGCATGCAGAAGGGTGAACAATCTGATGTTTTTTCCACACTCTCTAATCTAGAAAGTTTTCCTGAGAAAAATGTTTTTATCAAAGGACTGGGAATTCATTTATCTGTAATGTGGAACAGACTGAATGATGTAGATCTCCCACAAGGGTTGAGGGATCTGAATGTTTTAGCATATTCAAGAGATACTGCAGAGAAAATATATGAGCACGTCAAGAGGGTTTTTGAGTATAGAAGGGAGTTGGAAAGGTTATGGAATGAAGAAATTGATGGTGATAGTTTGAGCACTATTTTTGTACAGAAACGGTTCCTTCCTCTTTGTAAATCGATGAGTGAGGAAACACGAATTTGCACAAAAGATGCAATTAGATGGATTTCAGACATGTCGATATCTCCCGTAGAAGTATATGATACGTATAGTCAGTATACGCCAGAAATGCAGAGGAAAGTGAATGCAGCATGAATGTATAAAAAGAAAGATTTGTTGTCCCGCAGAATTATTGAATATCTATAAGAGACCTTTTTCGTCTGACACTCCTTCAGCTGCTTTAGCGCTCGATTTAGCTCTGTTGCTCAGTAAGCGTTCGGAGTTTCCTATCTCTCAGTTGCCTATGAGAGAGGTTCCTCTGACATTTGTCCCAAAATTTGAGATTCCAGCTAATGTCGCAACAGGTACTGCTGCTCATGACATTCCTGCACATTATGTATCACAGATTGTTCACGTCCCGTTCTCAAGACAGGAAGTGAACACCATTAGACAATCCATCCCAGATATTAGAAAGAATCCGACAGGGTTCTATAAAGAGATAGAATCTGTCCTTCAGTCGTCAGTATTTACTCTGAGTGATATATATTTGTTATTTCCTGTGCTCCTACCCATTGATTTGTGGAAACAAATTAGGACAGTAGATGATGCAGCAGGGTTAGGGGACACATGCGATAATAGGGCTAGACAAGATAGAGATAGACCAGCTGGCGAGAGACCGCCACAGGTAATACTGACTTTGCCCGATAGAATAGTGACGAAACTGAAAGCCTTAATTCCTGAGAGAAGGATTGTCTGGGACAAACTTACTGCTTGTGTCCAAGGAAAGTCTGAGGGTGCTACCAAATTCTTTAATCGGTTTGAACAAGTGTTTTCAGATTTTCGTGGACAAGATTTGAGCACAGAATCTGGAAAACGACTATTTGTAGACAAATTTGTGCGTGGATTGTTACCTGACATCCAGTCGCAAACTATGACTTCCGAGAGTGCTTGGCAAGCTAAGTCTCAGTCTGAAGTATTGCATATGGCTCAGTACTATGAAAATCGAGTCAATAATGAAAGAGAGAGGATCGAAAAGAAAAAGGGAGAACTGAAAACTAAGGTTTTGTTGCAACAAATTGTTAGAGGCCCTAGAGGGGGTAGTACAAAGTTTAGGGGACAGTATGTTCCACAAGGTACTGTGCCATTGGGTCCTGTACACGCAACCCATGTGCTTATTGCAGACAAGAGGGTCATTGGCGAGCACAATGCCCGATCCTCCAGCAGAAATCGAATAACACATTTGGTACCAGAGGCCGCCCTGGGGCAGGGGGTCACGGTAGAAGCCAGTTTTCTCAGAACTCACAGCCTTTTTCGCAAGACAATCAGTCATCGAGTGTAGATAATAGAAACATTTTTAATCATCCTTCTACTGCATATCTCTCTGAAGACCTTCCTTTTGATGATATATTGTTTGGCTAGGATTGCCCAAAGCAGGGTTTGGAACCAACGCCTATTCCCATTAATCAGAAAGGTCCCTACGTTGAAATGATAGTGGGAAATAGGAAACATCTATTCTTGATAGGTACAGGAGCGCAGAAGTGTTCCATTGACCATTCACGGGTTCCAAACATTCCACTGTCAGGGAAAACCAATGTTTCTGTAGGGTTTTCTGGTACACCAGTGGTTAGTCCGGTTTCTTCGCCGGTACCGAATACACTGGATCCATTCACGGACCACTGTCCGTTTCTCTTGACAACGAACTGTGGAGAGAATTTGTTGGGGTTGAATCTGTTGAAGGAATTAAATGCGGTAATTCATTGTTCTTCGGATGGAGTGCGTTTGACGATTTCACCACAGCAACTTTCTGTTTCCCAGTCCTGACTAGACCTTTGCCGCCAGAATTTAGTTATGTTCCGGAGTGTTTATGGGCGATTGATGACAATGATGTCAGTGTTCTACAAATTGAGCCAGTTAAAATCATTTTGAAACAAGGAGTAAAGTTGCCACAAATTCCTCAGTATAAGATTTTGGTTGATGGTGAGCAAGCTTTGAAGTGTATAGTTTCTGATTTTGTACACCGTGGGGTAATTGAGGAAATTTCAGGTAGTTTGTGCAATAGTCCGATTTTGCCTGTGTATAAGAAAGGTGATAATGCAATTCCTTTTCATTTCATCATTGATTTACACGCTATCAATAAGATTGTTGCTCCACAATTTCCTATTGTGCCTGATGTAATGACGATATTAACTATGATCCCAGCTTCTGCTACTCATTTTAGTGTCGTAGATCTTCAAAATGCTTTCTTTAGCATTCCTATACACAAGGATAGCAGATACCTGTTCGCGTTCACCCTAGGGGGACGCTCGTTTACATTCACCCGTGTGCCACAGGGGTACACGGAAAGTCTGAGCATTTATAGTAGGGCTTTGAAAGAGCAGCTTGATACACTCAAGTTGCCTACCACTTGTACATTGCTTCAATACGTAGATGATCTTCTTTTAGCTGCTGATTCAGAAAGTGCCTGTAAGAAGGGCACTGTGTTGTTGCTTATTCACCTAGCAAAACATGGACATAAAGCTTCACTCAAAAAGTTTCAATATTGTCGACAGGAGGTCGCCTATTTAGGCTATCTCCTGTCAAAGGAGGGAAGAAGGTTGACGCCTGAACGGATTAAAATAATTTCTAGCATGTCTGTCCCAAATACACAGAAGGAAGTTAGAGCCTTGATAGGAATGGCTACTTACTGTAGGCAGTGGATCCCCAATTTCTCACTAGTGATTAAACCAATGTTGGCTTTGACAAAGAAGGGCATTTCTTTGCCATTGCTGTGGAACTTGGAATACCAGAAAGCTTTTGATCTGCTCAAGACTGCACTGTGTTCAGCACCAGTTTTGGGCACACCAAATTATGAAAAGGCCTTCGAGTTGTATGTGCATGAACGTGATGGATGTGCTTTGGCTGTATTAACGCAGGAACATGGAGGGAAGAATAGGCCGTGCGGTTACTTTTCTTCTGCCCTTGATCCTGTTGCATGCGCTTTGCCGAGATGTCTGAGAGCTGTTGCTGCTGCTGCTGCGTCTGTAAAACAGAGCGAGGGTATGGTCCTAGGCCATGCTTTACCCTTGTTGGTACCTCATTCTGTAGATGTTCTATTAACACAACACCTCACCTCTGCACGATTAACGAGATATGAATTGATCTTGTTTGCACCGCGCATACAAATAAAGAGGTGTTGTGTATTGAATCCGGCTGACCTATTACCTTTCCCGCAAGGTACTGCTTGCAGTGACGAAATGTCACATGACTGCCTTTACACCACAGAACAAGAGACCAAAGGCAGGATCGATCTGAAAGATACACCTTTGAACGACCCACAAGGGGAGCTGTTTTGCGATGGCTCCTGTTTCAAACTTCTGGATGGTACATCCACGGCTGCTTATGCCATCACCACACTAAGCACGATTGTGGAAACCAAAAGAATTTTGCATAACTCTGCGCAGGCCGCAGAGATTATTGCATTGACTCGAGCTTGTGAACTTTCCGAAGGGCTTAGAGTAAACATATATACTGATAGTCAGTATGCTTTTGGGGTAGTTCACAACTTTGCTAGACTTTGGGCAGAACGAGGTTTCTTGACCTCACATGGAACGAAGATTCAATATGGCTCCTTGATAGTGCGTTTACTTTCAGCGCTTGCACTTCCCACACAGTTACCAATCATGAAATGCGCAGAGCATCACAGAATCATAAATGATGTGGGAAAAGGGAACGCTTATGCTGACCAGATAGCCAAACAAACTGCTACTGATCTCTATTCAGATATGTACACTACAAGGGAAGCCACAAATGTCTGTACCATAGATGAAGGTATTGAATCTGTACAGAATATCCAAGCCGATGCCACTTCAGAAGAAACTAAGCAATGGGCTGAGGGTTTGGCGAGGTTAGATGATGATGGGTGTTGGGTGGGTAAATTAGAGGGGAAAATGGATGCTGCCAGATGCGTACATTGCTATGATGGTCACAAAGGCTCATGGGCCCACCCACATCTGTGCGAGGAAGGTTTGCAAAATGTTAGAAAATGTCTGGGTGAACGATAAAATCTCAAAAACAGCTGAGCATTTTGTCCAAAGCTGCATGATTTGTCTACAGCACAATATGGGGAAGGGCACATCGACACCAAGGGGTAGTTTTGGTCCACCTTCTGTCCCCTTTGAAGTGATCCACTTTGATTTTATTGAAATGGAGCATTGTAACAATTTTAAGTTTGTTTTGGTTGTTATTTGCGCCTTCAGTAAATGGGTTGAAGCCTTTCCTGTAAAAGATGCCACAGCAATGACAACGGCGAAAACCATGCTTACGGAATATTTTCCTACGTTTGGTTTGCCACGGGTCATCTGGTCGGACAATGGTCCACATTTTATCGCTGCTGTAATTCTGCAGATATGCAGGGGATTACAGATCGATAAATGGTTCCATTCAGCTAGACATGCTCAGAGTGCTGGATTGGTAGAGAGACACAATGGAATTTTAAAGAACAAGCTCGCTAAGACGTGTGCCGGCACCACATTGAAATGGCCGGATGCCTTACTGATAGTGTTACTGTCAATGTGCACCGCCCCACAGGCTAGGACTGGGCTCTCCCCATATGAGGTGGTCATGGGTAGGCCAGCTAACATTTGGAACCTCCCAAAACCCCGGGCTCTGAGGGACATTGAACGTGTACTTCTTTCTGATTACTGTGACCGGTTAACTAAAAATCTGTATTTAATTTACCAACAGGTGTGAGAAGCCCTCCCGGCAAAGTACGAGGGGCCAGGTCATAGTATCCGACCTGGGCAATGGGTGCTCGTTAAGGCATTCGAACGAGCATCCTGTCTCGCACCACGGTGGAGAGGGCCGCACCAGGTCCTCCTGGCCACATAGACGGTGATTTGGGTGGAGGGCAAGAGGCACTGGATACATGCATCGCATGTCAAGAGGATACCCTTCCCTTTGCCACACGACACAGAAGATACGGAGAAACTCACCTGCTCTGCTTCCAACGATCACTCAGCATTGAGCAGTACTGAGAGTGCTCGGAGACACTCCCTGAGCCCGTGGGGCCTGGGGAAACCGCTGCTTCATCTCCACACTCTCCTGCAGATCCTTTTTCACCACTGTTAGGTTCTGTTGCAAATTCACCACTTCCATCAGGAAGCAACGACACGCTGTTCGCAGATCACAATGTACCAGGAGTCACAAGGTACAATCTGCGTCCACGGAGCTAGACTTACTGCACGGTTCGGCTGTGCCAACAGGAAAATCATCATAGGGCTTGTCCTTTGCCCTGTCTTTTGCATACAAAGGAAAGTTGTTGGCTGGGGATAAGGGAAAGACTAAGAAAACGCGTGATCTGGAGATCACCAGCAAATGAACTCCAGGGTTTTTGTTTCGAAGGAACAATGCCTGCTATCGCCTCTACCCGTATGGAACAAATAAGTGACTGTGTGGAAAGACAAGACAATGGATGATCGAATGCATGGTCTTTTAAAACGTATTCCTTTCTTGTAATCATGTTAACCAGTTTCACAATATAATTGCTTTGGGATTTTGGTACATGGAAGAAATACGTGTGCTCGAAACACTTTTGGCCACTGAAAATGTACCCACTGTATCTACACCTTTCGTGCATCTGCACACTCTGGGCCTCATTACACGGTAGGCGGTAATCATGGCGCTATTAGCGCCATGGTTGCCGCCAGTACCGTACCGAGTCCGCCTTGGTGGATGGCAGAATTACCGCCCTACTCCAAGGTGAGCGGGGCGGTAATTCCCCATTCACCAAGGCCCTTCCCCATTCCCATTTTTGCCCCCATAGGGCATAATGGGAATGGGGAAGGTGCTTATTATGGTACCGCAAATTGCCGTACCGTAATTAGCTCCGAGGTCCCTTTGCGGGTCCCGTCCTTAACGCCTGGAAAAACCAGGCGTTAAGGGAGGACCCACAAAGGGACCTCGTAGTAAGGCGGTAAGGGTTTACCGGTACCGGTACCCTTACCGGTACCGGTAAACCCTTACCGCACAACGTGTAATGAGGCCCTCTATCTCCTAGAGACTCTCAACACAGACAGAGTTACCACAATAACACACTATTGCTTATAATGAATGCAACACATGCCATTTTGAACAGGTCTAACTGCAGGGTCTGCTCTCATTTACCGCAACATGGAGACAAGGGGTTGGGCTGGTATATTCATCCTTTGCCTCTGACTACTGCATGTTATGCTTCTCTAAGGGCACTATTCTTTGGCCGATGGAATGATAGCATCTCGGGGAACTTTGATGGAACACATTTGAATGAATTTGAAAGACGAGTTCTAACGCCCCTGGAATGTTCACTTTTCGCAAATAGAAGCAAGCTTAATGTTGCTTCCATTAGGCCTTCTGATAGACTGTCTCGACCTTTTCAATCTCTGATCTCTTTCAAGATGGCTCCTACAGGCAATAGGGATGCCACGCCACCTTCCTACACTGTTAACCATAGTCCCGACTCAGTTTCTTTCTGCATACAGAGGAATAGTACTCAGTCAATGGGTGATTTCAAGGGTTGCACTAATGTTGCGAACTTGACCAGTGAGGACAGACCTTTGTATGTAGGCGAACCTGTCTACTTCGTTTGCGGTAATGAAGCTTTCCCATGGCTACCTAGGGATTGGCAGGGAACTGTTATTTAGGAATTCTGTTGCCAGGGGTATTTATAGCTAGTACCACAGAAATCTCTAGGGCTCGTCCAAGGCAGGATGAGAATGGCGATACTTCGTCACAAGTTCTGGGTGACGTAGCAAAATCCTTTGTACCTTTTTGGGGGCAAATACTAAACTCTGAGGATATTAGAAGACTAGCGAGAGTACTGGAGAGAACCATCAACCAGACCACTGACATACTCTATAACATGACTCTAGAACAGAAAGCAATAATGTTAGTGGCACTACAGACCCGAATGGCATTAGACGTCATCCTGGCTGAGCGTGGTGGAGTATGCAAATTAGTGCGGTCCGCTTGTTGCGTTTTCATACCGGATTCCTCCCCAACCATCTTTAAGGCTATACAAAATATGCACGTCCTTAGTTAAGAAGTGCATGTTCCCGAGGGAAATTGGGATCTTAGCACTTGGTTCTGGGACTTCTTACGATCTTGGGGATGGAAGCTACTTTCAGTCTTAATGATTATTCTGGATATTCTGTTGTTCTGTTGTCGCTGTATACAATGTCTTCCTGCCATATGTTCACTGTTAGGACTGTTAGGGGGATGTTGTGCACAGACTATGGGAACATTAGGACAAAAGGTACGCGCACCGGAAAGAATGACCAACAAATTTGTGTTGAAAGAAATTTCTATCACAGACCTTATGGTGATTGATATCTCTGATGATTGTGACTCAGGTTGGATGGACATTGAGATGTGGAGTTATTCGTAAAGTGACTAGTTGTAGTTTAGCACTTGGCTTAGGCCAAAAGGAGGGTTTGTTAAACGGGAAATCATATTGTGCCTCCTTTTGATCTATATTGGCCTAAGCCTAGTCGCTCTGCGAAGAAAAACCGCGTTGCAAAGTTTCCATTTTAGAGCGACTTTGCCATCATTTTAGAATCATCCGCCATTTTGATTTCTGTTTGTATGTGATACTCTGTTCTAAAATGGTGGACTGTGTTTCTAACTTGCAACCAAGCCTTCCCAACCTTTGAGTTCTGTTAATGGTTAGACTGTCCGAGAGCCGACTGTTTAGACTAGGTAATGAGACCTTGCCCCGAGCATAACTTGTGGTCTAAGGATTGTCTGCACTAACAAGCATCATCCACGAATACACATCGAGGACAATACTATGTAAATGTCGAACGTGGACACTGGGTGAACTACATTGTGAAGGGATATGTACTAAGGCTCACTGCTAAATCCAGGAATACACTTCGCCATTGTAACTTGTTGGAAACACAAACCTATGTAATCCATGTGCATATTATTGTATGAGCTATATGTGAACTCGGCACAAACTCTAGACCGCAGATTATTAACCTGTAGAGGGGCTGGACAATATTGGAGGAGAGTGGCAGGGAGGCTGTTCCAGTAATTGATTTTGGTGGTATTTCATCAGATTTACTACTGAAATACCACCAAACTCGGAATGAGGCCCTTCACCAGCACTCGCAGCACACACTTTCTTACTTGTAAAGAGATAATCATAGCTAGCCAATATTCAGGCCTGATCTAAGTTTGCCTTGATCTGTGTATTTGCTTTTCAGGGGTGGGGTTGTCTAGTGCTTTCATCACTTACCTGTGTTATAGTAAAATATCTATATTTGTGGATAATCATTTTATTTTGGTACCACAGTACTATTGTTTTTCGGATCCTTCTAAGCCGGTCACACATTTCCAGAGAGTATAGCCTGTCCCCGGCCCATGCTACCTTAGGAGGCAAAGGAGGGATCAAGTTCAAGTGGGTGCCATTTTCACCTTCATGGCCGGATCTCTGCTGCACTGGTAGTATTGTGAGGTGGCGTATAAGGTTTAGAAAACACTGCACTGCTCTCCCCTGTACTATTGCTGGGCAAAATTCAATATTCATTTTGTCACATATAGCACACACACACACACAAGCACACTCACTCTCCCTCATTACAGGTTTACCAGAAAAAGGTGCTGGTAGCAATGCTGTTCAGGGCCCTCCCGGCATAAATTTCACTGAAGCCCCGGCACCGTTACTAACGGTGACGATGCTCCAAGGTTCCCATTCCTGTGGAGTGATATGGGACTCCATAGGAATGGGAACTTATCGTTGCCCTGCCGCCTGTAATATCCCAGCATTGCTGGGATGTCATGCAGCGGAATCGTAAGGTGAGTTTGCTGATAACCCGCTGGTTGTACCGGCAGGTTACCGGAAGGCTCGTAATGAGTGCGTCTTCCTTTCAGAGTGTGGTATGTAGAGAAACATTAGTGAAGGAAAAGAGGCACAATGGCACTCAATAATTTAGTGTTTGTCTCCTCTTAGCGATGGGGAGCTCTCCAACAATATTAGGCTGTAGTTTTAGTTTTGTCTCAGCGACGGGCTGCTGTACCACATTGGTGGGCTTCAATGGTTGTGTAGCTTTTGTGACTGAACAGTACGGACAGGTTTATGAAACAGAGGGACTATAGTACCACAGAATCCTTGAACTCTCGGGTGACCTGTCGCCACCGAACAGAAACTAAAGCAGTCTTTCAGGATGGACTGCTCTGGTGAATCACCCCATTCCCCCAAGAGGAAAAACAGGAATTGCCATGAAACTGATGCTTGATGCTGATGCTGCACAGTAGCTGACAGAATCCAAGATGGCCTACTGGCTTTATATCACACCGCCTTCCCTTGCATGTGAGAGCAGCCAAAGAGCATAGCAGGATGGTGAAAAGTGCTGAGCAGGAAACTCTAGAGACAACAGAATTTGAAAGCAATATAAGAGCACAATAGCTGGAAAGCAGTGAGTTACTGCCTGGGGCAGGAGGAAGAACCATCTGACCGCTGGACTGAGAAGCTGATACCAGGAGCCTCTGACTCCCAGTAACTGGCTGTCATGTGAGGATGCCTGAAGTACCTCCCAAGTGGGGAACTGAGAACCCTGGTAATTGGCTCAAGCCTGGAAGGGCCACTGAGATGGCTGCAAAGCACATAGAGCATGCCAGGGGCACTAAGGAACTTGAAAAGCACCTGAAGGCAGAGAACTCTGGAAAAGCAGTAAGAGTCGGAGGGGGCTGCCGAGAACCATGAACATTGGCTAGAGCCGGAGAAAGGCCCTGAGAAGCACTGAGAGCATGTGGAGCCTGCGAGAGGTCACTGGGGAGCCTGGGAAGCAACTGGAGGACATGAAGCCTAGTAGTAAGAGTCAGAGAGGGCTGCCGAGAACCAAGAAAATTGTCTAGAGCCTGAGAAAGGCCCTGAGAAGCATGGAAAGCGTGTGTACCCTGCGAGTGGTCACTGGGGAGCCTGGGAAGCACCTGGAGGATATGAACCCTGGAAAAGTAGTAAGAGTCAGAGAGAGCGGCTGAGAACCATGAACATTGGCTAGAGCCTGAGAAAGGCCCTGAGAAGCATGGAAAGCGTGTGTACCCTGCGAGAGGTCACTGATGAGCCTGGGAAGCTGCTAGAGCTCAAGTGGAGCAACTACAATCCTGAAAAGTACCCATAGCCTGAAAGGGCCCTTGGGGACCCTGAAAATTGGGGAGAGACTCAGTGGGTCACTGAGAAACATTGAAAGCCTGTAGAGCCTCAGAACTCTGGGAACGCGCCTATTGACAGGGGGAGGTGCCTGGCAAGAGCCTGACTGTGGCACTGACAAGCCTGGAAAGCACCTCGAAACAGAGAACTTAGAGGTAAGTCTAGAATGGGAAATTGGGTTGAACCGCCCAGTAGAGCTATCATCAAGCTGGAATCAACGAGGGCAAGACTTTGATAGAAGCATGTTATCAATAATGTTTCACCAAATCTTGGCTCTGTTGGTCCGGTCTAACATGGCGACATGTCGATTCGAATTAGGTAATATAGTTCAGAATTATTTTCAAAAAACTTGTGTTTACTAAGGTCGCGTCTCTCTGGGTTTGTGGCTTAGCCAAGAAAAACACCACATGTTAACATTAATATAGAAGAGAAAACCCAGGCTGAGACTGCGCCCAGTTTCAAAAAGATGCTTTAATATATAGAAATGCCCTTTAGAATTCTAACGGGCATTTCTATATGTTAAATCATCTTTTTGAAACTGGGCGCAGTCTCACCCTGGGTTTTCTCTTCTATATTAATGTTATCAATAATGTTGACATTTCTGTAAAGGTGTTAAAGCACATTTCTGCTCCTAGCATCAGCTCTGTGGCAAGGAACGCAGAGGAGCAGTGTGATGTACACACCCTGTTCCTTCACAATCAAACATGAGCGAGAGAGGGACCTTTACCTTTACAGAAGTATCTATATTCCAGAAGAGGTCAACTCTCCACCAACACAACATGTCCACCCAGGGAGGGACCAGGATACCATGACAGGGTGCTCTGCTTAGCAAGAGATGCGCCTAGGTATTAGGTCATGGAATCAAGGTGCACCCCACTGATAAGATCCACTGAGGGTGAAACGAGTCCTGGGTTGCTTGTGCTACTGCACAGTCTGGATGTGGGCTAGCTGTCCGCGCTGAGCTGTTCCTGTTTGTGGTTGGTCCTCTTCTGAAATGGTCCAGAAGGGTAAAAAGCAATGGTTTGGAACTAAGGTTACCCAGAGAAAGCCAAGTGAGTATGATTCATTTAGTGCCCACATCCATCACGTTAACGGTACAGGACAGTCCCCTCCAGCTACCAAGTTGAGCCTCAAGAATACGACATCCTGAAGAAGTCAATCTGCACAGGAAGATCCCTGCTCAGCCCCAATCTACCTGGTAGACATTTTGGGTGACTCATTTCCTGCAGAGGTGTCCACCTGCCAAACTAGTGGCTCCGCGCATCGAACTAAGGAAAACGACGCAGAGCTCCAGGTTCCGGACAGACTTGGCATATGACAACCAGATACGTTCACACAGTCCCACATGCACAGGAAGAGCTGCAGACTGCTGTAGAATGCATGGCGGCCACACCATACTGACTGCACACCAATCTTCCAGGCCTAATGGAGTGGCAACCCCTACAATGCCACTACCGTAATTGGGGCACATCTAGTACACATTTAAGCATACTGGATAGTACACAATGAGCAATAAGTTAAAGTTGGCCTTTTCACGTGCAAGTTAGATGTGCGGTGCCCTGTGCACTCGCTCCTGGTTCCCCAGCGCTAGCTCCTGCCTACTCGATGATGCCTGACACCCAGGAGCTGGCTTTGGTGCCTTCTCATTGAATCTTAATGTCTAACCCTGTGTCCACTTTAAAAAAAACAGGAGGAAACATTTGGCTCTGACTGTGCCCATGACTGCTAAGTGACCCTTTGAACTGGGTGGCTCCTTCAGTCGGTCGTGTCTTTTCAGCCAATAGCATTTTTCATGCTGGGCCTTGCCGCCATTAAGAAAAGCAAAACTACATATCACAGAATGCAAAGTGTTGTCGGTTGAAAACACAGGAGTTGCTGATAGTAGTACACATGCCATGGGGTCACTTGGCAACTGCGTGTGCCTCCAAGGATCATCTACATTTGCACAATATGCAGTTCTTTGAATCAGATAATATGCACATTGTGTAGAGCATTTTAAAAAACCCGAGAAATAACATATGACAAAGACGAGGAAATGGAAATTCCTATTTGCATGCTTGCCACTCCTAGCTCACTTTCAGGGCGGTGCTTACAGCAGTTTTGTTTATGGGTTTTCCGGCCATCTGTGAACCGAGCTCTACAAGTTAATCACTGCAAAATGCAAGCAATGGGTTTGCTTTTCGACGATAAGTAACATGGTTGTTAGTCAACATGAGGGAACGCCAAGGCGGTAGATTTTAAGGAAGAAAGGTGGAGAATGTATCTGGCCAATCAGGACTCGTGATGGAGGGATGCGTACTTTAGGCATTAGGGCTTAATATCGCTATTTTAGGCACACGCGCTCGTGCGCGGTCCTCCTGAATGTGGCGGCTGCAAATCTGCTCTGAACGAATGACGTCACTTACCCCTTGTGATAGGCGCGTTCATTTTCAGGAAGTAAACAATGCGCATGCGAACTCTGAACCGTCCTCTGGGAACCCGCAGAGCCTCTGAAATGTCCCAGGATGCCCTGCACTTCCCGTGCAGGAGTCTCTTCCTGGAGGTGGGCCAACGCAGCATGTCTTTGGTGACACACACAGGGCAGGGCACCGTCTCACTCCAAACAGAGCAACCCATGGTTGAGGAGAGCAGGTGCAAAGGTTTACGCTTAGAAAACAAGCATTGACAAAGCCAACAGTTTTGGCTTGCGTCTAAGTATTAGACATTTGCCAGAAACGGCTATTATAATCCCAGGTACTCGCACCCTTTGAAACTGCTACCATCCATGACCAGTTAATACTACTACGGCAATGCCTTTGCCAAGCCTACACAAAAGTCAAAACTGTGGGCATTTCCAATGCTTGTGTTTTAAGTGTGACAGCCAAGGTTTAAACCATGGCTGTCACACTTCCGTTTTCATCCACCAGACAGGCAAAGAAATGCCCCCCCAAGCCCTTGCACCCGAGCATTTCAACCGAGCTGGGCCCCCAAAGCACCCATTTTGGTGAAGTATCCTCCCATGGTTGCTGGGAGTCTGTTACACATTAGTGTTGGGAGCCCGCTCCTGACACGGGGGGGGGGGGGGTGGGGGGGTTGGGCAGTGCACCTTTGCACCACTGTACCGGCCCCTCCTGAAACGCTCAGGTCACCTTTGACGATGAGCATGTCTGAAGGTAGCACTATTGAAACCAGCGCATTCACTGGTCTCCTTTGCCTTGCGCTACCCTTTGAGACTCTGGCCTGAAATGAACACCTGCACGCGGGCCTAGTGATGGGGATTCTCGTGTTGTGAGCCTTGCTCTTGTTTTCCATTAAGAACCGCAATAAAAAGAATTAAAACATAATGAAGGTTGGGCTCCTGGAGGCAAAGGCTGAATTTTGTAAACACCCTTTGAATGCAGAGAGTAGGATACAGCGCTTTCCAATAGGTCGTGGGACGCATGGCCATACAGTGTATCAGCATCCTGCTAACACACGAGTAGGGCAGTTGCAAACAGTCTCACCGCAAAGAAAGTCCACGCCTTTTGATACACTGGGCTGGATATCTCATAGCCTTGTATACTGGAGATTAGTGAGGACCATGTTTTAGATATAGCAACTACACCGGTGGGGTAGCAGGATTAAGGCTGGCAGGGACTTCATTTCACCAAAATGCCTGGGTTAGCAGACGTGGCATCACTTGACCATTGACCTCTGATGACATCACATGAAGTGATGTCATTTGACCCCACCCCAAAGTGACATCACGGGAAGCGAAGGAACACAACCTTTCACCCCTTGACCAAACAGGAAGTGGCATCACATAGCATTGTTTCTAAGTACACTATGAAAAATATGGTTACGATATCACTGTAAAGTGATATACATTTATTCAAGAATGGATCACCCTATGTATCATTAATATCAGCGTGTATAGGCCCATATTACCAAATTACTGTGAATGCAAGCAGAAGTCCAAAGCCAAATGATAATGATGTGTTATTATATAGCACTTACGCTTAAGCGCTTCATATAGAACAAATATACATACAATATCGCCCAACCTGTGTTGGTACTCATTTATTAACCTCATACGCATTTATCAACCTCAGCAGTATGAAAGGCTGAGTTGATCTTGCCGGGAGTCGAACCTGCAACCTGCAGATCACACGCCCATTGCAGCAGTGAGCGCTACAACCACTGAGCTATCTTAATGGCTATAGCTATCAGAAAACCAGCCACTCCAGAAACAAAGAGCCACAGGCTGCTGGCCACATCCCAGGAGCCTCAATTTAATAATACAAAAAGAAAGTCTTTTTTACATGTATTATTACTTTTTTAGGGGTAGCAAGGGAGACCTTAGGGGTCGCAGGTGTGACCCCTGGCGACCCCTAAATGACATCCTTGATTGCATGTAAAGATCCTGGCAAGTGAGCAGGCAAAGTGGTTCCAAGACACAGCTCGTCTTGTTCAGTTTCCTCCTCCATTAACCTTTCTCGTCTCCTACTGTAACAACCCCAACTATTTGCAACAAAGGACCTGAGAGCTTCAGATCCAACCGATTGCTCCCAAGTTGCTGGTTCGGCATTTCTTACTGGAGCGCCCAGTCTCTGAACCTACTCAGAGGTCTACGCCACCTGCTCTCACGCCTGGAGACCCGGCAGGATCTGGTGTCACTTGCAACTCAATGCTGGGATTCTTTGCGGACAGTTAGAACAAGAATCTTAAGAAAGGGAGTATATGGCCCAAATAGACTTATGTTTTAAGAAAGCTCCTGCCCGGAAGTAATGCACACGTGACTCTCCAGTTATGTGCACAGGGATGTCTGTTCCTTGTTGCTTTAGCTTGTTATAGGTAAACACATAGGTGCTGGACCAGACACAGCCCACTTCACCATACCACACATGGAACGCCCATTCAAACACTGGCGCCCACATTCTGCTCTCATCAAGGAACCTGGCATGTCATGCATTGGAACCTCCATCATTCATACAGAATAAATAAGCCCATTGAAACAGATTCCTAGAAGCTTCAAAGAGGGGTTTATATGGAACTTCCCTCCACAAGCCAACAGGTCTCCTCTAAGACTCCTATGAAACAAGTTATAATCACTGTGTTCACATTTTATCTCATAAGATCAATGATCACCTTTCAGGCCCCAAGTTCCAATCCTTGCTGGAAAGACTCCGCCTTTCATCCTTCTGAAGTCAATCACTTAAGTAGCAGTAAGGAAACAAAATAAGGCTTTCTAATCTTAGCGCTACAACGTGAAAAGTACTGCGGATCACCTGTATTAAAGCACGTTTTATCTTTGCCACCAATATTACATCCCTAGTTTCCTGCAAAACATGTATCATACACATGTCCTAGACACATCCCATCAAACTTTCATATACAATTCCTGCTGGCTGGCCCGCTGGAAACCTGTAGGATGATATTTATAGAGTGCACATCATCAGGTAAAACCTCCTATTTTCTCATATTTTCTTAAGCCATCCCCAGATTTTCTAGAAAAAGAGCTGGGGGCACTTGCTTCACGGTCATTGCCTCCACCCTGTGGAATGCCTTACCTCTCCACATCCAAGAGTAGCCATCCTAATCACCTTCAGAAAACGGCTAAAAACCTGGCTGTTTGACAAATACGACTAACCTGAAACTAGAGTTCCACGATTAGCCTGAAACTGGGGTACCCCCACTACCTGACTCTCCGCAACAATTACTATAATGCTTGTGTACCTTGTTGCTTGTTCTGTCTTGTTCACTAATGTGTCAGCGTTGTGATACTCATGGGTTTGGGCGCTGTCAACAAATACAATAAATAAAATAAATAAATAAATAAGATCAAGTCAAAGCAATTTGCTATCTGTCCCGCGGTTCAATCTCGAGAGAGCTGGTAAACGCGCTTGCAATTCTCTTGATCCTTATTTTTGGAATAGTCGGCCTCCACATTTGCATATAGAGTCACCTCTTGCTTCATTCAGGAAAGCACTTAAAACATTTTATTTTACATAAAGTTCTTGCTGCTGTTTTTATTGACTGACCTTTTATCTTTTTGTGCTTTTTTACTCGATCTGTTCTTTGCTCTTGTGCATGTTTTATTGGTTGTTTTATCCTTTTTTAATCTGTTTTATAATCTTGTTCTTGTCTGTTCACTGCACGTCCGTTTTTCAGGAGTGTCGTATTGTTTGTTTTTATTCTGTTTTAGGTTTGCCTACATATTGATCTGTTTTTTTCTTATAGCGGCTGCTTGCTTCCAGGCGTAAGGCATTTTACAAATAAAGAAATAATTAACTAAACGGGTGGTTGAGTAAAAAAACCAAACTACACCCATACGGTGTGTCGCCTTCCTCGCATGTCATCTCCCTCTAGCCTGTACCCCAGTACACTAGTTTTGGCTTAATGATGGCATTTAAGTGCCACGTAATAGCCACAATTAAAAAATGAATAAGTAAATAAATAGACAATTGCCTGAAGCAGTGTATTGCCACAGAGCTGCTCCATGATACCTCTCGTCGCCTCCTATATTGCCCTGTGACCCTGACATTGACAGAGCACACCTCCTGCAACTTTCCATTCAGACTGAATTGTTCCATGTCACTCTTATTGCCCATAGCACTGCCCCATACCACATCCCATTGCTTCCTGGTTAACCCCAGGCCACTCTCATAATCATTACCTTCAAACCTACCCAATGCCACATTCCTTTGCCTCTGCATTGCCCCAAGGCATTCACATAGTCCCCAGAACTGCCCCATGATCCATCCTTTCCTCCCCCTGATTTTCCCCAAATGTCTTAATACATTACCTAAGAAGCCCCCCTCTACATGAATGCACACTATGGTATATAGTTGGGGGGATGCCAAGGTTGTGTACCTCACCAACCACCCACCCCACAGACATGCACACATATTAGCTCACACCCACCAGAACACACACCCCCCTCCACAAATGCTGACACACACAAGGGTAAAACCACACACACATAGACACATTTTAGAAAATAGCACACACCTTTTCGTAACAATCTGCAGTTGTTTGGCTCTTTATTTCTTGTATTTATTTTGCACATTTATAAGCAACGCACATAGCCGAGTGCCATCCAGGCGCCAGTTAGAGAAATAGGAGAGAGAGAGAGGAGGAAACGGGAGAGGGAAGGAGAAACGAGAGATGTCAGTTGAAGAGAAATGTTTTAAGATGTTTCCTGAAGACGTGGTAGGAGGGTTCGTCTCGCAAATGGGGACGGGGGCTCGTTCCAGAGAGCTGGTGTACGGGCTAGTAAGCTTGTCCCACCTGCTCTTTTCCTGTTGAATCTTGGTGTGACAAGATAGTGTTTGTAGGCTGTTTTGACCGGTCTAGTCGAAGAGCGTTTTTTGATTGTATTGGTAAGATACTGGGGACCTCATTGGCAATGCATCAGTGGGTGGTTGATAATGTCTTGAACTTAATTCTGTCCTTAACCGGAAGCCAGTGGACAGACTTTCTTGAATTCGATATCTGAGCATGTCTGCCAATGTCCAGTGCACCCCGGAGGGCATTGTTTTGGAATTTTTGAAGTTTATGCACGTTTTTTTCTCAAGTGCCACCGAGTAAGGAGTTACAATAGTCCAATTTGGATCCTATTAAGACACAGACGATTTCGAGGCGGTTCTGGCAGGAGAGGAAAGGTTTGCTGCCATTGATAGGTTTAATGGCATGCCACGAGGAGGAGGCAATATGGTTAACTTGGAGGGTCATGGTAAGTAGGGAGTCTATGTATAGATATCTATCTAGATATACGCCTAGGGTTTGATTGGAGGAGGCTACCAGTATCTTGTGGCTGTCAATGTTGAGGGTTTTTTATGCATTGTGAAGTTTGGCCAAGAGGGCAGGGGAGCCGGTGATGAGGAGCCCATTATTCTCATCATTGAGGCAGAGACTGTGTGCGGCCACCCAGGACTCAATGGTTTTGTAGATGGTGTTTATTCGTAGGGAGTCCGTGGGGTAGTCACCAGTAAGAGGGATGAGGATTTGCATATCGTTAGTGTAGGAGATGGCGAGGATATCTAAATGGTCGAATAAGGGTTTGGCGTGCACATTGTATAGTGTGGGCGATACACAGGAGCCTTGAAGTATGCAGCAGGAGGTAGGCGTGGTGGTAGCTGCAGCATCCCCGGCGAAGACTCCGGAAGATCTGTTGGCTAGGAAGTAGGAGATCCATTTGGTTGCATCCAGGGAGAAGTGGGCTGAGGTGCATAGTGCTTGGCAAAGGATGTTGTGCTCCACGAGGTCAAATGCGGCTGAGAGATCGAGCAGTAGGAGGAGTGAGAGGGAACCTTGGTCATTGGAGGCGGTTCTAGGTCAAAGTTTCAAATACAAAGGATTGAATTACCAAAGGGTCGAATCAAAAGACCGAAAACCAAAGGGTCGAATTTTTTTTTGTTTTTGAATTGTTTTTGGAGGGGTCCCCCCATAATCCTCCTTTTTTGTGGTAAAAAACACTTTTTTTTCCAAAACTGAAACCCAAAACAAAAATATTAAATAAAAAAAATTGACCCTTTTGTTTTAGGTCAAATTGACTCGACCCTATGGCATTCGATCCTTTTGGATTTGAACCTTTAACTGGACACCAATGGAGGCATCTAGCTGGTTCTTAAGGTCGAGGAGGGCTGTTTCCGTTCCATGTTTGGGGCAGAAGCAAGATTGTTGGGTCCCTAGGGACATGGTGATGTTCTAGGAATGCTTGGATCTGTAGGTAAGCAACTCTGTCCATGATTAATAAGAGGAAGGGACTGTAGTGATTGGGCATTCGTTGGTTAGGGTTGCTGGGTCAAGTGTGTTTTTTTTACCAAAGGGACGATCCAGGATTCTTTGAGCGAGACTGGAACCATGCAGGAGGCGAAGGGGGTATGATGATGGTAGCAATGAGGTGGAGGATGGGCTCTGCACATTCCTTAACCAGTGAAGCTGGGCAGATGTCTCCCTTGCAACGGGAAGGCTTAAGGCCTTAGATGATGTTGGCAAGGTTGCTGGTGCTGATGGGTCGGAAGTGGAAGGGAGCGATGCGAGGAGGATCGTGGGCGGGCGGTGGCGAGGGTGAAGGGGCTGGGAGGGCCTTCTGTTTGACTTTGACTTTTCCTTGTAATTGCATAATTGTGCTTGTGAGGGTGTCTTGGATGCTATTGCACCAGGCGTTGTCTTTGGTGAAGGAGAGGGGGGGGGCAGATGGGGGTCTCTAGTTCCTTGACGATAGAGAAGAGTTTGCAGGAGCTGGAGGCAGCTTTGGAGATTCTCTCGTTGTACATGGCTGCTTTGGACAATAGGATAGATTGTTTATAGTGGAGGGAAATGTTGTCGAGGAGAGCTTTGTTGGCGATGGTGGGCTCTTTGCGCCAGGCGGCTTCTGCTGCTCTGGTGGAGCGGCGGCTAGGGGTAAACCAGGAGTTGAGGTGTGCTGTGTTTTGGGATTTCTTAGCTTTGAGGAGTGCTAGCTGGTTGATGGTTGTGTGTAGCAAGGAAATGTAATGGTCCACTAAGGTAGTGGTATCCAACGTAAGAGGGATGGGTTGGTTAAGGAGGGACAACATGCGATCATCGGTCAATTTCGGTGAGCTGCGGGCCATGATAAGGGCAGAGCTAGGTGCTGGCTTGGTAGGTGCATTGGGGGTGCGAATTGAGAAGGATATGATATGGTGGTCCGACCAAGGGCATGGGAGGTTGGAGAGGATCGCAGTGTTGCTATTATGATCCACAACCCAGTCTAGGATGGGACCATGAGCGTGTATGGTTTGTGCGATGAGTTAAGTGAGGCCTAGGGCTTCCAATGTGTTGGAGAGGGGGTGGCATTGAGGTCAGTCGGGTCGCTGAAACCCAGGTTGAGGTCCCCAAGGAGTAGAGAGGGTGAAACACTTGTCTTGATTTCAGCAGTGTCGTGCCTGGGTGGTCCCCACACATGGCCCACCACAGTGGGTGAAAACGAGAAGAGCCCAGACATAAGGGCATGTTCAAGCGGCAATGTACGCATTTAAATGACACGATTCTATGACCCTGGAGAGTAATGTTGGCACCACTGCAGGCTATACACCATGGGTCTGTTACAATCATCAGCATCCTATCACAACTACTACTTGCCAGGGAAATAAAGATCACTATCTTACAGTTTGCCCCCAGTTTTATTCTGTAAGAATGTTCCCCCTTTCATCTGGAGAATGTCTTGATCCCAGGTGAGCTCATTTTAAAAAGATTTTAATAGCACCCTGAATAGCACTGATGTATATTACTATACAGGGTTTATAGCAATAGCTATTGGATTGTTTATGGTACTCACTATTGGGCACAGTTGAAAGACAAGCGCAGAAAGATGTACCATTCAAGTATTAATAATTAATAGACTACAAACTAAGGGGGTCATAGATGTGGGGATTTGTTTCTTGAAATACTGTTGGACAAAGAAACCACCTCCACTTGTGGTATTTGTGAAAACCTGTCCCATTCTCAGTTTACCACTGGCAGAGATGGTATTTTAGAAATACCACCTCTGCAGATGGTAAAATAAAAAAGGTGTTTCTAAAAAATAGAAAGGCCAGTCATTTCCACCTTCAAAGTGAAGGTGAAAATATATTATGTACGTTAGTGGATTTTACCACTACTGTACATGTTTTATATGGACAAAAGGATCTATGCTGGACCTTTTAAATAAAACGTGGGTAAGGTGGTGAGGGCGGGCATCAGAAATGCCCACCTATTCACCCCCTTACCATTTGTAAAAACATGTTTCACTGTATTGAACGAAAGTTCCAGAATTTCCCATCTGTACAGGGAAAACATTTTTCCCAAAAATGGGCCCAGCTTGGATTTTGTACCTCCTCCTCTTAGGTGGAGGTAAAAATAGACAGATATTCAGCAGAAAGTCTTTTCAATCATTCTTCCGAATTTTTAAATAAATGCAATTACTTCATCGATTCTAAACATTCTAAAAACCTTTGTTATATATAAAACCAATAATTTCATCATATTCTTAAATAATTGATTCAAATCCTTCTAAAACCACAATGGCTATCCCCCGAGATTCTATTAAAGACAAGGGGCGAGTATTATGCATATCTTCTTTACTTCTGACAACCACAGCAGCAAACAAAAAACCTTTACAAACAAAAAAAGTTTGAAACACAAAACTTAAACAAGTTTAAAGTTAGTGTATGGGGAACTCCCCAATCCAACATGGAGGACAGGTCATGCCCTGCAGATGTCGAATGAGCAGTGACCCACCCCCATAAAAGTCCCTTACTCCAACTTCAACTCCTCTTTCTGCAGCTGTCTTGCATCAGACGCCCACTGCAAAGATCGACGGCGTGGCACAGAGAAAAGGATCCAAACGAAAAGTGAAGGAATCTCAATCTTCTCGGAACATGAACTGCGACGAAATCCTTCTGACCACATTAATCCACCCCGGAGCTGTAAAACAACAAACAAAGAAAGGGTGGGTGGGTGGGATAATACTCGCCTCCTGTCTTTAATAGAATCTAAACCCCCTCTCACGTTAGTGAGGGGGATTAACAATTCTATGACATGACAGGAGGCTTCATATTATGCAAGTTCAAAGCCCTTGCATCACACATAAACAATATTCCTGCTATTAAAATGTTTTGAATGTTATTTCTAGACCAATCAGCTGCTTTCCAAAATGTTTCTGCCACAGGAAAAAAGGCTTAGAAGCCATGGCACCCCAAACAGAAACCAAAGGAGGACATATACATTATTGCCTCCCGCATAACCCCCTTAATTCATCTTGCTAAAGTGGCAGGGAGCACCAGTATGGGGTTCTCTTATAGGAATCAGCAGCTGAGAGGTATTAGGAGGAGTAAACCTCTGCTTCAATTCAAAACATTTCAAACATTTAACCACACATAGCTTATAATCCTACGAAGGCTTGATAAGAAATGGAAGAATGAAACACTTAGTTCTCCTAGAATAAAGAAAATAACCCCCCAAGGGGTAAACATTTTGTTGTCCACATCCAATGATCTGATATCAGAATCCTTAAATAGAAACAAGGCATAACAGCATAGCTAACCTGGAAAACACAGATGTTGCAAAGACAAATCTTCCCCAGAAGGCCAAGCTCGGAATAGATTCAAAACTATATGAACGTCTCAAAAATACAATGTGCAATCGTAGGCCGAACCTTAATGCTAATTGAACTGAGGGCCCCGTGCACCAAGAAGTGCCTACCCAGTAGCTCACTTTTAGCCAAACCTGCCACGCTGAAATTACAGATCTAAACCCATTTATTGCTGTGTAAGCCTTGTCCTCTCTGAACAATTTCACCAGAAAACTAACCATCACCAGTGAAAGGGCAGGAACGGGATGCAAGTGTTGAGCTATCTGAACTAACCCAGCGGCTCCATGCTGAAGAAAAAACCACCCAGACCTGGAAGAGGCTGCCCAGGAGTACTTGATGACACATTTAGAGACCCCCCTAAAGCCCCGGGAAGCCCCAGAAAGAGCTGAAATCCTCCAAGCCATAAGGGAGAGGAGCCCCAGAAGGACTGCACGTGAGGGTAACCTGTCGGGTCCGACAGAAGCCTCGGGTGGAGAGGAAAAATGATGAGGATAATCCCTCACCAATCCAGAAGACGCTGGTAACCATTCCTGGGAGGGTCAAAAAAGGGGGGGTTACTAAAACCAGCGTTACCACATGTCTGCGCATTTTAACTAGTACTCTGGCAATCATTGCAAATGGTGGGAAGCATATGAAAAAAGGGGGGAGGGGGCAGGAACCCGACCAACCTGGACAACGCGTCAGATGCTAGCGCATTGGGATCCGGTCTCTACCTGAAAAAAACGGGGAACCTGGCAGATGGGTCTCAAGGTAAAGAGATGTACTAAATCAGACTGCAAAGAGACAAGAACTTGGCTAACAAAACTCCCGTCCAACATCCCGTTGTTTCAGTCAAGGAGGTGACTGGAGTTGCAAGCCACAACAGCATTGCTGACCCCTTGAAAATACTCTGTTTTCAGCACAATGTCCAGATCTAGACGGTAACGCCAGGATACCCTTGTTAGGACTGCTAGGGCCTAGGACCTAGTTTCCCCCAATGATTGATCCATCTAATCTATCCGGAGACAAAACAACAAATCCCCTGAGTCTTGAAAAAGCTCAAGACCGTAAAAGAGCCCGCCAAAAGATTTAGACCATTAATTTGCAGAGGCTTCTAATCGGACCACTTTCCATTATGGAAATCTGACCTATCATGACCCCCATCCCTCTCTGCTGACCTTTTTGACTCCATAATGACATCCGGAGAGGGCCTCAAAATTGCACTGCCGTTCCAGGCATCCCTGTACCCGAGCCACCAGTGGAGCCCTAACCGACCCTCAGTGACAGAATCACCAACAGCTAATAAGACGGGCCCCCTACAAAGATGCTTTGGTCTTGGGGCATTGCAGTGCCCTAAAATGGACTACGAAAATAGCTTGGAAGGAAGCTTGGAAGGAAGCTGACAACACCCCACAACCCTGGCTAACTGCTTAAGGGAGACCCTCCCTTTCCTGAGGAGCAGACGGATACCCTTCCCTTCTTGGAGAACTTGCTGACCGGAAGGAGAATAATCAGAACTGAAACCCGTATCGAAGGCCAGAGGCTGGATATATTGGAAAGGCTACGACATGTACTTCTTGACATCTATAACAAACCCCAAAGACTGTAGAAGGGACAGAGGTAACTTCCAGCTGAGTCCGAACAAACTGGGAGCCCTGAGCTAACAGAAGCACAGTATCTAAGCAAATTATTATGCGGATCCCTTTGGACCTGAGGTGAATCATCACCGGCCTCATCAACTTAGAGATGCACTAGGACTGAAGTAAGGTAAAACTGCCAAGAGCGAGACTCCCATAGAACTGAAGATAAAAACTGAGAGACTGTGAAGGACGCTGGGACCACTGCTTCTTTGAAAAAAATGAGGTCTCAGACCTCTGCATCTAACCAAGAAAAGTTGACAGAGGTGGGAGGGGGTGGGGGGTGGGGGGAAATAAAATTCAATTAGAAACAATCCCTTCCCCCTATACATGCTTGAGAGGTGTCTTGAACCCTGCATGTTGTTGCTGGTGGTCCCAAGCTCTACTCATTGAGCTATTGGATTCCCTTCTCCTGGAGAAATGAGCCACCAATAAACTCTCTTGGGTCGTAGGGCCCACCTCCTTTTCTGCCATGTCTGCCAGCTGGAGATCAAGTCGCATGAGGAGGAATTTACACTGCTTTTTAAAGATGGAGGTATTAGCGTTGCCGAGCAGGCATCTGTTATCTAAAACCGGTCTCGGAGGACCTGTACATCAATTGGGGCATTAGACAGGGCTGCCTCCTCTGGCAGCTCAAAATTCTGGGACAGCGGGCCCAACACATCTTGCCACCTGCACTGACTGTTTCTCCAGGCCTTATCTAAATGACACTATGGGCTGGTCAATTTCTTGAGTGATAGCTGCCTATCTGGAACCAACCCAGGGCCTTCAGAGCACAATGTGTTTCCGCCTTGTTTAGGCAAGGCATGTCTGACCCAATGATTCAAGAAGGATGATATCGCACCCGAGGGTTATAAATCAGTGGCCCTGGCACTGGATAAGATCTACGTCGAAGGAAAAAAGGAACCCCACTAACATCAAGGCACCCTTGGGAGAAAAAGAGAGGGCCCGGACCTAACTTTCTCTTGCACCTTTTGGAGGCGAGTCAGAGTCCTCTGAACTATCTGTAAGGACCCTAGCGGGAGCTACAAAGATGTCAAATATTGGGACTATAAGGACCTCACCTACGCTTTTGACCCTTTTCCAGAGAGAAGACATGAGCAGGGGAAGTGGATGGATGGAGTTGTCGTAGAACATGCCTAGTGCATTTATGGGGAACTTGAACAGAACTAAAAGAAAAAACTTCCTGGGAAGGGTGTAAGTCAGGGATTTAAATACAAGCCTATCAAAAGCAGAGGCTAATTCATAATTGAGGTCTGACAGGACAGTGAAAAAATAATAATTTAACATTTAAACAGTACTAGCACCCTCAGGCATTAGAGTGGCGCTCATTACTATCCACAGTGAGTGGAGGTCATTTCCCCTGACCTTGGAAGAATGAAAAGCTGACTTTGGTACAGCTGCTATTTGAACCTGCATCAGCAGGCTTCCCACAGGTGTCAAAGTGAGCGCTCTACTCGCTGTGCTATGTATATACTCAGCTCCAAGGATAACTGCATCACTTGAGCCACAGACCACTGCTAGACAGGGAAGGCTGTCCCATAGGTCTGTTAACCACTACCACTCACTTTTATTAGATGTTAATAATAATTGTGCATTTACATAGCACTACGAACCCTCAGGTAGCTTATTATTACCCACAGTGTGTGGTGCTCATTTATCAACCTCGGAAGAACGAAAGGCTGAGTTTGGCCCTGCCGGGATTCAAACCTGCGTCAGAAAGCTCTGCACGGATATCAAAGCGACCGCTCTGCTCACTGTGCTATGGGACCAGCTTCCTAACCAGAAAATGTAAATATAAACATAAATATAAATACCATGTAAATGTATAATTTTATATGTAACAGTATATGAAAAATATAAATAAATGAACTGCTGAGCAGGCAAGCGTTAATAAACTTGTTCACACAGGGTAATTTGCCGCAACACAGATACGCCGAGCAAGCGAAGTACGTAGCTGCTACCCTAATAGGATGCATCAGTAAGCAGCCCGGGAGAAACCATGTCGCAAATTTCCATCAGGCAAACCTGAAGCCTAGCAGGCAATTTAATATATACCCACAGCATGGGCGGCAGTAACGTGAGAAGAAATTGAGAAAATCTCCCAAATTACCCCAGGAAGGAGGGAGAAGCAGCCCCGAGCGACGGGCTTGAAGCAAAAGCTTTACTAACAGGCCCGAGCGCCGGCAGTAATCCGGGCAAAATGTGCAAGTATATACAGTACGCACACAGCGTGGGCGGACCAAGGAAGAGGGAGGAAACCCCCCCTCCCGAACACTGGGCCTAAAGCAAAAGCTTCGCGAGAAGGAAAGCAGCCTCGGGTACCGAACACATGGCAGCCGCCCATAATGTGGAAAGTAGACTGTCACGCCATCTAATACTGCCCCGCGTATAATAGTATGGGCGCGTGAAACACACAATTATGAAAGAGGGGCTCGCCCACGCCAAGCTTGAAGCTAATGCTATGACAGGCTTGCGTGTGACGAGCCTGGAAAATACCGAACCGCGAAGTGAAGCAGCGGACTTTCCACACTTTAACACCATGAAATCTAGTAGAGAAACAATTCCTTTTACTAAAGAGCAAACCTCAGAGTGCGTTATAAACACCAATATAATGCAAGTTACAATGCTCATTAACTAACTACTGACTAACAGTAAGATGCAACTGAAAGGAGTGACTTAGCTTGTGGCGTCAGCAGCAAAGAAAGAGGAGTTGAAGTTGGAGTAAGGGACTTTTATGGGGGTGAGTCACTGCTCATTGGACATCTGCAGGGCATAACCTGTCCTCCATGTTGGATTGGGGAGTTCCCCATACGCTAACTTTAAACTTGTTTAAGTTTTGTGTTTCAAACTTTTTTTGTTTGTAAAAGTTTTTTCTTTGCTGCTGTGGTTGTCAGAAGTAAAGAAGACATGCATAATATGAAGCCTCCTGTCGTGTCATAGAACTGGTTGGCATCTGGTAACTTGAAGGCACCGAAGCACAGCTCGCTGTGGAGAAACAGTTTGGCACCGTTTACCCGCCAAAGACTCAGGCAATGAATTCCTGCACTAGGGGCAAGCTAGCCCTGGCTCACTGCTACCCTGTACACCAGGCCTTACCCTGGGGCCTAGAGACAGGTTACATCCCTTTCCATTACCACGACCCAAAGGAAACTTTCTTAAAACTGCTTTTGTGGTTCATTCTGTTTTAAAATAATTGCCTATTTCTTACAGGGTTCATAATATTGACATCCCCCTGCATTGAATTCGGCAGTTACCTCTCTGACTGTTGTTGGTATTCTGTCTGTCCATTGCGGATGTGGCGTGCGTGTTAGTGTTGTAAGTGGCTGCACTATGGTATATAGACTTGCTTGTACTTTCCAATTCATTTCTACTTACCACTCTGTGATTTTCTGGCTCCCTCCTCTGCTGGACTACCTCTCGGGGGTGTTTAGCCTGCCCTCGCACAGGGCCACCTAACACGGAGGGGGCATAGTGTAGACTGTGATAACCTCTTGATCTCTGTTTAACCTACAACGGTTGCAGGAGCATCTGCTTTACCCATTAATGAATCAATGCATCAAGGGTACACTAGGCAGGGGAGGGGGAGGCGGGACCAGGAAGATGAGAGGTTAACCTTCATGACTGAAAGGCTTTTGAGCCAAGTTGTGTTGCAGGTTTGGGCACAGCGCATAGAAGCCTTTCACTAGCCCACTCTTGTTCTTAATCTGGCCAAAATAGGATTTGTCACATGCACGTTCCGACAATAATACCTCTAGTTAGTCCAGCTATGGGAACTTGCTGTCCCCATTTAATCATGTGCCCCCTACAAGGGCACCTGAGATGGCCTCCCAGGAAGCTCTTCACATATCAAGATCATCTTTGTGGACGGAATCGCTATAACCTTTATCTGCTGCGCGCTGCCACCCTTGCGCAGCGATAGTGCTCAACTTTAAGAAGTGGGTAAGTGGGGCTTGAATAATGGGCAAGGCTGTCCTCTGTAGACCTTTGGACTGTGTTTAGGGTAGTGCAATCCTTCCATAAGGCCATGATGGCCTCTATGAACTGTCGGTGGCCATGCAGGTGCAACCAATGTATATCTTGTTATGGGCTTGCGGACATAATCTCTGTGGCACAGATGGCAGTGCACCCAGTATATGACAGCACTGCACAGGCCGAATACAGGTCAGCTCTTTCTGCGTCTAGAAAAACGGCATTTCATGATAAAGTCTCCTCAGCTAAGATCTCCCCCAGAGAGCGGCATTTCATGATAAAGTCTCCTCGGCTACGATCTCCCCCAGAGAGCGACATTTCATGATAAAGTCTCCTCGGCTAAGATCTCCCCCAGAGAGCGGCATTTCATGATAAAGTCTCCTCAGCTAAGATCTCCCCCAGAGAGCGGCATTTCATGATAAAGTCTCCTCGGCTAAGATCTCCCCCAGAGAGCGGCATTTCATGATAAAGTCTCTTCAGCTAAGATCTCCCCCTGAGAGCGACATTTCATGATAAAGTCTCCTCGGCTAAGATCTCCCCCAGAGAGCCTCATTTAATGATAAAGTCTCTTCGGCTAAGATCTCTCCCTGAGAGCGGAATTTCATGATAAAGTCTCCTCGGCTAAGATCTCCCCCAGAGAGCGGCATTTCATGATAAAGTCTCCTCAGCTAAGATCGCCCCCAGAGAGCAGCATTTCATGATAAAGTCACCTCAGCTAAGATCTCCCCCAGAGAGCGGCATTTCATGATAAAGTCTCCTCAGCTAAGATCTCCCCCAGAGAGCAGCATTTCATGATAAATTCCCCTTAGCTAAGATCTTCCCCAGAGAGCTGTTTAACCTCTTACAAACCCTTGAGAAATGGCATATCACTACCATTGGCCCTTCTGCATCATCTGATTGGTGCAATAAACTCATGACTCCTTTTGAGCAAATAATCTCTAAAATTAAATGCAATATTGGGGCCAAAAAGATCCACTCAGCATCCCTCTGAGGTTATATACTTAATCCCTTAAAGACCTCAGGTCTGTGACAAAGTTGCTAAAATCCTTAATGAAATCAAGGATACAAACTGTGCCAGTGACGTATGCCATGGCAATATTATTAAAGAGTACGAGCAATTACTGCAATCATCAACAAGACCTTTTCTACTGGTGTCACACCTGACTCGCTAGAAGAGACCTGTATCACACCCCAGTAACTATCAGCACATGACCAACGTCAGCTTCCTCCTTAATATCTCCGATAAAGTTGCCTATCTTCAGGTGCATCACTTTGGTGCTACCCACACATTATTGGGCATCTATCAATCTGGTTTCCGCCCAATGCATAGCACAGAGACTACCAAGCTAGACATTCAGTCTGGCATCTTTGATGTCTTGGATGAGGGCAGAGCGGGGCTGTTCATGTTCTTAAACCTCTCAGCAGCATTTGATGTACGTGACCTCGATAGCCTATCATCGCAACTTCCTCAAGACCTCAACTTAAAGCACCTAGCCACCAGTTGGATTAATTCCTTCTTGCGAGGAAGGACCGCCTAAGTGGTGTTGGGAGACTGCTCATCCAATACATGTCTGATTACACAGGGAGTCCTTCAGGGAGCGTATGCGTCCCCTCGTTTGTTTACTCTTTATCTAAGACCCCTCCACAGAGCCCCTGTGTAATAAAGCGGTCCAATTCCAAAATTACGCTGATGACACTCAGCTGCTGTACACAATGTCTGGGGACGTGATTAAATATTCTGATCACATCAACAACATCTTCCATATTATCAGTTTGTGGATGAGGGATAATTGGCTGTGTCTGAGCTATCAAAAAACAGAGCTACTACTGCCAGCAACACAGAATGCCATCAAGAAAGTGGGACATACCAAATGGGACATACCTATGAATCCATAGTCTTAAACGCTTATATCATCCCCATATTGGAGAAGGCCAGTTCCCCTGGCATGTACCTCAATACGGAGATGAATATGATAGGCCAGGTTTCTGCTATTGTTATCTAGCTAATTTTTTTTTATCTGAATCCAACGTGGCGTCAGCGGCTCGGGCTATTGTTGAAAGCAATTTGGACTATGGCAATGCATTATTTGTGGGGGCAACGGTAGGTGAGGTGTGAGACTCCAGGTAGTGCCACCTGGACCGTGGGCAACGTTGCCAGAATATCCCACATTACTCCAACTCTGCAAAGCCTTCACTGGGTGCCGGTTACCCAGAGGATTACGTTTACAGCCTTGACCATTGCACAGAAATGTATATATGGCGAAGCTCCTGTGTACCTCACGTCACGCCGGTGCTTACCTCAACCCTCTCGCCCTCTCTTTTCTAGCTCGCAACAACTCTTAGCTAGTAAACAGGGTAAGCGCAGTCGCTCTGGCGGAAGATCTTTCGAGCTCCTCCCATCAACCTTATGGAATACAGAGTTTGCGATGTGACTCCATCCTCAAGTCTTTAAAGAAAAAACCTAAGACCAACATTTTTCAGAGAATCCTTTACTTAGTTGTTATGCCCTTTGGTAGGCATTCTTGCCTTTGGATTTGTCTATTGTTTTTTTGTGTTGGTATGTTTGTTTTGTTTTAGCGCTCTGACACCTCTGGGCTTAAGTGCTCTATAAATAAATAAATAAATAAATCGTAAGGGGCGGTTCTTGGCTGCATTTATCTAGACGACTCTCTGCTTTATATGCTGGCCCAATTACACCAGGGTGAACAGAAGCAATAACTCTAGGGTGAATTGAGGTCTCTCTGGGGTGGGGCTCTGTATGCACCACATCTGCGTCCTGGTGGCAATATTATAGAATCCATTTCTAAGGGTCCTGGAAAGGCCATGTTGGATGCAAAAGCCAAATCACCAGTCACCCATCAAGGGAACCACCCTCAAGTCTTGTATTCATATGATGTGGTACTGCCCTGTCGTACACCTTGAACACTGCAAAGGATTATTAACACGTGATCAGAGGGTATGTAATACAGGAAGCTTTGCGTCAATGTAGCGCACAGCAGAAGTGTGTTACGGGAGGGGTGCAGGGCACGAACAGTGAATGTGATCCCCTTTTATAACCACTATGAAGATCATGTTCCTTAAAAGTGTAATTTGGAGGCGGGGAGCTGTTACGTTTACACTGTAACGTAAGCGGCACTCTGCCGCCACATTTCCGTCATTTACACTACAGGGTGCAAATGTAAAGGGCAAAGGGTTTGCACGAGCAGTGCTCACAAATGAAATTAACCCCTCCTTGAGATGCTTGGGTTTAATTTCAAATGGGAAAACTGCTTACCATGTCCTCATTTCAGGTAGGTTTTCATTGTAATTGTACACGGGTAGAATGGATCCCCATCGGCCTGTGTGCTTAATGCTAGAGCATAAAGCAGGCGGACACCATAGGGATCTCCAGCATCTGCGCCGGCATGAAAATCCATCTCGCCATACAAATTAATGAATATGAGTCGTCTTATGCCATTCATTTACGTTACGTGCTTACGTAACATGAGCTCTCAAAGTTCGAGAGAACGAGATAGCGTGTGTTGTAAAATACACAATTTCTTTTGCAAAATGATTAATAAGATTTGTTTACATGTTACTTTAGGGGATGAAAAACCTCTCACACCCAGACCACTGCTCGGTACTTTAAGGGATCTCTCATTCAAGATGGACAACGGCATGTACTGGTGCTCAACGGCCGAGGGCATAACGGGTCAATATGAAAGAGACTACAACTGCCGCTTCCAGCTGTGCGAGAACAAGGGCGGACTCCTGGAAATCGGGGACTACAAGGACGAGTACCTAAGTCTAGACCCAAAAAGAAGAGTGATGAGGACAGTTAAGGAATTCACTAAACCTTTCACTGAATTTGACACTTTTGATGAAGGTAAGAAGCTGCTTGTCAAGGTGTACAATGGGTCGTATTTATCACGTATTTACCACAAGCGGTTTGAAAAACACATGCTCGTGGCGCAAAAGGAAGCAACGGATGCTTTCTGTCTTTTCGATGTGGTAGGTATCCTTTGCTAGAGTCCTTCGTCTATGTTGTGTCCAGGAGGTGGCATACACTTAAGCGTTGCTAATGTATGATGCACCAATCAAACATCGAAGCTGCGTTGAAAGCAACCTGAGGTGAGGAAGGATAACTCAGGGGCAACGCGTTTGTCTTGGAAGGAAGACAATGCAGCCCAACACAGGTTCTTGGAAGCAAGACAATGCAGCAACACAAGTTCGAATCCCGATCCTGCGTTTAGAAACCGCGTGTTGGTATTAAGCGCGTTATAAAAGAACAATAATTATAATAACCTCCGAAAAATACAGTACAGCTAAGAAGCATGACAATATCAGAGTTCAGAAATGTGTCTGTGATACTGGGAGTTCAGGTGTAGACTGTTTAGAGCGTAACATGACAAAAGAAGCAAATAAAGCTTCCATGCAACTCTAGATCATTGTTGTCTATTTGCATCAATGCATATTTATGTTTGTGACTGTGGCCCTCTACGCTAAATCTGCCTCCTGCACAAAACGACATAGACACTCCGAGCTCGCCATCTTCCTTCATGCTTCCATTTCAAGTAAACATGAAGCCGCGCCTGAATGCTGTGGACAGAAATTGATTAAATGAAATAACATAAATGCAAGGCGTAAACATAGCAGCATTGGGTAAAGTTTACTGAGGTTACTTTACCCCAATGCTGCAATTGGGGTGCAGATCAAAGAGTTTGGTTTTAGGTGGCTCAGAATCCATGCAGAGTGGGTGAAATTGGCAAGGAGCTGCAGTTACAAAGTCATAAAGAGCCCAGTAAGCGCCCATGCGCAGGTGCTATCATTAGACTGACCTCGCTCCCACGGCCTAGTGCCGGGGTCAGCAACTTGAGGCTCTCCCGATGTGTTGAACATTGGTTCCCATGGTTCCTCACCATTGACTTTGGTGGCTGGGATTGGCAGGGAATAGGAAAATCCATTGGGAGCGAAGACCCGTGCCATACATCTCCTGTTCTGATCTGCAGGTTGAAAGTGTAAAAAGGGGGCACTTAAATAACACAGAAGTTGGCAAGATGCCCATGTCTGCAATTCGCAATATAAAATAAAGGTTCCTAAATTTGTCAATGCTTGCACGATCTCAGCATTGTGCAAAGTGAGGTCAGTCCACCGATGCACACAGTTCCGACCAAGTCATAGAATCCGCAGAAGTACCAAGAAGAAAGTGCCCAAACAGAGCAGCCAACAGGAACACCTCTGGGAAAGAAACCCAAACAAATGTGTGATTGGGGAGTTCATCACAAATGCTACTTACTGCACTGACCAATCTTTCAGAAGGTCATCCACCGCATCGATCAATTTCATCAAGTATGTTTCCCTTCCTAGAAATGACAAGTGCCATGTCTGAGCAAACATACTGTGGACTTCACAATCGGGGTCCTCCAGTTTCACTACACTTTCCCTGCATATTTCTATCCTGGCCCTGTTCACCGCTGCAGGGTTCTTGACCTCCTCAGACTGCCTGCGAGAGTAACTGTGTCCATACCACCTTCATATCCGTCCATAAGGTCTGTAGCATCCCCAGTTCTTTCTTCATCAGTTTAATCATTTCCATCGCCATCATCTGAATCAGGTCCTTCTCCCCTTGGTGCACTATCAGCAGGCCCGCCCCTCTTTGCCTCTTTCCCAGTCCAGTAGGTAGATACTGCCATCATCTCATACCCGATGCCTTGAGGGTACCTCTTCTGCTTCACTGAATGGTCACTGTCTGCCTCTCGTACATCAGCTTTTCAGCTTCATTCCTTGACTGTTGCACGATTTGGTGGAGCAAATCCATATTTCCTTGTTTTGGTCCCAATATAGAACAAACAATGGGCCTCATTACGTGTTTGGAGGCAGTCATGGTGCTATTAGCGCCATGGCTGCTTCCAAAGTCGTGTCCGGGTCCGGGTTCTCGGTCTGGGGACTTACCGGGTCATTCCAACCTTGGAGGACCCGGTAAGTCCCCATTCTGAAAACCATTCCCCATTCCCATTCGAGCCCCCATAGGGCCGAATGGGAATGGGGAAGGAGCTAATAACGGGCCCGCAAATAGCGGGCCCGTTATTAGCTCCCTGGTCCCTTAGCGGCTCCCGCTAAGGGCGGCTGGTAAAACCAGCCGGCCTTAGTGGGACCCTCTAAGGGACCTCGGAATGTGGCGTTAGGGGGTGAACAGCACCGGCATCCTTACCGGTGCCGTTAACCCCCTATCACCGTACTCGTAATGAGGCCCAATGGGTTAGCCCATGTCCCCATAGTTTAGCTCTCCTACCAACTATCTACATTCTGTTTCCAGTCTATTCAGGTCCAAGCTGGCAGCCTCTGCAGAAAGCCCTAAAGAGCGTGACCACAACTCTGCCACTTGATGCCTATCCCAGATAGGCACGTCCACAACGCAATTTATAGTTGCCTATTAACCAGATTGGACTCATCGTTATGGCAGGTATATGGCCCGAGAACTTCCTAAAATCACCACTGATTCTTTGCTCCTATGGGCTGTCTTGTTTTTCCATATTTCTAACCATTTCACTTTCTTCGCACAATCACAAGTCTTTCACACCCAAAAAATGGCAGCCCTTTTCTCCCACCCATTTCGGAAAAACCTGAATCGCCTTAGAATTGTGATGAAATGGCTACTCCCCTTCTACAAGTGGGGCTCAAATGGGAATGGGGATGTACCAGTTCCGGGTCCCGCAAAAGGAAATTACCGGGCCCTCCAAGGTCGGAATGGCCCAGTAAGTCCCCTTTTGTGGGACCCGGCACCGAGTTTGGAGGTAGCCATGCCGGTAATGACTACATGGCTACCTCCAAACTCGTAATGAGTCCCTATGTCTTGAAGGGAGAAAATGGGATCAAATGTCACAAGGATCCGTAGAACAAGGCCAGGATCTTATTGCATATATCTCTTCCTTCGAGAGATCAACAGCGTGAAGCCAGGTTTCTGGGCACTTTCTGGTGCATCGAATCAGGTCTGAGATGTCAAGCTGGTTCGACAGGATTCAGAAATGCAGTGCAGTTCAACAAACCACTGAAACATTCAGTCACAAAAGGAATGATTTGCCGTTTGTGAGAGTGGGCCACTTTGCCATCATTGTGCAAACAGTAACTCCAAACCTTGGGTATACTCCCAATAACTTTTTTTAGTCAAGAGTCATTGACAACCATACATACTGAGCTTAGATACATCCACATTCCAGGTGATGATGGACGGATGGAAGGACTGATGGATGGAAGGATTGATGGATGGAAGGACTGATGGATGGAAGGATTGCTCTATGGATGGATGTCAACTGCGACACATGTCGGACGATACGCGCTAGTAAAGTAACACATTTTTCCATCAAACAGAAGACGGCCAATTGGGTTGGAGAGTGCAGTAATGGTTGAATAATACGTTAATGAAATGAATGCAATACTCACTCAACAGTGGGGCTTCACGGATGAAAGTGACGCGATGCTCATAAATCCCGTTATAATCAGACGAGGAAAGCAACCCATCAGACATGCTGCCCAAAGTAATTTCAAAGACTGATACATTGTTGTGGAGGATCTTCCTTGGCACGACGTCAACGATTCCAGACAACAGATGTTTCCCTGTAATCTGGGCATTCGTTGAAACTGATGACTCTGGCACCAAGATGATATATCATCCATACAACTGGGTTGAGGTACAGGAATGGCCTCTTTTCTGCCATTGGCTTGCACCTAGGGTTTTTCCATTTTATTTTGTTTATATAGCGCCGGTAGCCCGTGGGCATCGGGGCAAACAATTACACGCAGGGAACGACCATTGAAGACAGGACAAGCAAGGTAGCTGATTCAAAGAAAAAGGTGTCGGTAGGAGCTACTTGAACAGGAAGGTTTTCTTCATCAACATAGATTAAAAAATAAAGGATGTGGTGGCAATTATCGATAATAAAGTTTAAAAGGTCACAATCGGTTGGTTGTCTGGGCGACGTATAAGCAACAGTATAGATAAACCAAATATTAGTGAAAAAGATAGTAAAATTTTCAACAATGGAAATGACTCTGTTTGAAAAACGACTAAATCGTGAGTGATTTATCAGCAACACGCTTATCACACGGTATGTTCCCACAATACATGTTAATTAAAGAGCACATTGCCTGAGAACGTTTAGAGAAATGCAAACATGGCACCTGCAGTTTCTTTCATAGCCCAAAAGGCTTCAATTGAAAATCCATTCACCCCTCGACGCATTCCTCCACCGATACGCCCTGGATCAGTAGTATATCACATTTCTCATGTACAACCCCTACTGTGATTGATGCAGAGGACGGTGGAGTCCGTTATACTTTCAGTGTGGTTTAGAATACTGCAGAAATGTAGCTTTTAAAATAGTATCAGTCAGAACAAAAGAGCAGCAAAAACATGGATAATAAAGTGAGATTTAAATTGCCACAAGTGCGCTGTAATATTTACTGTTACGAATTTTATCGAATTCATTTGATCTGTGATGAATTGAAATGTACAGATGGTGTCGTTTTCATGTGTATTTGTTTTGCATTCATTGTATCGCATTATATTTGTGTATACTATGCTTATTCATTTTATGTGTCTAAAGTTTGTAATAAACTAAGTGTACAATAAAAATAAAATAAATAAAAAATAATGAAGTGAGAACTGCAAAAGGCTGTGTCGATAGGCCTTGGGGGGCGAGAGCATGTTCTGCCTTTCCATGGTGGCGACACCTGATTGTGTACATACACGTGAGAGCTTTCTTCTCCAGCGGTCACACACGTCAACAGCTTAGGGGTGTGCTATGGTTCGTGCTGTGGACAAGTTGACGTTAACTCGTCTGGGTCCCTCTGGCTGCTTTCCACAAGATGGCCGTGGCGACTTTCCACAAGATGGCCGCGGCGAACAAGGTCGGATAGCAGCGTTAAAGCCATGTATATTTTATAGTGATGCCACTGTAGAGAACATGTTTACAATACATTGCTATAATGTGTGGCGCTGTAGAGAACATGTTTACAATACATTGCTATAATGTGTGGCGCTGTAGAGAGCATGTTTACAATACATTGCTCTGCAGTGTGGCGCGTACCGACGATTGACCGAGAAACAGTGAGAGGTACGACCGTCCCTTTAGCAACGGGGCAAAGGGGAGATGGTGTGTTACCCTACTATCTCCCTAAAATTATACGCAAGGTTATCATCTGTAGACTTCTGGATTGGGTTTAGGGCAGTGCCCTCCTTACAAAAGCCTAATATGGTATGGCCTATATGAATTGTTGATGCCAGTGGAGATGGAACTAAAGTATATCCGCATTCTGGGGAATCCGAATGATTTGCCCGCGGCATAAATTACCGCGGGCAAATCGTTTGCACCTTTCTCATGCGAACACACATACATTCTCACACTCACACACACAACACACCCACAACACACCCATTACACACACCCCATGGGACTGTATGCAGCATGTGCCTCTATGACCAGAGCTGGTTCTTGAATGTATGGACCGAGGCCAATCTCCACTTACTAAGCCAGTCCAATTACACTGGCATCAACTGCAACAGATGGGCCCGGGGGGGATTTGAGGCTCTAAGGTGCTGCTCAGAGTGCACCAAACCTGTATCCTAGTGTCTATATCATGCAAGTGACATATTGAGATCCAGAGAAGACTGCGTTGAATCCAACAGCCAAGAACATGACTCATTTCTCTAAGGAACCTCCATCTAGACTTGTATCCATATGATGTGGTACTGCTCCGTGGTACACCTTGAAAATTGTGAAGGATTATTAACACGTAATCACGGTTTATGTCATAGGAGGACATTTGCCCTCAATGTAGTAAACAGAAGTCTGTTACGGGAGGAGTGCGGGGCTCAAGTCCAGGTTACATGCGGGTGGACAGAGTCCTCCACTTTTTTAAGGAGTCCCCACACTTTTATCAGAGTGCACCTTGATATTCAAATTTCTGGAGACGCCACATTCAATTGGAATGTTAATAAGTGCCCCCCAGTTTATTTTAGGACTTGTCCCCTTGACACAGGTCCGGATTTATAAAAGGGGATCACTTTACTGTTAACATAATACGCCGACCATGAGCCGAGGAGTCAAGACCTAAAAAATGGCTGTCCTCATTAACATACCACTTGAATGTGGCATCATCAGAAATTAGCATATCATTATAATATGTGTTTATTCCACCAGTAGCACTTAAACCTCCTTCTGCTCCAACGATACTGAAGTGTATTGCCTGAGAAGCCACTTTCAAGAGTTGGTCCTACTTTTATGTTAGTTGCCCTGTCCCGGTTTTTTACTTCTTAAATCCGGTCCCCCTACACTATGACTACCCGCATTTTCATTTTAGGCAACTGGTATGATATGATAGGTTATTTATAACGCGCTTAATACCCATAGGTTTCTAAGCGCTGCGGACCCGGGGATTGAACCTGTGTGGCTCCATGTAATCTTGCTTCCAAGGTGAGCATGTTGCCACTGAGCTATCCCCCAGGTGCAAAATGGAGCATTGCGCATGGTTTAAATCGATGGTGCCAAAATTAGGTTTACAAGAATATTTTGGCATATCATCAAAGCTGCTTTCAAGGTTAATGAGGCAAAATCATGTATGGCCCCATAAATAAGTGGTTTTTGGGGAGTCCACGACGCGGGGCACAGGATCCCCCGGAGAGCGTGAGAAAAGAAAATGGGGTATTTGGCTTGGGTTCTCTGTGCAGTGGTGGAAATACGAACATTGTCCCCAGACAGGCGTGCAGAATCCTGCAGAAAGCTGCCACATACAGTGCTTCTTCTCCAGAGCGTGCCTGCAAGGGCTTGCACATGCCTGCCTGCAAGGGCTTGCACATGCCCGCCTGCAAGGGCTTGCACATGCCTGCCATGGCTTGCATATACCTGCATTGACTTCCATAAGCCTGCACGGGCTTGCACATGCCTGCCTGCAAGGACTTGCACATGCCTGCAAGAGCTTGCACATGCCAGCAAGGGCTTGCACATGCCTGCCTGCAAGGGCTTGCACATGCCTGCCTGCAAGGGCTTGCACATGCCTGCCAGGCCTTGCACATGCCTGCAAGGTCTTGCACATGCCTGCCTGCAAGGGCATGCACATGCCTGCCAGGGCTTGCACATGCCTTCATTGGCTTGCACATGCCTGCCAGGGCTTGCACATACCTGCATTGGCTTGCACATGCCTGCCAGGGCTTGCACATGCCTGCCAGGGTTTGCGCATGCCTGCAAGGGCGTGTGCATGCCTGCATTGGCTTGCACATGCCTGCCAGTGCTTGCACATGCCTGCCAGGGATTGCACATGCCTGCAAGGGCGTGCACATGCCTGCCAGGGTTTTCACATGCCTGCATTGGCTTGCACATGCCTGCCAGGGATTGCACATGCCTGCATTGGCTTGCACATGCCTGCCAGGGCTTGCACGTGCCTGCCAGGGCTTGCACGTGCCCGCAGGGGCCTGAGCATGCCTGCCAGGGCTTGCATACGCCTGCAGGGGCTTGCGCATACCTGCAGGGGCTTGCACATGCCTGCATTGGCTTGCGCATTCCTGTAAGGGCTTGCTAATGCCTGCATTGGCTCGCACATGCCTGCCAGGGATTGCACATGCCTGCAAGGGCTTGCACATGCCTGTCAGGGCGTGCACATGCCTGTCAGGGCGTGCACATGCCTGCGTTGGCTTGCACAGGCCTGCCAGCGCTTGCACATGCCTGCGTTGGCTTGCACATGCCTGCCAGGGCTTGCACATGCCTGCCAGGGCTTGCACATGCCTGCAAGGGCTTGCACATGCCTGCCAGGACTTGCACATGCCTGCAAGGGCTTGCACATGCCTGCATTGGCGTGCACATGCCTGCCACGGTTTGCACATGCCTGCAAGGGCTTGCACATGCCTGCCAGGGCTTGCACATGCCTTCATTGGCTTGCACATGCCTGCCAGGGCTTGCACATACCTGCATTGGCTTGCACATGCCTGCCAGGGCTTGAACATGCCCGCCAGGGCTTGCACATGCCTGCATTGGCTTACACATGCCTGCCAGGGATTGCACATGCCTGCAAGGGCTTGAACATGCCTGCCAGGGCTTGCACATGCCTGCATTTGCTTGCACATGCCTGCCAGGCTTTGCACATGCCTGTAAGGGCTTGCACATGCCTGCTAGGACTTGCATATGCCTGCCAGGGCTTGCACATGCCTGCAGTGGCTTGCACATGCCTGCAGGGGCTTCCACATGCCTGCCAGGGTTTGCACATGCCTGCAGTGGCTTGCACATGCCTGCAGGGGCTTGCACATGCCTGCATTGGCTTGCACATGCCTGCCTCTCACCAAAGGAGCATTGATTTCTTCTTCAATTGTTATCTCTTTCAAGATGGGCACAGGCAGTGGCAGGTGCGTATGTACAGACAGAGATGAGTAGGTCCCTTATGCACAGAGATGGAGAGGTACCTTGTGCACAGGTAGAGAGGTAAAGGTCACTTATGCACAGAGATGGACAGGTACCTTGTGAACATGTAAAGGTGAGCAGGCGCCTTATGTACAGAGATAGACAGGTGCCTTGTGCACAGGTAGAGTGGTACAGGTCACTTATGCACAGGGATGGACAAGTACCTTGTGAACATGTAAAGGGGAGCAGGCGCCTTGTGTACAGAGATAGACAGGTGCCTTGTGCACAGGTAGAGAGGTACAGGTCCCTTATGCACAGAGATGGACAGGTACCTTGTGAACATGTAAAGGGGAGCAGGCGCCTTGTGTACAGAGATAGACAGGTGTCTTGTGCACAGGTAGAGAGGTACAGGTCACTTATGCACAGAGATGGACAGGTACCTTGTGACATGTAAAGGTGAGCAGGCGCCTTGTGTACAGAGATAGACAGGTGCCTTGTGCACAGGTAGAGAGGTACAGGTCACTTATGCACAGAGATGGACATGTACCTTGTGAACATGTAAAGGTGAGCAGGAGCCTTGTGTACAGAGATAGACAGGTGACTTGTGCACAGGTAGAGAGGTACATGTCCCTTATGCACAGAGATGGACAGGTACCTTGTGAACATGTAAAGGTGAGCATGAGACTTGTGTACAGAGATAGACAGGTGCCTTGTGCACAGGTAGAGAGGTACAGGTCCCTTATGCACAGAGATGGATAGGTACCTTGTGAACATGTAAAGGTGAGCAGGCGCCTTGTGTACAGAGATAGACAGGCGCCTTGTGCACAGGTAGAGAGGTACAGGTCACTTATGCACAGAGATGGACAGGTACATTGTGAACATGTAAAGGTGAGCAGGCGCCTTGTGTACAGAGATAGACAGGTGCCTTGTGCACAGGTAGAGAGGTACAGGTCACTTATGCACAGAGATGGACAGGTACCTTGTGCACATGTAAAGGTGAGCAGGCGCCTTGTGTACAGAGATAGACAGGTGCCTTGTGCACAGGTAGAGAGGTACAGGTCACTTATGCACAGAGATGGACAGGTACATTGTGAACATGTAAAGGTGAGCAGGCGCCTTGTGTACAGAGATAGACAGGTGCCTTGTGCACAGGTAGAGAGGTACAGGTCACTTATGCACAGAGATGGACAGGTACCTTGTGAACATGTAAAGGGGAGCAGGCGCCTTGTGTAAAGAGATAGACAGGTGACTTGTGCACAGTAGAGAGGTACATGACCCTTATGCACAGAGATGGACAGGTACCTTGTGCACATGTAAAGGTGAGCAGGCGCCTTGTGTACAGAGATAGACAGGTGCTTGTGCACAGGTAGAGTGGTACAGGTCACTTATGCACAGAGATGGACAGGTACCTTGTGAACATGTAAAGGGGAGCAGGCGCCTTGTGTACAGAGATAGACAGGTGCCTTGTGCACAGGTAGAGAGGTACAGGTCCCTTATGCACAGAGATGGACAGGTACCTTGTGGACATGTAAAGGGGAGCAGGCGCCTTGTCTACAGAGATAGACAAGTGCCTTGTGCACAGGTAGAGAGGTGCATGTCCCTTATGCACAGAAATGGACAGGTACCTTGTGAACATGTAAAGGTGAGCAGGCTCCTTGTGTCCAGAGATAGGCAGGTGCCTTGTGCACAGGTAGAGAGGTACAGGTCACTTATGCACAGAGATGGACAGGTACCTTGTGCACATGTAAAGGTGAGCAGGCGCCTTGTGTACATAGATAGACAGGTGCTTTGTGCACAGGTAGAGAGGTACAGGTCACTTATGCACAGAGATGGACAGGTACCTTGTGAACATGTAAAGGTGAGCAGGCGCCTTGTGTACAGAGATAGACAGGTGCCTTGTGCACAGGTAGAGAGGTACATGTCCCTTATGCACAGAGATGGACAGGTACCTTGTGAACATGTAAAGGTGAGCAGGCGCCTTGTGTACAGAGATAGACAGGTGTCTTGTGCCCAGGTAGAGAGGTACAGGTCCCTTATGCACAGAGATGGACAGGTACCTTGTGAATATGTAAAGATGAGCAGGAGCCTTGTGTACAGAGATAGACAGGTGCCTTGTGCACAGGTAGAGAGGTACATGTCCCTTATGCACAGAGATGGACAGGTACCTTGTGAACATGTAAAGGTGAGCAGGAGGCTTGTGTACAGAGATAGACAGGTGCCTTGTGCACAGGTAGAGAGGTACATGTCCCTTATGCACAGAGATGGACAGGTACCTTGTGAACATGTAAAGGTGAGCAGGCGCCTTGTTTACAGAGATAGACAGGTGCCTTGTGCACAGGTAGAGAGGTACAGGTCACTTATGCACAGAGATGGACAGGTACATTGTGAACATGTAAAGGTGAGCAGGCGCCTTGTGTACAGAGATAGACAGGTGCCTTGTGCACAGGTAGAGAGGTACAGGTCACTTATGCACAGAGATGGACAGGTACCTTGTGCATATGTAAAGGTGAGCAGGCGCCTTGTTTACAGAGATAGACAGGTGCCTTGTCACAGGTAGAGAGGTACAGGTCACTTTTGCACAGAGATGGACAGGTACCTTGTGAACATGTAAAGGGGAGCAAGCGCCTTGCTTGTGTAGAGAGATAGACAGGTGCCTTATGCACAGGTAGAGAGGTACAGGTCACTATGCACAGAGATGGACAGGTACCTTGTGCACATGTAAAGGTGAGCAGGCACCTTGTGTACAGAGATAGACAGGTGCCTTGTGCACAGGTAGAGAGGTACAGGTCACTTATGCACAGAGATGGACAGGTACCTTGTGAACATGTAAAGGTGAGCAGGCGCCTTGTGTACAGAGATAGACATGTGCCTTGTGCACAGGTAGAGAGGTACAGGTCCTTTATGCACAGATATGGACAGGTACCTTGTGAACATGTAAAGGTGAGCAGGCGCCTTGTGTACAGAGATAGACAGGTGCCTTGTGCACAGGTAGAGAGGTACAGGTCACCTATGCACAGAGATGGACAGGTACCTTGTGAACATGTAAAGGTGAGCAGGTGCCTTGTGTACAGAGATAGACAGGTGCCTTGTGCACAGGTAGAGAGGTACAGGTCCCTTATGCACAGAGATGGACAGGTACCTTGTGAACATATAAAGGTGAGCAGGTGCCTTGTGTACAGAGATAGACAGGTGCCTTGTGCCCAGGTAGAGAGGTACAGGTCCCTTATGCACAGAGATGGACAGGTACCTTGTGAACATGTAAAGGTGAGCCGGAGCCTTGTGTACAGAGATAGACAGGTGCCTTGTGCACAGGTAGAGATGTACATGTCCCTTATGCACAGAGATGGACAGGTACCTTGTGAACATGTAAAGGGGAGCAAGCGCCTTGCTTGTGTACAGAGATAGACAGGTGCCTTATGCACAGGTAGAGAGGTACAGGTCACTTATGCACAGAGATGGACAGGTACCTTGTGCACATGTAAAGGTGAGCAAGCGCCTTGTGTACATAGATAGACAGGTGCCTTGTGCACAGGTAGAGAGGTACAGGTCACTTATGCACAGAGATGGACAGGTACCTTGTGGACATGTAAAGGTGAGCAGGAGCCTTGTGTACAGAGATAGACAGGTGCCTTGTGCACAGGTAGAGAGGTACATGTCCCCTATGCACAGAGATGGACAGGTACCTTGTGAACATGTAGAGGTGAGCAGGCGCCTTGTGTACAGAGATAGACAGGTACCTTTTGTACAGGTAGAGATGTACAGGTCACTTATGTGCAGAGATGGACAGGTACCTTGTGAAAATGTAAAGGTGAGCAGGCACCTTGTGTATAGAGATAGACAGGTGCCTTGTGCACAGGTAGCGAGGTACAGGTCACTTATGCACAGAGATGGACAGGTACCTTGTGAAAATGTAAAGGTGAGCAGGCGCCTTGTGTACAGAGATAGACAGGTGCCTTGTGCACAGGTAGAGAGGTACATGTCCCTTATGCACAGAGATGGACAGGTACCTTGTGAACATATAAAGGTGAGCAGGCACCTTGTGTACAGAGATAGACAGGTGCCTTGTGCCCAGGTAGAGAGGTACAGGTCCCTTATGCACAGAAATGGACAGGTACCTTGTGAACATGTAAAGGTGAGCAGGAGCCTTGTGTACAGAGATAGACAGGTGCCTTGTGCACAGGTAGAGAGGTACATGTCCCTTATGCACAGAGATGGACAGGTACCTTGTGAACATGTAAAGGTGAGCAGGCGCCTTGTGTACAGAGATAGACAGGTACCTTTTGTACAGGTAGAGAGGTACAGGTCACTTATGTGCAGAGATGGACAGGTACCTTGTGCACAGGTAAGGATGAGCAGGCGCCTTGTGTACAGAGATAGACAGGTGCCTTGTGCACAGGTAGAGAGGTACAGGTCACTTATGCACAGAGATGTATGGGTACCTTGTGAACATGCAAAGGGGAGCAGGCGCCTTATGTACAGAGATAGACAGGTACCTTTTGTACAGGTAGAGAGGTACAGGACCCTTATGCACAGAGATGGACAGGTACCCTGTGAACATGTAAAGGTGAGCAGGCACCTTGTGCACAGAGATAGACAGGTGCCTTGTGCACAGGTAGAGAGGTACAGGTCACTTATGCACAGAGATGGACAGGTACCTTGTGCACATGTAAAGGTGAGCAGGAGCCTTGTGTACAGATATAGACAGGTGCCTTGTGCACATGTAAAGGTGAGTAGGAGCCTTGTGTACATAGATAGACAGGTGCCTTGTGCACAGGCAGAGAGGGACAGGTACCTTATGTACAGAGATGGACAGGTACCTTATGCACAGAGATGGGCAGGTACCTCGTGAACATGTACATGTGAGCAGGCGCCTTGTTTACAGAGAGAGACAGGTACCTTTTGCACAAGCAGAGAGGGACAGGTACCTTATCCACAGAGATGGACAGGTACCTTGTGAACATGTAAAGGTGAGCAGGAGCCTTGCGTACAGAGATAGACAGGTGCCTTGTGCACAGGTAGAGAGGTACAGGTCACTTATGCACAGAGATGGACAGGTACCTTGTGAAAATGTAAAGGTGAGCAGGCGCCTTGTGTACAGAGATAGACATGTGCCTTGTGCACAGGTAGATAGGTACATGTCCCTTATGCACAGAGATGGACAGGTACCTTGTGAACATATAAAGGTGAGCAGGCGCCTTGTGTACAGAGATAGACAGGTGCCTTGTGCCCAGGTAGAGAGGTACAGGTCCCTTATGCACAGAAATGGACAGGTACCTTGTGAACATGTAAAGGTGAGCAGGAGCCTTGTGTACAGAGATAGACAGGTGCCTTGTGCACAGGTAGAGAGGTACATGTCCCTTATGCACAGAGATGGACAGGTACCTTGTGAACATGTAAAGGTGAGCAGGCGCCTTGTGTACAGAGATAGACAGGTACCTTTTGTACAGGTAGAGAGGTACAGGTCACTTATGTGCAGAGATGGACAGGTACCTTGTGCACAGGTAAGGATGAGCAGGCGCCTTGTGTACAGAGATAGACAGGTGCCTTGTGCACAGGTAGAGAGGTACAGGTCACTTATGCACAGAGATGGACAGGTACCCTGTGAACATGTAAAGGTGAGCAGGCACCTTGTGTACAGAGATAGACAGGTGCCTTGTGCACAGGTAGAGAGGTACAGGTCACTTATGCACAGAGATGGACAGGTACCTTGTGCACATGTAAAGGTGAGCAGGAGCCTTGTGTACAGATATAGACAGGTGCCTTGTGCACATGTAAAGGTGAGTAGGAGCCTTGTGTACATAGATAGACAGGTGCCTTGTGCACAGGCAGAGAGGGACAGGTACCTTATGTACAGAGATGGACAGGTACCTTATGCACAGAGATGGGCAGGTACCTTGTGAACATGTACATGTGAGCAGGCGCCTTGTTTACCGAGAGACACAGGTACCTTTTGCACAAGCAGAGAGGGACAGGTACCTTATCCACAGAGATGGACAAGTACCTTGTGAACATGTAAAGGTGAGCAGGAGCCTTGCGTACAGAGATAGACAGGTGCCTTGTGCACAGGTAGAGAGGTACAGGTCACTTATGCACAGAGATGGACAGGTACCTTGTGCACATGTAAAGGTGAGCAGGCGCCTTGTGTACAGAGATAGACATGTGCCTTGTGCACAGGTAGAGAGGTACAGGTCCCTTATGCACAGAGATGGACAGGTACCTTGTGAGCATGTAAAGGTGAGCAGGTGCCTTGTGTACAGAGATAGACAGGTGCCTTGTGGACAGGCAGAGAGGTACAGGACCCTTATGCACAGAGATAGACAGGTACCTTGTGAACATGTAAAGGTGAGCAGGTGTCTTGTGTACAGAGATAGGCAGGTTCCTTGTGCACAGGTAGAGAGGTACATGTGAACATGTAAAGGTGAGCAGGCGCCTTGTGTACAGAGATAGGCAGGTGCCTTGTGCCCAGGTAGAGAGGTACAGGTCCCTTATGCACAGAGATGGACAGGTACCTTGTGAACATGTAAAGGTGAGCAGGTGCCTTGTGTACAGAGATAGACAGGTGCCTTGTGCACAGGTAGAGAGGTACAGGACCCTTATGCACAGAGATGGACAGGTACCTTGTGAACATGTAAAGGTGAGCAGGTGCCTTGTGTACAGAGATAGACAGGTACCTTTTGTACAGGTAGAGAGGTACAGGACCCTTATGCACAGAGATGGACAGGTACCTTGTGAACATGTAAAGGTGAGCAGGCGCCTTGTGTACAGAGATAGACAGGTGCCTTGTGCACAGGCATAGAGGGACAGGTACCTTATGCACAGAGATGGACAGGTACCTTGTGAACATGTAAAGTTGAGCAGGCACCTTGTGTATAGAGATAGACAGGTGCCTTGTGCACAGGTAGAGAGGTACAGGACCCTTATGCACAGAGATGGACAGGTACCTTGTGAACATGTAAAGGTGAGCAGGCGCTTTGTGTACAGAGATAGGCAGGTGCCTTGTGCCCAGGTAGAGAGGTACAGGTCCCTTATGCACAGAGATGGACAGGTACCTTGTGAACATGTAAAGGTGAGCAGGCGCCTTGTGTACAGAGAGGTACCTTGTGCACAGGTAGAGAGGTACAGGACCCCTATGCACAGAGATGGACAGGTACCTTGTGAACATGTAAAGGTGAGCAGGTGCCTTGTGTACAGAGATAGACAGGTACCTTTTGTACAGGTAGAGAGGTACAGGACCCTTATGCACAGCGATGGACAGGCACCTTGTGAACATGTAAAGGTGAGCAGGCACGTTGTGTATAGAGATAGACAGGTGCCTTGTGCACAGGCATAGAGGGACAGGTACCTTATGTACAGAGATGGACAGGTACCTTATGCACAGAGATGGACAGGTACCTTGTGAACATGTAAAGGTGAGCAGGCGCCTTGTGTACAGAGATAGACAGGTACCTTGTGCACAGGTAGAGAGGTACAGGACCCTTATGCACAGAGATGGACAGGTACCTTGTGAACATGTAAAGGTGAGCAGGTGCCTTGTGTACAGAGATAGACAGGTGCCTTGTGCATAGGTAGAGAGGTACAGGTCCCTTATGCACAGAGATGGACAGGTACCTTGTGAACATGTAAAGGTGAGCAGGTGCCTTGTGTACATAGATAGACAGGTACCTTTTGTACAGGTAGAGAGGGACAGGTACCTTATGTACAGCGATGGACAGGTCCCTTATGCACAGAGATGGACAGGTACCTTGTGAACATGTAAAGGTCAGCAGGCGCCTTGTGTACAGTGATAGACAGGTACCTTTTGTACAGGTAGAGAGGGACAGGTACCTTATGTACAGCGATGGACAGGTACCTTATGCACAGAGATGGACAGGTACCTTGTGCACAGGTAAAGATGAGCAGGAGCCTTGTGCAGATATATATATAGGTACCTTGTGCACACACAGGGAGGGACAGGTACCGTATGCACAGACCAAAGTGGACAGGTCCCAGTGACAGACACTGGTAATGACAGATCTTGTACACGGAAAGAGCTGTGCCACTGATTTTTACTTAGTAAGATGAACAGGTGTCATGTAGCGTAAATAAAGATTGACAGGCACTGCATACAAATGACATGTCTGGACAGGTGCTCTGTACACTGACAGGAATGTGGGTCCTGTGAGGGAAAGAGGTGGACAGGTGCTCTGCACACTGACAGGAATGTGGGTCCTGTGAGGGAAAGAGGTGGACAGGTGCTCTGCACACTGACAGGAATGTGGGTCCTGTGAGGGAAAGAGGTGGACAGGTGCTCTGCACACTGACAGGAATGTGGGTCCTGTGAGGGAAAGAGGTGGACAGGTGCTCTGCACACTGACAGGAATGTGGGTCCTGTGAGGGAAAGAGGTGGACAGGTGCTCTGCACACTGACAGGAATGTGGGTCCTGTGAGGGAAAGAGGTGGACAGGTGCTCTGCACACTGACAGGAATGTGGGTCCTGTGAGGGAAAGAGGTGGACAGGTGCTCTGCACACTGACAGGAATGTGGGTCCTGTGAGGGAAAGAGGTGGACAGGTGCTCTGCACACTGACAGGAATGTGGGTCCTGTGAGGGAAAGAGGTGGACAGGTGCTCTGCACACTGACAGGAATGTGGGTCCTGTGAGGGAAAGAGGTGGACAGGTGCTCTGCACACTGACAGGAATGTGGGTCCTGTGAGGGAAAGAGGTGGACAGGTGCTCTGCACACTGACAGGAATGTGGGTCCTGTGAGGGAAAGAGGTGGACAGGTGCTCTGCACACTGACAGGAATGTGGGTCCTGTGAGGGAAAGAGGTGGACAGGTGCTCTGCACACTGACAGGAATGTGGGTCCTGTGAGGGAAAGAGGTGGACAGGTGCTCTGCACACTGACAGGAATGTGGGTCCTGTGAGGGAAAGAGGTGGACAGGTGCTCTGCACACTGACAGGAATGTGGGTCCTGTGAGGGAAAGAGGTGGACAGGTGCTCTGCACACTGACAGGAATGTGGGTCCTGTGAGGGAAAGAGGTGGACAGGTGCTCTGCACACTGACAGGAATGTGGGTCCTGTGAGGGAAAGAGGTGGACAGGTGCTCTGCACACTGACAGGAATGCGGGTCCTGTGAGAGAAAGAGATGAACAGTTGCTTGTGTACATGTCATTGTTATGCAACCCATATATTGCACGCAGAGGTTGCTTATGTAAAGACAGTGAGCAAGTCCTCTCTCTGCAATGATTGTTTACATGTTGAGATGTAAATAATGCACGGGCAGCCCCGGATGTCGTTGCATGTTCACATCTATACGTGTAAACAATTGTAAATGCACCTGCAATGTCAGTGCATGACTGGATGCACTGCCCTGGATTCCTCTGGGACCCGCCTGCTTTTTACAGGCACAAAAAACATTCAACATCTGTAAGAATTCAAAGCACCTTTTCCAGCATCAAAATCGCATCTGTGACATGGAGCGATATACTTATTTAATTTATTTTGCATTTTTAAAGCGCTCACACAGCCCGGGAGCATCGAGGCGCTGTTAAAGGAATGCGTCTCTTAGTTGCGCATTTATAACGCGTATTTATACCTGGATGTTTTTTAAGCACGTACCTGGGGATCGAACCTGTGTTGTTTCATGTCGTCTTGTTCACAAGGGGAGCATGGTGCCCCTGAGCTATCCTCCCAAGACTATCTGCCATTGCGATGGTGATGGCAGAATCGATAGGTTTGATCCATGTCCCTGTGCAGTGTCACAAATCCGCCGAAATGGCACTGTGCATCAAAAACATGCATGCAAAAATGTACATATGATTTAACGCATGGTTTTTATGCACTGTGTGCATCCCAGTACCATCAAAATAAGATTCATTATGTGTGTGGGTGTGTGCGTGTGTGTATGTGTCTGTGCGGCATGTGTATGTGTGTGTGTGTGCGTGCGTGTGTGTATGTGTCTGTGCGGCATGTGTATGTGTGTGTGTGTGCGTGCGTGTGTGTATGTGTCTGTGCGGCATGTGTATGTGTGTGTGTGTGCGTGCGTGTGTGTATGTGTGCCTGCATTGGCGTGTGTATGTGGGTGTCTGCGCGTGTGTGCATTTATATGTGCTTCCACAATTCACAAATGGGATGCATTTTGCAATGCGCAAAAATCAGAGAACTTCCCCTGCACATGTTTCAGCTATCCACAGGGAACTCCACAATGGATGAGAGCTTCATTTATGAACCTTTTATGCATTGGGCCTCATTACGAGTTCTGCGGCGTGGAATTACTGTTACCGCTGTGGTGTCCGGCAGAAGTCGTTGGGAGCGCGCACACACCATTGGCAGTAAGGGTAATTCCACCATCAATGGGTTTTGAGTGGTAATTCTACCCAGATTCAGCAGAATTACCGTTACCACAGGCTTATTTGGTGCTAAATTGCGCCGGCAGAATTACTGCCGGCGTAAATAGCGTCATGGCCGGAATGGGAAACCAGCCAGCTGCCATTGTGAAAAATCCAATCCACTCAAAGTCCCCATTAAGGGATTGCCATTCCAGCCAAAAAGACACCCCGAACATCAGTGGCTACTCAGCTGTCGGAAGCGGCTGCTCGAAAGGGGCCAGGCAGTGCAGCTTGATGCTGTCACACTGTAAGGTTCTTGCTTCAGACCGTTGCTTCTTCCAATTCCTCTGACTCTCAACGCAGCAGGCGATTGCGGCATCTAGGGTTGTGGTGGTGCAGCAGTGCGGTTGACAGAACCAGTAATTTGAGTAGCTGAGTGGGAGCCTGTGGGATCAGCAACAGTTACAGTCACATTCCCTGGTGGACTACCACCTGTTGATGTTGGAAGTCTGAAGCTGACACCTGCTCCTGGCCCTATTCCTTCTTGAGTCCCTGTGGCTACAAGGGCCTGTGAGTGTCAGCGGTCTCGCGCTCACTCCTCCCGTTCTCCCTGGCTCTGGCTTGCAAGATAACCATAAGACACCTCACAAGGCCTAAAGATCACTGCTCATGGCAGAAGGCACTGAGTGGGGAACAGAGGAGGGGCACTAACTGAAAGGCAGTTAAGGCACAGCTCCCTGTGCTTTAGTGCTCCAGCTTTGCGGCCTCCTCCTTTAAAACTTTGCACTCTCCTCCTTGCGCCCCTGGTGCTTATAAATGCAACATGCAAAGAACATCAGTAAACGGCCAAACTGTTGGCTTATCCAGTGCTTCTTTTATCATGAGCTCAGAATCGGCCTCGCAGTCGATTCAGGCAAGAAAAAACAGACACGCGCACAGACCTGCAGGCGGCCACGGCTGCCATTAATCACTGGTTGGCCCCTCCATCCAAAGAGTGCCTGCTCGCAGCATGACCCTCCACGCGCCACCCTAATGAGCGGTAAACTCAAAGCTGCGGCCGGAAGTGACGTCACCGCCGAGAGCCCGATGCATCTCCCTCTACCGGGGCAGGCCATGGCATAGCAGTCCCACCGGATGCCTTCCTCGCTGTAACAACAATTACCCTGCAAGTACATAAAGTGTGCCAGCATCTTATTTCCTTAAAGCCTGCACTAGCAGTTTCCTTTTCCATTCGTTTTTGTGTAAAGTGGATCAAACCCTGGGTGTTAATTGCGCCACAAAACGGCACCTGAGGTGCTGCAGCAGTTCAAAGAGAATGCAACAGCGTGGGACACAGAAATTAAGGCCCACATACACAGGCTGCGTTAAAAAAAAGTGCTGAAACCCACCCTCTATTTTCTCTCTCTAAGCGAATGCTTAGCACGCCTAGTGCATGCAACCGCCCTGTCCACCACACTTTAAACAGAGGCGCAAAAAGACAGGTGAATGACGTCTTGGGAGAGCCTGGGAGTTGCTGGTCGGGCTTGCGCGGCTTTTTTTATGCAGCAACTTTACCGGAAGCTGTGCCGTTCCTATCTGGACCCTCCATTGACTCTAGTGACCCTGAAGGATTTAGATCTCCTATTGGGGTGATACACTGCACCGTTGTCCAGAGGCGTTGCTGGCGGGGAGGGCTGAGTGGGCTATGGCCCTGGATATTTTGGTTGTAGCCCCGGATAGAATCTCAGCGACTAAAACCAAAAGTCTAGCTAGCCTCCGAGTCCTGCCAGTCCCGACATCAGCATAGCCGCTGATCTTTTCCGGACCTAGCAACATCCCTGCCGTTGGCTTGTTTGCAGCTGCCTATTGATGGTGGTTGCTATTTGGTACTTTTATGTTTACGTTTTTTTATCATGTTGTCTTTTCTTTTTTGTCTGGCCTCATGCGGCTTTCGTGTACTTTGCCGGCTTCCCTCAACGCAGTATCCCCAGTCTACACACTGACTGCCATCCTAGTGCTTGCCACAATGTTCCCTTTTCCATGTCTTTGCTCTTTCATAGCTTCCACTGATACTATGGCTATTTCAATCCCCACCGTTTGCGCCTCTCACGGTCCTGCTTCTTCTAGTTGGTTCCCCATTAATGTGGCTCTTTGGAATGATCCCTCACTTTGCAACACGTTTTAGATCATTTACTTGGTTTGAATTTGCATTTCTCGTGCATAACTGAGACTTGGCTTTCATCTGGTAGCACAGCTATCCCTGCATCCCGCTCTACTTCGGCCACCTCTTTTCTGCATACTCCTCATATTTCTGCTCGAGGGGGTGCGAATGGTATTCTTTTTCATTCATCGTTTGTCTCTACTCCTGTTACCTTGTCCCTACCGACTTTTTCTACTTTTTAATATTCTTTGACTACTTTTTCTAAACCTTACTCTCTGACTTTTCTACTTGTGTATCGCCCTCCTGGCATTGTGGCTACGTTTTGTGATGATATTGATGTTTTGCTGTCAGCTATTCTCTCGTGTTCAACTCCATTTATATTTCTGGGTGACTTTAACTTACATCTTTTCTCGACTCACTTGTCTCTTCCGTTCCGTCTCTACTCCTACTGTTTCTGTCCATCCCATTTATTCTTCTGATCATCATCTTTTGTTCTTTTGTATTCTTTCTTCTCTCTCTCCCAACTGAGTCTCCATGCCTCACGGCCCTTTTCTATTCTCATTGTGATCTCTGTGCCTTTAATTCTCCATTGTTTGTTTCGTTGTACTTCCAGTTTTCCTTCTCATTGTTTTCCTTCTCAACCCTACCTAAAATTCCGTCAGAATCTCACAAGATGGCTTAAAGACTCTGACAAGTAAGGCCAAAGCCATGTTCTTCCAATTAGTCCTACCAACTTCTGGCTCACCTTGACTACCGCCATACTTTGTACATATTTGTGTTTGCGCTATCCTTGTCCTTGGATACTGACAGATGACTTCTTCAATAACACCATATATATAAGACCTGACTTATATTTATCTTTGATGCATAATTAACTGCATTATGTAAATGTTACCTGTATATATTTTTGATGTACAATTAATTGTATTATGTACATGTTATTATGCTATGTGCAACTAAGCTGTGCGTTATCGTATGCAATGCGCCCTGATACCTATGGGTCTGGTGCGCAATAAAAGTAATAAAACAAACAAACAATTGTACGTTTGCTACTCTACCTGCGGATGACGCAGCTTCTATTTTTTCCTCTATGGTTTCTTCTTCTCTTGATTCTTCATATCTGGTTTCTTCTTTCTCTCACTCTCGGAAGCTGCCTCATCCTTGGCTGACTTCCCATCTTTGCTCTACGCAGTGTGTTCTTCGTTGCCTGGAGAGGCGCTGGCATGAAATGTTGTCAACGTCATATCTTCTCTCATTGTCTTTATATCATACGTTATATGATGAGGTTATTTTGTCAGCTAAAAGTTTGTATTTTTTTGGGATCTGCGTGGTCAGTCTGCTCACACTCGCCATTTGTTTCAATCACTTTCTCATCTTCTGTCTCATCCTTTGCCTGATTATTCTTGTAATTCTTCTTTAACTGCTATGGACTTTGCTTCTTACTTTTCTTCAAAAGTGACTGTTCTTCGATCTGCTATTGTTCCGTCAGCTCCCTCTTTATTTTTACCCTGTTCTAGATCGTCTTCTGTTTCAACCATTTCTTCGATTTCACAAATCTATAATTCTGATGCTTCTTCTGTTTTAGTTCATGCTCATCCTACCGCGTCTCTATCTGATCCTATTCCTTCATCTCTTATTCCCAAAGTCTATCCTTCATTGGTCTCTTATCTTACTTCTCTTTTTAATATTTCTCTTCTTACCTGTACTTTTCCTGCTTCTTTTAAGCAAGCCTCAATTATTCTTCCTATCTTGAAAAAAAACATCTTTAGATCTTTCGCTGCCTGCACCTTTTTGTCCAATTTCTCTTCTTCCTTTTCTTTCTAAATTGCTTGAACGTCTTGTTTACTGTAGGCTTCTTCTTTTGTCACTGAAAATTCTATTCTTCCTCACTTCCAAACAGGGTTTTACCATCTTCATTCGATGGAAACTGCTCTTCTTTCTGTTTGTAAACTCTCCTTTCTGCTCGTTATTCTAAACATTCTTCTTTGATTATTCTATTGGATCTTCTGGCAGCTTTCAAAACTGTTGATTAAACTTTACTCCTAAATTCTCTCTCTTCTTTTTTCAGATTCTGTGTGATCTTGGTTTCGTTCTTATCTATCTTCTCGCACATCCTCAGTCTCTTAGGCTGGGACTTCTTCTAACACTTTACCTCTTCTTCATGGTCTTCCCCAAGGTTCTGTTCTTGGACCTTTCCTTTTTTCTCTTTACACTTCTCCTCTAGCGGCCATTATATCTTCTTTTGGCATCTCCCATCATTTCTATGTAGTTGATATCCAACTCTTCCTGTCCTTATCGTCTTTCACGTCTTCTATTCACGATAATCAGGATGCTTGTCTTACTATTTAAAACTGGATGTCTTATCACTTTCATGTTTTTTACCGGCTAATACTATTCCTCCTCCCTCTCCTCTTCCTTCTGTTTATTTTCCTTCTGTTTATTTTCCTCCTTTTCTTTTTCCCATCTCTTCCTCTGCTCGTAACCTGGGTTTGTATCTTGATTCCGATTTGTCTCTTTCTTATCACATCGATTATTTTTATTATTATTCATCATCATCATCAAGTTTATTGGGATTTGCATATAAAAACAATCCACAAAACCTTTACAACCTTTACAAAAAACATACAAATATTACACCATAAGAGCATAGCTTTGGGCATCGCAAGGGGTAAAAGGAGTAAAAAAAAGTAGCTAAACAACTTCCTTGGTCGGTGTACTCGAGGGGATTTCTTAGTCGGGCAATGTATCAAGCAGTCGTTTCCTGTGACCCAGTACTATTTTTAAGTACGTAAGTAGCAACCAGCGCACTTGGGGTGAGCTTGTCCATAACAAATAAGTTAGGCCCGGCCTGTATTGCACAACACCCAGTTCCCTTTGTAAAGGTTGTATAAGCCCGTTTCTTGCTTTAACATATGCAGGGCAAAACAGAATTGGGTGTGCCAGGTCCTCATATGATGCTTTGCAGGTTGGGCAGGATCTATCTGCACCCCTGCCCCACCCGGCACATGATGCCACCACAGCCTTTAGGGGGATGCAGTTAAACCTTGCCCTTTTCACGAGGACCCTACAGTAGGAGACTCTGGCCACAGTAGATGATGCTGTACACCCTGGTTTCTCTATCCCGGTGGACAGTCTCTCGAAGGCAGACAGTCCGATGTATTATTATTATTTTTTTTCGATAACATCACACTCTTGTCAATTTCATCTCTTTATTATTTTTAAAGCTTGACCTTTTCTTATGTTTAATGCTACAAAAAGTTTGATCTCTTCACTTATGTTTTGCCGTCAGTTCTATTGCTCTACATTGCTCTTTGGTCTTCCTGTTTCTCGTTTGGCTCCTTACACATCAGTTTTCAATGCTTCTGTTTGTTTTTATATATTTATTGTCTCCTCGTGATTGTATTTCTGTGTCACTATTCTCTCTAGGATGGTTGCCTTTCTTTTCCCATCTCAATTTGAATTTTATCTGGGCCTCATTACAACCCTGCTGATCCGGTAGCAACGGTGCCGATAGGCTTACCAGCACCATTGTTACCGGACCGGTAGAGTACAAGTTTGCGGGCCGGGTGCCTTTCCGCCTGCCACGTCTGACCTGGCGGGAGGAGAGGCACCCGCTGGCAGACTTTGACGGTAGAATCGGCACCATTATGAATGTTGCCGGTGCTACCGTCCTCCCCATTCCCATTGAGTCCTATGGACTCGAGTGGGAATGGGGAGTTACTTTTTCCGGCGCCTGGCTTCAGGGACTACCAGGGCTGTAATGCCCCTGTGATTCCCCATTGCCACGTGCCAGAAAAAAACATAACTCTGGCGGCAGTCGTGCCGTTTTTACTGGCACGGCTACCGCCGAGGTCGTAATGAGGCCCTCTGTCTAGTTTTCAAATGTCTTTATGGTCTTGCACCTGTTTATCTTTCTTCTCTCATTTCCTTCTGTGTTCCTTCTCGTGGTTTATGTTCTCGGGGTCAGTTTCTATTATCAGTTCTTCACGCCCCTTGCGCTCAGGCACACTTCTGTTCTTTCTCTTTGCTTGCTCCACGTCACTGGAATTCTCTCCCTCTGTCTCTTCGCTTTATTACTTCTTACTCTCTTTTTCATTCTACTCTTAGGAATTCTCTTCGGAAACGATGGACATTTTGTACAGCCTGTGATTTCATATTCAATTATACTATCAGTGTGTTTTGTTCAGTGCTTTGGCTTAAATCGCTATATAAACTGCAAGGAAAATACAGAAAATCATCCCTGGTCCCTAGAATATTTAGCACAGGGTCTTCCAGCAATGTTCTGCTTACATAATGCTTTCAACACATTCCAGAATGTCCTCATCAAAGGTTTTAAGCTTATGGCTGTTCCACCAGATATGACCCATAGATCCTCGTTCCCCACAACTGCCCCAACACTCCTCCGATGTTGCTGGAAACTCGGTGTAGTCTCTCGGGTGCGATACCTTCTGTAACAAATCGTATATGCATTTTACTTTTGCTGAGTTGCAAAGTCCATCTGCCATATCTCCACACTCCTCTTGCGACATTGAGGAGGTGGTCTAATGATCTTTTATGTTTTGGACGTTCAGCCTTTTTATGGTCCGGACTCAGACTTAGACCAGATAGTGTCAGATGGAGGATCCACAAATGCAGTCTTATGAGCCTGCCGAGGGCCTCCAATTCCTTGAGCCCGGTTGGTCAGAACCCTCAGAATGGCGCACGTTCCCACCAAGATGACCCTGACACAGCCAGAAGGATTTGTATAGTGTAGACCAAGTTGATATTCTACATAGAGGCCAGGCCCTCATTTGTACAGGCTTCAGAGTAGAGGTACCTCCGGCCTTGCCATAAAGCATGGGAGTGATGAGGGGGCTGGACTGGTAGAGACTTTTTTTGTCCAGCAGGTGGACCGTATAGCCTTGTTTATCTGTGAAGTCTATCTTCCAACCATGCCTGAGAAAGTGTGGGAAATGGAGGGGGCTGAAAGAGGTTTATCTCAGAGCATGACCAGGTGCAGAGAGGAGGCAGAGAATCTCTATAATGTGCTCATAAAGGATTTTTCCCATTGTCCTGCAGTCTAGTGTTTGCAATCCAACACAACAAAGGACACTTTGAAACACAAGGTACCCAGGGTCGGACTGGGACAAGAAAGAGGCCTGGTCACCCAAAAAAAGTGGCCCACCCCTCGCCTCAGAAATGTGGCCCACCCCTCGCCTCAAGATCCTTGACCTCTGATGGCATCACCGGAAGTGATTTCATTTGACCCCACCCCAAAGTGACATCCCGAGAACCGATGAAACACGACCTTTCACCCCTTGACAAAACAGGAAGTGGCATCAAATAGCATTCATTGTCCCTAAGTACACTAAATCACTGTGAATGCAAGCAGATGTCCAAGGCCAAATGATAATATGTAATTGTATAGCACTTGCACTTAAGCTCTTTTCTATAGAACAAATATGCACACAATATCACCCGACCTGTGTTGGGACTCATTTGTCGACCTAAGAAGGATGAAAGGCTTTTTGAAAACAAATAATAATAATTGGAAAAAAAAGAAATCCACTTTTTATTTTTTCCAAACCGGCCCAGGCATGGCCAGAAAGCGGCCCCCACTCTCCAGGGACGATTTCGGCCCAGCCACGGGCCGAAATGCCAAGCAGCCAATCCGACGCTGACGGTACCGTATTTTACACGGATGGGATTAGTGACGGAGATTCTTACTGATTGAGAAATCCCCTTTGTGTCCAACTCTTAATGGAATTCAAAACCATGTTACAAATAGACATTGTAAAAACCTCTATCACCACTAGACAGAAGAGCAAGTGGAGCGTTTCAACCAGATGCTAAAGAACATTCTCTGGAAACTGGTCACGGAGGATGCCTGGCACTGGGACAAACTACTAACCTGGGACCTCTTTGTTGCATGAAAAACACGTCAGGCTTCCACCGGGTTTTCACTGTTCAAAACACTCTATGGGAGGGAACCTCAAGCTGTTTTGTATATCCTGAAGGAAATCCAGGACAACAACACTTGGAAGCTGGAATCCCAGAGTTTGTAAGAACTGCACAAGGGAGACTCTTATTCATCTTTGCCCTGGACAAACAACATCTTCAAACAAACCAAGATAAGTGGAAGAACTTATGTCACAAAGAAGCAAACTGGGGAGGTTCTTGTGATCTTGTCCTGGTCTTACTTCTGACCTCATTGAATACACTGTGGACCAAATGGCATGGAACCTACTGAATCGTGCAAGCTCTCAGTGACCTTAATTACCAGTAGGATGAACGCCCAAAAATTCCCAAATTTATCATTTATATATATATGTGTAGGATAAGGCCTGGAGCAAGTCAGAAGAGCCATGCTTGATGGCGTATCTGGAGACGGGGCAAAGGGAGAACAACAAGGCACCATTAACTGACATGATCCCTAAGGATCAATATCCAGTGGTGCCCACTTGTTCCGTTCCTTGATCACTGCTCCGCCCATTTGTGAAGACACACAGAAGTGAGGGCACACACCTATCAACATCACTTTTGAAATTGTTTTCAAGTAAATAATAATTTTTTGAGATTATAGAAAGTAACATGTCCTTTGAGGACATTGAAGGACTTTCTAATAAATGCGCAGAAACCTTAGGGTTTTCCACAGAGGAGGCGGCTGCCATACTTGAACTCATTAGTGAGACAACCATCGGCACACGTACAACTGCGAGCAAAGACCTGGCTAAACGGATCAAACAACTTGAATATTTGATACGTAAAGAAATTAATCGCAAACTCCACGCAATTACATTGGGTCGTTACTTCAAGAACCAACGAATCCCCAGAGGTTTGCGGATCCAATTGCGCCCAGCGCTGTGTAAAGAAAGTAAAGAATTTGTACGCAGGTGGGAAGCCATTTTGAATAAATGCAGTCTTGACCTGATTCTTCTTACAATTCAAGAATTGTCCAAAAACCTGATTTCCCTTCATACTGAAATTAAAGAAATTGAGAAAGAACTTGTAGACTCATTGGGTAAGGAAGAATATGATATAATCCTAACAGATATCAACACTAAACTCGAAGAGTATAAAACTGAACTTGAGCAGAAGAAAGTGAAAAAGTTCAAAAGGGATACGTATGATTACATCAACAAAGAGGTATATACTTGGATGGAAAAATACGGACCAACAACTCCTAAGAAACTATACAAATATCCCTCTGACAATACGTCCAGCTCAGACTCAGAAGCACAAAGGGACCCTGATACCAGAGAAGAGCAGGCACAGGGCAGTAATTCTAGTCGCACGACGACTCCGTCAACACAAACACCCACAACTTCAGTTTTTTTAGGCGCACGACCAAAAGAACCCACAGGGGGAGGAGAAAACACAAGAAACAAGCCACAGACACGCCTACAACTCAAGAAAACCTAGTCATCAATATATCCCATAGAATTCTCAACAAAATGGAAGAAGACATACTACAGAAGGGTTTAAGCTTTGTACCCACGTACAGTACCACATTGTTCGACACCAAGATCGAATTGTATAAATCTGTGAGGAAACTGAAACTTAAAGTCTTCTTTGAAGAATTAGAAACACATGAAAGTACATCCAATGCCCATGATTTTCAAGAATTCAGAGCAAAGAGTGGTTTCATACCTCCTATTTCTGTACCATCTATTGACATCTTTCAAAAACTAGAGACCAGGGACCTGGAGCGGATAAGCTACAAGACCCCACCACATAAGAATCTTAAACCTCATGAAATTAAAACCATTAGGAATCTTTACTGTGACAAAGACATCATGGTACGACCAGCAAACAAAGGGGGAGCGTTGGTGATCATGAACACCATTGATTATAATACTGAATGTAACAGACAACTACAAGACTGCACCATCTATGCACCTTTGGATCACGATCCTACAGTATCCATTAAACAAAATCTTGAAAGTTTACTTGACAAAGCCAAGGAACTAGAATGGATTAATGAACATACTCGCAAATTTTTGTATAATAACCATCCGAGGATCCCTAACTTTCACAAAGATGCAACCAAACCACCGGGAAGACCTATTGTTGCAGGTATGGACAGTATAAATCAACCGCTAGGTGTGTATATTGACTTCTTTCTCCAACCTCTAATTCAAAAAACCTCTACTTATATCAAAGATACTACTCACTTTCTACAGAAGCTGAACACTGCCACTTTTCAACCAGACTACTTGTTATTTACGATTGATGTCAAAAGTCTATACACATTGATACCCCATGATTTGGGCATGGAATCAGTAGAATGGCTCTTGTTGGAAACACCTGAGATCCGTGCACAGAAAGAATTCATAATGGCTCTGCTCCAGTTTGTAGCGGAAAATTCATATTTCCAATTTCACAATAATTTTTTTCTACAGGTTTCTGGAAAATCTATGGGTGCCACCATGGCACCATCCTATGTGAATTGCTTCATGCACAAATTTGAAATGAACAACGTACTCCAAAAGCCAAATTGGAGCAGACGTATACATCTCTGGGCACGTTACATAGATGGTATGTTCGGAATTTGGACAGACACAGAAGCATCTTTTGATATTTTTTTCAATTACTTGAATAGCATTGACCATCGTATACAGTTTACCAGGGAAATATCCAAAGACAAGATCACATTCCTGGATGTACAAATAACCAAGAGTAATACTGGTTACAATACTACACTTTTCCGAAAACCCACCGATCGCAATAATTTATTGCACAGATTGAGTTTACACCAACCCAGTCTTCTGAGAAACTTGCCATACAGTCAATTACTGCGTGTAAAAAGAATTGTGAGTGATCCCGAAGATTGTCTATCCAAACAATTGATAATGAAAGAAACATTTCTGGCTCGTGGCTACAAAATATCTGAATTGGGTCCAGCATCACAGAGAGTGAGTACATGTGACAGCAGTACCTTGTTATCCAACACTATTAAATCCCCAAGAGAATTGAAATCACCAGTATATGTTTCGAAATTTTCTGTACAGAGTAACAAAATTAAAAATTCCATTAAGAAACACTGGAACATCTTCAAAAACGACATAAGAGTACAGAATTTGTTTGACCAACTTCCAGTTATCGCGTACCAGAGAAGTAGAAATCTGAGAGACGAACTGGTTCACACACGACCCAGCTTGAGAAAACCTGTCACCCAAAGAACTGGGACATATCCCTGCCTTCACTGTGCCAATTGCAACCTGATACTCAAGGGAAATATTATACACCATCCTCGCAAAGGCCAAAAAATTCTATTGAGAACATTTGGAACTTGTGACAGTACCAACATTATATATGGCATTAAGTGTCCCTGTGGGAAGTACTATGTAGGCCAGTCCACTAGAGCAGCGAAAACACGCTGGAATGAACATCGTTCTTGCATTCGGAACTCCAATCCCAATTCTGCGGTAGCTCGCCACTGGATTGAGAAAAAACACAATTTAACCCAAATCAAGTTCCTGATCCTTGAGGAATTGAACAAGGTCCATCCACATGAAGATTTTGGAATGAGACTCAATAGGAGAGAAACCTTTTGGATAGACAAGCTTGGGAGTTTATCTCCTCACGGGCTTAACAAAGAGATTAATTATCATTGTTATATTTGATGATGATGTATTGACATTGTTGCAACAAGCAGTTTTACTGTGACTGTAGTTGGAACTTGAGACCTTTAAAACATTGCTAACATACTTTTCGTATGATTACATCCGCTGTCTTGTGTCACTCCAGTTGCTTTACAAGCTGTTTTACCATCGTTGCTATATTTGCTTACAGTATATTGACATTGTTACAGTAAGCACTTATACTTTAGGCTCAACCTTGGTCTTGTGACCTCATGTGCATGTATTTCACATTTTACGTATGACAATATTTCACTGCCTTTTGTCACTCCAGTTGCTTTACAAGTTGTTTTTTCTGTAACTGTTGCCTGTGTCCCTATGAGACATCTAACTCACATGCCGACTGTGTTATTTGGTTTTCTACTCTTCCACATGGGGTTATTAATATACATACTCATGTTAACTCTGTCGCGTTCCGTCTGGGACGCAAGGTGGCATTGCTTCAATGTCACCCCCAGCGACTTCTATTTGATTTCTTAATGTTTGCTATTTCGCATTTACCTAACATGTTTCTCGTAATATTTTTTCTATTTCCATGCTTTTTCGATATTTACATGAATTGATATCATGCATTCAAGAATTCCTGATTTATCCCTATTAGGTTATATAATTGTAATGTTTAATTTTTTGTTCGCCATGTTTGCTATTTTACATTGTCCTAGCATTTGTTTCATAGTATTTCTTCTAGCTCTATGCTTATTCGATTTTTTCTTTTTTTGATATTATATACTCTATTATTCCTTTTTTAACTCCATTACATCATACATTTACTTGGTTTGCCTCCTAAGGGCCCACAAATCGCATATGCAGAGCCATTTGTAATACACCCGCATCGTGCCTTCTCCCAGACGCGATGCGGTCACGTGTTTATTTATATAACCTGTTTCTAAGCAACGCTATCACACGGCGATGCTTTGCAGCGATCAAACGGCTCACTACACGGCCGCGCTGCACACCCAGGTACTTCAACACTATGGCCCTCATTACGACCCTGGCGGAGTGGGTTTACGCCAGCGGTATTCGCGGCGGACCCGTCCGCCCTACTACGAGTTCCCGTAGCGCCATGGAACGTTTTCCGCCTGGTTTTTCCGGGCGGAGAAATCCATGGCGCTACGGGACCTTGATGTTAATTACGCCACCGTATTTTGCGGTGGCGCAATTAACGCCTTCCCCACTCCCATTATACCCTATGGGGCAAAAATGGGAATGGGGAAGGGTAAAATGGGGATTGGGGAATTACCGCCCCGCCAAGGTCGGCATGGGGCGGAAAATCCGCCAACCTCCATGGCGCTATCGGCAGCTTTCCGCCGTGCTCCGCGGTGCATTTAGCACCGCGATTTCCGCCAGGGTCGTAATGAGGGCCTATATGTTGATTACTGTAAGATACTTGCCTTATCCTGATACATTCAGCCTCTGATTATTGTAACTTGTGTGCTTCTAGAAAGCCATTGCTGACTACTGTCCTTCAATGGACTGCGTGAGTTACTTTCATCAACACGCCTGACATTTTTAAAGCTACATTGGCTACACACTACAATAGAGGTACCGTTTGTAACTTTATTTATATATTTCACAATGACTCAACATTTACTTTTATCACTCATTGTAGTTTTTGTTGTTGTTTATCTCCCAACTTTTATTTCAACGCCTTTCTGAACATTCTGCATTCTGGTATGTGTTGCAATTACTTTTCTTTTATTGACTCATACATGTATATTTTCGTTATGTGTCCACATTGTTCACAATTAAGACTTGGCCTGATGAAGGAGTCTGTATACTCCGAAATGCATTGGCACATTAAGTCGATTCTATGTGTTGTGTAGCTGCATCCTCATTAAGATTATATTAGTGTTTTGCTTTCACTATTATTGCTTTGATAAACCATTATCCAAATCATTTATAACTTGGACTTTTTTTCTTACTTCCATTTTGAAATTGGTGAATAATAGTTCTTTTTTAAGAAAATGTAACCAATCCCTTAACCCATTTTTGGGACAACGTAGAGCGGCTGTGTGACTAAGTTGGCCATACTTAGTCTCCTCCTTCACTATGATCCCTAAGGACCTCAGTCCAGACAAAATCAAAGTATTACAGAACTGCCTACAGCACTGTGGCAATGTTTTTGTAGAAAGGGCTAATTGAGCCCATAGTTTCCTAGCTCGAATAGAGAGCCGTCCAGGAAAATCAGTCAGCCGCTGAGCCTATCGACTGCCCGAGGCTCATCGAAGAGACTGTGGAGGCTGAAGTAATGAAGATGCCGCACCTGAATGTAATTGAACCCTCACAGAGCCACTGTACATATCCACTCGTCCTCAAGCCTAAACTTGATGGAAGCTGGCAATTTCCAACTCGTAATGGATACTATATTTATTACAGCTGCACCAAGATTTGAGGGAACCTACCTACACATCATTGCGGCGTACAGTCTAAACTGGGATGACCACATGAGACACCTCTAACTGGCCACCCAAAGTTTTAGGAACGTGGGACTTGGGGCCAAATTTGCCAAGTTCCACCCCACTTTGCCTGCAGTCGAGAACCTGGGTTTCCAGATTGAAAGGGAGATGGTTCAGCTGCAAGAGGCTATGGTAGAACAGATTTAAAGTATACCTGCTCCCAAGAAGAAAAGAGAGCTGCATGATTTTTGATCCTAGTGAGATAACAGTGATGTTTCATTCCCAACTTCTTGACCATCACAGAACCACTGACGGACCTGCTGAAGGGAATCAAATTCAACTGAATTCAGTGGACCAAAAGTATTGAGAAGGTCTTGAGGTTTTTGAAGTGTTACCTGTGTTTCCTCCACATTTAGTAGTGCATAACATTACAAATCCATCCCAAGACATGTTTCATCCTCATTGAGCATCAACAGTGAGGAGTAGCTTGGGTCTCTAGACACAGGACCCACGTCTGGGCATAACCGTCCCACTTGGGGTGACTAAAGCAAAACAAATCATGTGATGGCTGAAAGGTTTAGAATTAATCTTAACCTCTGGCATAGCTCTGGGCAACCGTCTGCAGCATCATTCTTCACCCTACCAAGCCATTACATCCCTTCTGCACACGACCACAAGCATCTGCAGGCATGTTTTGGCCTCATTGGGTGTCATCCGTGAGGAGTACTGTGGGTCTCTAGGCTGAGCAGGTTCAGGACCCACATCTGGACATATCCGAAAAAAGGTGATGGTTGGAAGGTTTAGAATTAATCTTAACCACTGCCATCGCTCTTGGTGCAGGCATTGCTCCAGACCATCGTTCTTCAGCCTGCCAAGCCATTACAGAAAGGGGAACGACCATAATCAGGCTTGGCCCCACACCAAAGGGGCAGTCCAACCAGAACTGCAATGCACATCTCTCCTGCACAAGACCACAAGCATCCCAGGACATGTTTTGGCCTCACATTGGGTGCCATGGCTGCATGAGGAATGTGCTGTATGTGACTGCCCTCCAGTGACTTAGCTCAAGCCCCTGTGAAGTCCACCATTTTGCTTCATGGACGTTTGCTGTATGTTGCTGGTTGCACAACTCTGGTGTGTAGTAGATGGACAGAGGGACATGGTGTCAGACCAGCAACTTGGACATGCTGGTATGATATGGAAGATATCCACCATAAACCTACATATCAGAGAGGTGCTCGCAGGTGGAACAGTGTGCTAGTCTTCTGTTGATAGAAGGTAGCTGTCCTTTGTATGACACACCACGGTCTGTAGGGGAATAATCACTGCTCCCATTCAAGGTTATGGCAGGACGACTATTGGCAGGTGGATGCATGTCTATGTGACTCGTGCAAAGGCGGGATTTGGTGGTGTGGGAATTCTGTTACCGCAACTTTTTTACTGCACCCCCAAACTCAGAATGAAGGTAATTCTGATGCGTTGCCAGAGAAATCCGATGGCACGAGAAGTGCTTCCATTTCTCCAGCCGAGGCACCCCAGAAAACACGCAAACACAGCATTCATACCAGTGCAGTCCCCAACACCGGTGCAAATGCAGTTACGAAAGGAACAAGGGAGGGAGGCACTCCCACCTCGGTCTGCAGGATTCACTCAGTCACATTCTTCCCCTCCCACTGTCACACTATTAAAACAAATTCCTGCCAGGAAAGCTTCCCAGAGCAGAAAAGCTTACCTGAGAACTTACTGCCTCTGGTTTTGCACACTGGCAAAGCTGAGGCTTCTAGAAAGAAGCACCCAAACTCACTACAGCTTTCAGAGGAAGATCAGGGCATCTCCGGCATAGTCAGCCACAGCCATAAATCCAAAATAGTGGCTGCTCTTAAACTTGCCTTAGTACAAGATGTTCACAGACCACCTGACCCCAAGCACGTGAGCCAATGCAACATCTAGTCAGCCCACATCACGCAGGTGCTGCAAGCTTCCCTAGGCTCGACTGTAGGGCAGGGGGCGACATGGTATAAAGGTGGTCTTCTGGTGTGGGGTATTTAAGCAGGAGCTGGAGAGAAGTGTTTGGAGCTGGAGAAGAGTGTGTGAAGGAGAGTGCCAAGCTAGAGGTGCAGTGAGAAGGAGGACGTTGGAGGCTGGGATTGGACAGTTGTTGAGGACCTCATGTACCCTCTAAGAGGAAATTGTCAGAGGTGGGTTAATATCTGTGAAGGGCATTCCGAGAGGGAAGGATGACGGTGCTGACCAAAGTGAGGCAGCTGGAGAAGCAAAGTACCAGCTAGGAGTGGGAGATATATATCAATCCTGAGGAGGAGGCCGAGGATCAGGTGACTCTGTATCCCTAGAGAAAAGGCAGGTTCAAGCAGACTTGGCTTGTTCAGGGCAGACATTGGTGGAGGGTGGGGGAACGCGTTAGTGAAGCGACAGTAACCATTTCTCATATGTTAGACCATCCCAAGTGATGGTGACCCCTGGCACAAAGCCCAGAGAACGAGGTGGGGAACAGAAGCACGGCGAATAGCCCGCTTGGACACAGAATCCCTAGGAGAAATCATGGCTGCTCAGGAGCCTTGGACCACACCCTGAGATTGTGCCAGGAGCTGGAACATGTATCAAAGGAAGGCCCTGGCGATACCAGACCCACTGGAATGGGTTCGGGAACCTGCAACGTGAAGTCAAAGATCAGTGTTTTTCAGAGGCAACCAGACGGGTATCAAACGTGAGCTCACCAGAGACACTGGTAGGAGACTTGTCTTGGGACTCGATAAGCACCGAATAGACTTATTACCATGGGGGATGAAATACATTCTTATGTTGCTTAGGGTTTATAGAGACACATGTCAATAGCGCAGTACAGGAACCAAATTGATTCAATGGACAGGTCTGTTTTTCTGTGCGTCACTTCTGCCATGTTGGAGCCTGGATTTAGCTGCCTCCACACACATAACTTTTCACACTGTCACTTCCACGCCAGTGATATGGCGTAGTGTGGCACTAAGTGACGAGGGCCTTAGAACATGGTATGATAGGAAAACAGGAAGCAGAATGCCTTATGAGAAGGGAGGACAGGACCCTTGGTTTTTACATTTTCCCTAAAATACATAAGAATCCGGTCAACCCCCCTGATTGCCCGATTGTGTCAGGAGTGAACTCTATTCTGGAGCCATTGTCTAAGTATGCTGATTACTATCTTAGACAATTTGTTATTCTGATGAAAAGTTATTTAAGAGACATCAAGGATGCTATTAACAAGATCGAAGGAAGCCTTTTCAATCCCAACACCCATTTGCTAACATGTCTTGCTATACAATCTCTATACGGTCATACCACAAAGGACTACGCTATAAGTAGTAGAAGAGACATCATTAAGAAGAACGGATGATCATTCCATCAGCAACGCTGTCATGCGCCGTACTATTGCCTGGCGCCTGTTACCCGCTCTCGTCTATGGGGACGTTGAGGCTCCACCACGTTTCACCGATTTCCACGCTAGCAGTCTAGTTCTTCTGCTGCTCCCCAACGTGGAGTTCATAAGCCACGCCCACTCGACCTCGCATTGCGTTGCAACCTTTCGGTCAGCTACTCTCTCTCACTAACCGCTGTTGCTAGACGCTTGTTTTTTCTTGTTACTTCTTTGTCCACGCCCCCAGCTCGGCTCTTTTCTTTGTCTATCTGGCATTCCATTTTTCTTCTTTCCTTTTCCGTGCAGCACAGATGCTTCCCCACGGCACGCCAGTCTCTCTCTTCCTGCCTTCGTTCTGGGATTTCTTAATTTTCTCTTGTTTTCCCCCTGCTCATCCTTATAGCTTCCTGCCGATTATCTTTAATTTCCTTCGTCCGGGAGTCCTCCGGCCACCCGCTGCCAGTTGTTTTTTCTGCTTCCGATGTTCTTAGTTTTGGAAACGTACTATACTATTTGAAGACCAACGGAGCCCATTTTCCAACCGGAAACCAGTCTGATCAACGCCTCTTCAGGCCACTCCAGGCTTTTTTCCCCAACTTGTCCCTCTCGGGAAGTGAGTCACAGCGTGGGCTCCCTGATAAGCCTTCAGTGTGGCTTCCCCTCGAGTGAGACGCCATCATCAGGCTAAGAAAGAAAAGGACTACAGAGCTAGAAGACAACTGAGCCCTGTGGACACAGACTCCATCATATCAGGTGAGGAGGAGGAGGAGGGCAGTTGGAAAGTTAAGGACGAACAGAGTACAGAGTTTGACAAACGCATTCATCTTGTGGTGCACTGAATATGCTTTGACGAAAAGAATCTTCCTAATTTCAGGGCCAATTCTATGAACAAGCAGAGGGTACCGGCATGGTGGCAGCCATGGTGCCTAATGTAGCTAACCTCTATGTGAAATTTCTTGAGAAGCAGACAAGTGTACAGAGGCAACAATCCCTTTAAAAGTCATCTCAGACAATGGCTAAGATAAATTGATGGCATATTCATAATATACGAGGTCTCCCATACAGATGCCATCAGTTTTGTCACCTGGCCAAATACCCAAAATAGATGTTTGAAATTTACCAAAGAGATAAGTAGATATGAAATTAACTTTTTGGATATTACCATCTTCCATCAAGAGGGCAAGCTTTGGGTTAAACCCTTTAACAAACCCACTGATCGCAATCCGTTCCTATATTTCTCTAGTAATCATGCTCAACATATTAAAATGAACCACCTTTTGGACAGTTCCTTAGGTTAATATGTAATAGCAGCAGGAAAGAGCACTACGAGGATAGTGCCAACATTCTAGTTGAGAAGCTAATAGCTAGAGGTTATCCAAGCCGTATGGTGAAAGATCCAGCTAAGAGAGCTTCCAAAAACAACCGCAAGACCCTGTTGGAAGATGTAACCTTGATAGCAAAAAGGGAAGCAGGACCAGTCTTTGTCAATACCTTTTCAGATATTTTGTATAAAATTCAATCTGTTATTATGAGAAATAGGAAAAAGATTTTTACCAAGAAGGAAGCTCTGCCCTTGGTTGCTTTTAAGAAAATGCAGAATATTAGGAACATGATTATCCGTTATGACATCACTGACAAGCCATCAGGGATAGTCAATCTACTCTGTGGGGAATGACACCTATTGTGGGACATTTCCCTTGTGGCCATTTAATTATGTGCCAATTTACTATAAAAGCAAATGAAGTTGACATTGGATTGCAGGATAAATGGGTCATTAAAGATCAGACCAACTGCAATAGCGAAAATGTGGTATATATGATCACTTGTCCTTGTGGGATACGATACATTGGGAAAACCAACAGAAAATGCAAAACCAGACTTATTGAACATCGTAGTTGTATAAAGAATAACATTGTTCAGTCCCCTTTGGTTAAACATTTTAAAGAAAAGGGACATACCCACAATAACATCAGGTGGATGAACATTAAGAAGATCAAGGGCCCAAATAGGGAAGCCATTAATCAAAGGCTGTTGACCTTTCAACAGAAAATGATCTTTAAAACCAATAGTCACATCTCAGGACTGAACGAGGGACTGGAATGGCAACATGTACATTTGACACAATGATGCTTTTGATAAGAGAGATAAGTCCTTCTGTAGTCTCTGGGTTTGTGGTGTATACCTTTGTGTCCCGAGACTTTGTAACCCTTGAACCTTTGATGTAAATACATCTTTACTTTGCATATACCTTTAGAAGCAACATTTGACTGTCACGTCAGATGGTCTGCCAGTGACCAAAACCAAGAACAAAGAAATAAAAGTGTTTGAGTGAATTATGAGGACATAGTGGGACGAATGGCCTTCCGATGAATATGCCACATGATTGTGTTTGTTTGCAAATTTTTCTGTTAAAGTACTAGGTCATTAGCAAATCCAACATCACTTGTAGAAACATTTAATGTACATTTATTTTACATGTCATGCTGATCCCATGTATAACGATACATTACTATCTCATTGTTTAATTGTCCGTGTATGCAATAATGTATTTTAGGACGGCAACGTGTTATGCCCGGACAAACAGACGACCCTTGAGTACTTAGCATGGGATTAACTATGTTAAACTTTGCATTCTGACATAGCTTGAGGGGGCTGTTTGTGGTCTCCACAGCTGTAGATGGGTACTGTCGTTTTCGACTAGAGGGAAACTTTCAAAAATGGCGCTCTTATTTTATCAGGAGGCTTGTAGGTGCTTTTTCAGCAAGTTCTTTGAATACTAGTCAGTCGTTCATGTCCATTACTGGATGACGCGGATGCTGGCTTTTTGAGACTGGGAAACAGCAATGCTGAGATCCGCACTGTTTCACTGTTTTACGAGTTAGAGGATTGTTTGCTTTGTGACCTAGTGAGTGGACAACCAGGTAGCAGTTTTATTGCAGGGTGAGTATTGTTAATGTTCACATGGCACGTTTGGGATTTCCTGTTCTGCACCCCTTTCTTCCACATGCTGTGATAGGTCCCCACGCGGTCGGGAGAGCTGAGATTTCGGTGAGATAACATCAGTGTCACTTTCAAGCAACAGAAGGGTGGCTTTCACTTTTTAAATTCACCTTCAAAGTACATGGGTTTACAAGCGACACAGGATGCGGGGTTTATTCTGCTGGCAAGATGATTGTTATAGGGTCCTCTAAGAAGGTTTTGTAGGAAATTACCTGATCCCTTGAAGTGTGTGTGAAGCCGTTAGGAGTCACACGGCTGCCAGACCAAGGAGGTATGTAGTGTTTATAGGCTCTAGTAGTGTTGATTTGTAATTGGGTGAAATTGGGGGAGAAAATGTGGTCCCTTCTTGACATAGGGTACACTCATTTTAGTCTTTGCAGTGTTTGGATGTGGTCATTTTTGGATGCCCTTTCATAACTGACATCAGTCCTACTGAAGAGGAGCATGAATGTATTTATGCATTAAGGAATATAGCGAGCAAGGGAAGCAGGTATCTATGATCAAATGTGGGTGTTTGATGGTGCACTATCTTGCATTAGAGTGCTTTCCATTTGTGGTGCAGTCTGTGATAACATTTATCAATGAATTTGGTGTTTTTAAAAAAATGTGGTGACTCTTCTGCCTTTTTCTTCTTTAGTGTTTTGGTTTGAATAAGTGTTTGGTGTGGTTGCTACACTGTGGAGACCATTTCACCCACCCGTCAATCAATTCAGAATTTGTGGCTGTTTAGCCCCTGAAGAATGTCCCAGTACCTTTGTTTTGGGGACTGAAACATGTCGGGCTGTTTACATAATCATGCCGTTTGGACCACTGTAGATTTGTACTGAGGCTAGTGTGCAGGTTGGATTATTAATGTAAATGTATTCGTGTTTTTGTAAATTTGGACAATATATGATTTTGTTTGTAGTGGGTTTTATGTGGTGCAACATTGACCTATTGGGTGAACTTTTGGTCCATATGCACACTGATGTGATAGTCCATGAGCCAGGAATTATATGGTAAGACATTCTTTATAAAAGTGCAGTATGAGAGTGCACTATATCATGCAAGCATTAGTCTAACTCTAATATGTGTTGTACACTAGGACAGAAGATAGAGGAAACAAGGCAAGAATTTCTTAAGTAATTGAAATCTGCCGATAAAATAACCAATCAAGGTTGCAAGAGACTCCAGGATACTAAACCCTCGAGCTAGAGAGGTATGTAACTAATAGCATGCTTCACACCCTTATGGGGACAAGTGTTACATAGGTGCGTAAAGTAATGGATTAGTACTGTGATATTTGGGAGTAATACAGTGCCTCCTTTTTATTAACAGGGTACATCATCTTTGTAAGAAGACTGTTGTATAGAAATACAGATTCATCTTGAATAGAATTGACACAAGATACTTCACACCCTTGAAGAATGTCCTGCATTGTTGTGTTTAAGGGACAGAAACTTGTACAAGTTGGGAATCTATAAAGTATAATTTAGAAAATGAAATAGCTGAAACACCTAAGGCAAAGGGATCTCAGTGTGATTGAGTTACACTTGTTGACCCAAGACTAAACATATGATTAGAACCCACTTATGTTGATTCACTTGTGTTGTTTTAAGGTTTGTAATTTGTTTTACGTGATATGATCATTTTTAAGATGTTTTTTTTAATTAGAAATCTACTTTGTGTGATTAGTAACATTTGTATTTTTGAGCATTACAGTATTATTTAACTGTCAGACAGGATACCCATATGTGATTGCCACTTTTTAGGAACTGAACTTCTTTTTGTAGATGACAAAGCTACACTGTGTTTGTAACCCCAGTTTAAATACATTCATTTACAATATAAGTGTATATATAATCATGCAAGTTATTTGGTGTAGGAGCAAATAGGGGAGAAGGTGGGAGTCACCAGCATTCGGTGCTCAATAAATATTTTGTGCTTTTTCTCTTCCTGCTACATATGAATAGTGTGGCACTGATCATTGAGTGGCTACACACATCATGTTCCTGATGCTTCTTTATTGAAAACAGTTTTCAAAGGAGGAGGGGATGTGGATGTGAGGTAAATATAAGGGGTCATGAGCGAGATGCATGATGGCATGTAGATGATTTGTATTGCTGTGCATTGTGCTAAGTGCTCAGGCTGTGGGCCTGGGGGAGAGGATGGTGGGGGAGAAGGAGGAGAATGTTCATGTGGGGGAAAAGGAGGTGAACTAAGGCTGGAAAGTGGAGGCTTGTTCCTGGTCACCCATGTCCACGTTTGGATGGCCTTTCAGCAAGGGTGCTCCAGACCTCTTCCCCTTTGGAGTCCTCCTGTGACAGGGGCCGAGAAGCACTCAGAAGTTGAGAACATCTGTGGGCGGGCCATGACGCAGGATGTTCAAGGTTATACCCAATCCCCACTTTCACACTCCTGGGGAGTGGCCCCATCTGAATGAGGAATAAAAGAGGTCACACATCAGTCCTTATACTAGTAATACTGTCATTATGAATCTAAAATGCAGTGAACCAGACTTTGAGTGGCATCGGAAGTGCACTGCAACATACTACAGGAATTCAGTGAGCTGTGCATTGTGGCTTGTTAAGCTCTGCTACATCCCTTCCCCATGAATGCCTGTGCACACCGTCTGGGTGGTTCCCTCCAATCCACATCATGCATTTGGTCTTTCAGGTATATGGGCTGATGTCACACTGTAAGACAGCGACCCCATTGGCAGACAATGGGCCTCATTACGAATACGGCTGTGTGAGAACAAATGGTAGTAAAACAGAATTACTGCCACTTTACCCCCCACTTTACTGCCACATTTCTGCACCACCATACTACGAGTCTAGAGGTGAAGTGAAGGATTTACCGCCAGGAAAAACTGGCAGTAAATCTTCCAGCTCACCTCCAAAAATACACAAAATATAAATCTGTGGATTTATTGCAGCAAAATGACCACCATGTCACAGCACTTACCCGTTCGGCCCGCAGAGCCTCACTTTTTTGGCTGGCCCACTAGAGGTTATCAGATCGCCCTCTTCGGCATTGCCTGCCGGGCTGCCCTCAACCCCTCGGGCCGCCATCTTGGCTGCAATGCAGTTGTGCCACAGTCTAGCAGCTGCTTTCCGTGAATCCGCGGTACAGGTAGCATTGGCCGTTGCCATAGGCAACTCGTGTGCTGCATGCTGGTTCCATTGGACGCCGCACACTATAGAATCATGGCTGGTGCCGGCATCAGCCATTCGCAACCTCTTCTTGCCCAGAGGTAACGCTGCTGAGCGCTGCTCAGTTGCTTTTCTGAAACAGCCTGATCTTTTCTGTTATCCTGTTTGACCAGTTGCCTGGAGCCTACCTTGCCTTCCTACTCCTTTGTGCTTACCAGGGACGGGCTGGGACAAGAAATAGGCCCGGTGACCCCAAAAAAAGTGTCCCACCCCTTGCCTCAAAAAAGGGGCCCACCCTTCACCTAATAAAAGTGGCCCTCAAACCATCATCCGTGAATCACATCAATTCAAGACTTTACAGAAAATGCTATCCCAAAAACTCATATCTGGATAAATTGCCCTTTGCAATAGAGTGGCAAACTTTTCAAAATTGCTTTGCAGGACACTTTACGTGCGAAAGCTCAAAAATAGTTTGTAGCGCACAAGATTTTATACAGTGCCATTTGTTCTCACCAACATATGGATACTTTTGTTTACATATGACTGTTGTGATGTTTAAATGTCCTGTCCTCTGTGGGTGCAGAGCAGTCGACCACTGACTGATGACTGCACACCTAGTGCAGATGATTGTATAGGCTTAGCGGTTCTTGTATAATAATCAAAGAAATCAGGATGTGAGATCCTACAAATCAGCTATGGTTCTAAACAGAAAAGTTTATTTCAGAAAACCACAAGTGTTATAGTTCAATTAGTTTACATAGCTTTCGATAAGCACAAAAGGCTCAAAAGGAACGGACAATAGTGATTGAGTTTGGTGGAAATACAGATTGAGTATTTACCTCTTTTGTGTTGAGGTACAGAATTCCACCTAAAGGCACAGTGGTATACAACAGTTAGAGGAACATGTACTTATACAATAGTGCTCCCGGGACATAGGGTGGTCCAGAATACCGTAAACACAGGGAGTACACAACATTATCTACAAGACATACACGAAAAAGGGTATTTGCAGTTGTGTCACTGAGGATCGACACGGGTGTGTTTCCAGGAAGGCAGAATTGTTGCCTGGACGGTGTTGGCCTTCTTCAGGATGAGCACCAAATGTTGTGTAGTCCATTCTGTCTGCTGCTGTATTAGCAGTGGTGATGCTGTACAGATTCATCCAATGGAAATGCTGGATGGTAGGTGCAGGGAATGCACTGGGGGGAGCCGTGGGTTCCTGAGGGAACAATTTGGTCAGGATCTGGTCGGCTAGAGGAGGGCCTAAGAAGGTCCCTCGTCGCGAGCCGTGAGAGCAGTGTGCATCGTCGTTTGACCATCTGTGACGTCAGATCCCAGCGACAGTGTGTGGTTGTGTGTGTGTGTGTGGCAGAGAGGGGGTGGACCTTATGATTTGAGTACTTAGCATAGCATACACTGTCCATATCTTGTGTGCTGTGAGCACCTGAGCATTTGATGACAAGATCTGGGAAGCCAGAAAACAATTTCTCTATGCATAAGATGTTTTATCAAAATTGTTTACTGAAAGTTTAGCAGAAGTTAATAAACCGAAACACTAAATAGTGCTCCTTTTATTGCATTGAGTCGGACTGCTTCGCAAACATTATTTGTATTGTTAGAACTTAAAACATCAAGCAATCAGTGGTCTAAGTGTACGAAAAGAAGTAGTGGAACTATGTTCCCTACTGGCCTGCACAGCTCTCCACAAACCCCATCGCCACCCCCCTCCCACGCACAATACAAACCCCAAAACACATCCTGGAACGGTTTCTTTTTAAAATAAAGGCATAGGAAAAGAACAGTAAAACTGAATTGAAAGAAAAGTGCTTACCACTTACCAGTAGTGACAGTGACGGCGTCTTTGCTTTCCCTGTGAAGTTACCCCGAGGGAGCGCACGGGTCGAGGGTTGCGGGCACCATTGCACGTGACAACGTGTCCTTTGAAAGAATGTTTACTTCTGTCTCAGGTCTTTTTAAAGGACCCGGAACACAATGCCTGTGCCCAGGAGGGGATTTGGTGTACCGGGAAGCGATTGGCAATATTCTGTTCAGTGACGATATGAACATGCGCCTCTACTCCTGGGAGCATGCATATTCCACCGCGTGATGGTCTACGCGTCGCTCTGATGGAGTCGCCATTGCGCGCCCCCTGGGAACGGTGAACAGGGCCGCTGCTGCCTCCACTTGCGCACCCTCTCGGCTGTTCTTCGCGCACTGGACATCGTGGAGTCTCTCTAGAGACCCCTGGAGCCTTGCAAAGTTACAGATGCCAGCGCCAGACAATCAAAAAACAATCTCAGGCAGAGGGCAGCGCTGCCTGCCAGAGACATGAGGAGAGGCTCCAACGGTCCTGTGCAAAGGCTCGGCCTGGCAGGGACTGGAAACCAAGAGCTCTTGCTGGCAAGGGTAGAGTGAAATCTCGCACCCGTTCCGCCACGTTTATTTTGAAACGAGGCATCAGTGATTTGTGCGGCAGTAGCCACCCTTAAGAAGGCCTGCTCTCCTGGTTTCCTGCTGTATACACATAGGGGCGGAGCCAGAAGAGTGCTCATGGCAGCCATGAGCTGCTCCGCCACCCTACCCCATGCCATTAAGAGTGCTTTTTTTTCTTTTTTTTCTTTTTGCTCAAACGCAAACTGATCCAGGAGTGGGCAGAAACCAGCCCCCAGAGACTCGCCCTCATACAAATGATGGGCCAATCTGACCCTGGGTGCTTACCCTCTAGAACGTGCACCTTACTGTGGTTCTGGGTGGTCTTATGATCCTTTTCCGGTCCTGTGGCCACCCACGCTCAGTGCCTTGCACTGCCTTGCATCACATAAATCATGGGCGGCCCTTTTTTCCGTGGGGCTGGGGAACTGCTTCCTGTCCCCAGCTAGGGAACACCTTCTGGTCTGGGTCAGGAGCTGGAATCCCTCACTGCAGAAAAACAGGGAACATGTGGACGCCAGTCTCCAACGTTATCCTGGATCGACAACGAAGCCGGTATTCGGGTACGCAGGAAATCCCAGGGGACTCACCTCGATTCACTCGTGGCAAATCGGAAACAATCTCCATGGAGTCAAATGGACTCCAAACATGGGGATTAACGCCATTTTGCCCCTGCTGTTATCTCATGGTAAACACATGGGAGTGAGTGGTGGTAACGGCCAATGATTTTGGTCGTAATTCCACAGATTTACTGCTGACTAAACACCAAACTGGTAGTGATGCCCAATAGAGCCTTGAATGAATTCAATATGAACAAGATCTGTGCATTTGCACCCTTAACCAATATCTATTAATGACCACCTGTCATGGTGGACGTTCTGCTCCAATTGTACATAAAATGGATCAAGTAACTTCTTGTTGCAAGTGAATCCAATCAAACAGAATTCACTAATGAGAGTGCACCAAAGGCACAGTCCAAGGCTGACATGTGGTATCCAAGGTTATTCTGGTCAGCTTCATGATTGTGTGAAATGTAGGATGTTCCAGGGCTCTTGCCATGGTATTGCATGTCTAGACACAAGCACATGTTGCTGGAACCTCTGTTGGGAGTGGCTAAAGCCATGTGTGTAGTGCTAGGAAATTGTGGTGCCACTTGTGGTGATGGATGGCGGTGCCACAGGTTTGGTCTGTGTTGCCTGATGTCTACGCGGTATCCGGTCATATTATCAAATACATTTTTTCGAAACACCATTATGTCGAAAAATGTTGCCGCATTTTCTTTCCGAATATATTTTGTTTTATTTTATGTTTTATTTTGTTTGGTAAGTAAAAAAAAAGTTTTTTTTAAAAAAAACAGGGGGTTGGGGGGAACCCCCCCATTTTAAACATAAAATAAAAAAATTAAAAAAGTCCAAAAATAATTTTTCGGCAAAATTGCGTCGACATAATGGCATTCGAAAATATGCCACTCGAAAATATCACTATAAACCTGTCTACGCAGCAAATATTGAGCAGCGTCCATGAACCTACTAAAAGAAGTGTGCTTGAATCTGCCCCTTGTTGATCCGATGCCGTCCTAATGCAGCCCACGTGCCTGCAGGATGAGGCAGAGGGGCTGGGTAAGGAATGATGACAGAAGGCTCTGGGGGTGTGATCAGTCATAGTTGGGCGCAGCATGCACAGGGAAACCAGAGCACATGGCTTTGGGAGATGGTGCAGGAGCGGGAGAGCATACACATGAGAGAGGGTGAGAGTGAAGAGGTTTCTCTGGAGCGCAGGAAGCGAGACCAGATCTGGTCATGGTGTGACAGTCCTGCATACTATATGGAGAAAGAAAACAGAAGGGGCAAGATTATTTCTGATGGGGGACAGTGAGAGAGATGGAGGAAGGTGAACATGGGAATGTTGGTTAGAGGGAGACGAAGCGCGTGAAAGAGAGGGTGAGAGACACAGAAGCGGGTGATGGCTCCACAGAGCTTGGCTCACGTCATGGCAAGTGTGTTGAAACTTTGGGATGCGCGTCCTCCGCCTGCACCTCTTGGTGTCATAGGCCTCACGGGAGACAACCTTTCCTGTTCATGTAGTGGCCTTTGCACCGCTCAAATCTGCCACCTGTCCACATTTGTTTATTAATGTCTGACTTTCACCTAACCGATGTGTCCTTGCGAGTTTACTACAGAGTTCATTGTTGATCTGCTGACCTGTTGGCAGAAGTGGGCTGGCATGTCTACCTTAGTAGCTTTTTGGCATATGCTCCCAGGCAGAGCAGAATTTCTCAACCTGTGTTTGTTGTACATGTCGATGCAACAGATCAGATGTACTCCCTTCCACAGTTTAGTGCTCAACCCCCATGGCATTCACCTCCTCCATCCATCTCCCCCGGACGGCGACTCGTTGGCTGGTGGTGGAGTGGTGTCCTAGTAGGTGGGGCAGTGTAGATTGGTTCCTGATGCAAAACTGTGCCGGACATCCACCTCCATGAAGGTGCACTACCTCTGAGGGTGGTTCTGGGAAGGGCATTGACTGTCACAACATTGAAATAATCTTGAAGACGATATTAACATAATTAAGAAGACATTATCAGAGAGCTTCTCTTAAGAGCAAATCCAGTAAATTCAAGAAGATACTAACCAGAAATTGGATAGCTACAAGAAAGAGTTGGAATCTAAAAAAATAAGAAAGTGTAGAAGAGATACTGTGGATTATAAATTAGATATCTTGGATGGTTGACAGGAGTATTACAGGCAATCCTCCAACTGTCACGAAAGATATCCGAAAACGCATGGGGAGCCTCTCAGACACAGTCGCGGCAGATATTTCATGTGGGGAATCTGAAGGGACACCCGGAAAAATGGAAAAAAGACTGAACAGGTCACGAGTGACATAACAGAATAAGGGGGTGGTGTGTCAACCTCTAAACGACCGGTGTCTTTTATAGAAGGAAACCAACCAGGAGAGGAAGAAGAAAATATCCACAGAGAAAGATAGCGCAAACGAAGAAGTGCTAGGGATTAATATTTCGAGCTCTCAATTGACCAAGTTTTTAAAAAGTGTTTTACAGAAAGGACTTTCTTTTGTAACTTAACACACAAGCCTTCTCCAAGAGAACACAGATTTATTTAGGTTAATGAGGAAATTGAAACTTAAAGACTTCTTTGAATCACTCGAAGAAATTGATTTGCCTGAAGAGCCAGACATTATGGGGATAAAACCAAAGAGCATGTTTGACCCCCAACACCCCCCATTCAAAACCCAGTACTAATGATTTTTCAGAAAAGGGTGTTGGATGACTTAGGGAAAATGCAATTCAAAGCAAGCAGGCATATGCGCTTTACCCATGGGGAGAGGCATGTGTTAAGAAGGGATCTACTGGATAATCCAGAAATGATCGTCAGGCCAGCCTATAAGGGCAGAGGGCTTGTGTTGATGGACAAACAAGATTACCTGAGAATAATCAACTAACAACTTGATGATAGCAATACATATAGAGAGATTTCGTGTGACCCGACTGAACATGTAAACGTTACCAAAAATCCACAAGAGTTTGATAAATCCACCTGGTCGACCGATCATTTCAACAAAGACTCTTAGAGCCTCTTGCCCAACATCTAGATAAGGTGATACAGCGTTTGATTCAGGAGAGCCCAACTTGCCTTTGGGACACAAGCTGTTTTTTTATTGAAATTTAAAGATGTAGATTTTTTCCAAGAACAGGACATCCTCTTCACAATGGATGTCACCTCATTGTACACGAACATTGTACATGAAGCAGGGATGGTAGCCATGGAATGGCTTCTGCTCTGAACGGACACCTGCAGGGCAGACAAGATTGTTCTTTTAACATTGTTGAAATTAGTTCTGGCTAATAATTTCTTTAAGTTTGGAGACAGACATTTTGTACAGATCTATGGCACAAGCATGGGGGCAGCTATGGCGCCCAGCTATGTGAATACCTATATGTTATATTTGGAAACTGAGTATGTGCTAAGGTCATAAAGATGGAAACAACACCTATGGCTATATACGAGGTACATAGATGATGTGTTTGCTATATGGAAAGGCCCTTTGAATGAACTGGAGAATTTCTCTGAAATTATGGATGAAATGCATCCAGGCATCAAATATACCTCTATAAACAGTTTGACCAATGTTCATTTTCTTGATGTGGAAGTGTACTCTGAGGACAACACACTCAAAACAAAGATTTTTACGAAATCTGCAGATTGGAATAGCTTACTGCTTGCTACCTGCTTCCACCCCAAATGGACACTAGATAGTGTTCCTCTAAATCAGTTTATGAGGTATTGACAGAATAATTAATCAATTGAGGAACATAAGATTCAGGCCATTAACTTGAAGGAGAAATGTATACAGAGAAAATGTGATCCTGAACTGATTGAGGCACTGGCACAGAAAGTTGAATGCATTCCTAGAGAGGATCTACTGAAGTCTAAATCTGCTAAGGAGAATCCCGCATTAGTATATATCACGATTTATTCTGCACAAAGCCATAAAATTAAGCAGATTGTGAAGAGGAATTGGGAGATCATCAAATTAGATCACACCTTCAAGAGGTTATTCCCGAATCCACTGGTTTCTGCTTATAAGAAGAGTCCAGCACTGAGAAATATTTTAGTACAATTTGAATACAAACAAAAGGGGCATGTAAGTCTAAATACACAGGGACACAGCCATGCCGTAATTGCCAACATTGTGGCAAAACTTTAAAGGGCAATGTCATCACACACCATTACTCAGGCAAAAAGATTTCCAGGCTGATTCATGGAATTAATGTGCGCTGAAATTTTTAGCGCAAGCGTGCGAAAGCGTGCGAATCGCAGTGCCAGTGTGAAAATCGCAGCGAAACCCGCGCACAGTGATTCATGGAAGTCCATGCGTGTGGAAATCCATGGATGTGCGCTGAAATCCTGTTCGGCGCACGCTGGCGCACACGCCTTCAAACAGCGTGCACTAAGCGCACATAGCGCAGCGCACACAACAAAAGTAGGCGTAACACGGGGCATGAACGCGGAATGGGGAACAACGCGTGAAAATGTGGGCGTCACGGGGGAAGTACAGGAGGCAAGTGCGCGGAACGCCCACACGCTCGCCTACAACATATATTCATGGAATCGAATAGGGCAAACCAGCGCACGGGCAAAGACGCGCACAGGCCTAAACACGTCTGCCACACGAAGGCAGACGGTAGCGTCCCTGCGCATGAAAAAAATGTGCGCTAACAAAAAGCATGTACATACAGCTATGATGAATGTCCCATACTGTGTCCCTCTAGGACAAATGACGTGCAAAGGGGTACGCAACAAACACGGACACCCGCTGTGTGAAAAATAGCATGTGCGTGTATTTCGGGGGTGCGCGGGAAGTTTCACACGCGATAGGCCTTGGGCGAGTGGGGTACGTGTATAACTGGGGTTCGCGTGGAGTTTCATACGCGATTGGATCCCGGTACGTGTATGTCTGGGGTGCGCGGGAAGTTTCACACGCGAAAGGGCCTGTGCGAGTGGGGTATGTGTATTTCTGGGGTGCGCGGGTAGTTTCACACGTGAAAGGGCCTGTGCGAGTGGGGTACGTGTATTTCTGGGGTAAGCGTGGAGTTACACACGCGATAGTCCCTGTGCGTGTGGGGTACGTGTATTCCTGGGGTTCGGGGAAGTCTCACACGCGATTTCAGCAGGGTACGTGTATTTCGGGGGTGCCGGGGAGTCCTACACGTGAATTGGCAGTGTGGGTCCTCCCAGGTGTCCCCTCTACACCCTCCACGGCCCATGCAGGTAGCCCACACCACAGGGGACTACCCTGCACCCCTGGTCATGTCCCGCAGGCAGCCCATCCACCATGGGCATGCCCCCCAGCCAAGCCTACTGATCACCAAGCATGACCCCCTGCACTCCCACCCCCCAGCAGTACAGGGCACCTGCCAGCAGGCCCCCACACATGTCCCCCAGCACCTCCACTGCCCAGCAGTCAGGGGCACCTGACAGCAGGCCCCCACACATGTCCCCCTGCACCCCCACCCCCAGCAGTGCAGGGCACCTGCCAGCAGGCCCCCACTCATGTCCCACTCATGTCCCCCTGCACCCCCACCCCCCAGCAGTCAGGGGCACCTGCCAGCAGGCCCCCACTCATGTCCCACTCATGTCCCCCTGCACCCCCACCCCCCAGCAGTCAGGGGCACCTGCCAGCAGGCCTCCACTCATGTCCCACTGCACCCCCACCCCCCAGCAGTCAGGGGCACCTGCCAGCAGGCACCCACACATGTCCCCCTGCACCCCCACCCCCCCAGCAGTCAGGGGCACCTGCCAGCAGGCCCCCACTCATGTCCCCCTGCACCCCCACCCCCCAGCAGTCAGGGGCACCTGCCAGCAGGCCCCCACTCATGTCCCACACATGTCCCCCTGCACCCACACCCCCAGCAGTCAGGGGCACCTGCCAGCAGGCCCCACACATGTCCCCCTGCACCCCCACCCCCCAGCAGTGCAGGGCACCTGCCAGCAGGCCCCCACGCATTTCCCTCTGCACCCCCACCCCCCAGCAGTCAGGGGCACCTGCCAGCAGGCCCCCACACATGTCCCCCTGCACCCCCACCCCCCAGCAGTCAGGGGCACCTGCCAACAGGCCCCCACTCATGTCCCCCTGCACCCCCACCCCCCAGCAGTCAGGGGCACCTGCCAGCAGGCCCCCACTCATGTCCCACTCATGTCCCCCTGCACCCCCACCCCCAGCAGTCAGGGGCACCTGCCAGCAGGCCCCCACTCATGTCCCCCTGCACCCCCACCCCCCAGCAGTCAGGGGCACCTGCCAGCAGGCCCCCACTCATGCCCCACTCATGTCCCCCTGCACCCCCACCCCCAGCAGTCAGGGGCACCTGCCAGCAGGCCCCCACTCATGTCCCCCTGCACCACCACCCCCCAGTAGTCAGGGGCACCTGCCAGCAGGCCCCCACTCATGTCCCACTCATGTCCCCCTGCACCCCCACCCCCCAGCAGTCAGGGGCACCTGCTGTCATGATGCCTACCTCCAAGGAGCCAGGTCCGTCCCAGCAACCCCAGAGGCAGGCATCATTCCCCCCAGGGAAGTGCCAGCAGGCTCAAGCCGGGGCCCTTTGGACACAGTCCTGGCGCCTTAGGCGCCAGGCTCATAAAGCTAGACATGTGTTCAAGTGTTTTAATGTGCACTTACCTGATGCAGACCATGCTGCTACATCCAGGCCCTCTTGAGGCCTGAATGGAACTACTTTACCTGTGGGACCACTTTCCACCTGGGTGTGGTTGGGGAAGGATACATACCTGATCGGTGGAAGGATACATGCCTGGAACTTCTTCCAAGGCTATTTAAACCACGCCCGATCAGCAACTCACGCTTCGCGTTGTTCTGCTCCTCGCAGCTGGACGCTCACCGTGTCAGCTCCTGCATCTGGACTTCAGCCACGCCTGTCAGCATCCTGGGTCGCCTGCAAAGGGAGATAAGAGAGAATTGGAGAGAAAGAAGACCTTACCTGCTAAAGCTGCATCACGGGGACATCACACCGACGCTCCTGAAAGGGAAGACATCATTTTAAAAGCATTTCGCTTCGAGCGCTGCATTTCACTCACCTTTCCTGGGCGCCTCCATCTTCAGCAGCGATCATCCGGATCCGCACCCACTTCCCAGAGCCTAGAGAGAAAAGACAAGAAAACAAGGTGAGAGAAGAAAGGGAAATAGGAAAAGCTCAGTTTCCTTCTAAGACTTACCTGTTGGGTCATTCCCATTTCATTTCGGGTCCTGCCGCTTCCTGGCATTCCGGACCCCGGCCCCAATGGGGAAAAAAGACAAAGACATTGAATGAGCGAATGCAAAGACATTACCTGAACGCTCATCCAGAACTTACACTTCGGGTGTGGCGCCATATCTCCGGCATTCCGAACCCCGGCCCCTAAGGGGAAAAAGACATAAGCATTAGCACTTGCTACAATAAGACAATGAACATTATTATTAAGCTTGAACTTTTGAACTTGCAACAGAACTCTTACAGCGCCTCATCTGAATAGTCAAGCTTATTTTGAACTCCCATCAAACCTCAATCCAGTGAAGTAACTGGGTTTCAACGCGCCCCTGCATCAGAAGCAGGATGGAGAACTCATCCTTCCAGACCCTAAGGTGAGACTTCACAGGGAAGCGTGGAAGGGTATCGAGGAGGGTTGGAAGGGAGTGGGAGGCTTGAGCATTATTCCGTCAGTAGGTAATACTCCCTTTTCACGCACAGGGGAATATTCCTGCGAGCCAGAAAAGCCAGAGTAGAGGGGCCCTTCCTGTCCATCATCAGAGTCCTGCGCTTCAGCATTGAAGAAGCATCAGCACTCGAAGCCAGACCTGCGCCTCCGTGGGAATCAGGTGAGCGTGACACCTGCCAGCAGGCCCCCACACATGTCCCCCTGCACCCCCACCCCCCAGCAGTCAGGGGCACCTGCCAGCAGGCCCCCACTCATGTCCCCCTGCACCCCCACCCCACAGCAGGCAGGGGCACCTGCCAGCAGGCCCCCACTCATGTCCCACACATGTCCCCCTGCACCCCCACCCCCAGCAGTCAGGGGCTCCTGCCAGCAGGCCCCCACACATGTCCCCCTGCACCCCCACCCCCCACCAGTGCAGGGCACCTGCCAGCAGGCCCCCACTCATGTCCCCCTGCACCCCCACTCCCCAGCAGCCAGGGGCACCTGCCAGCAGGCCCACACTCATGTCCCCCTGCACCCCCACACCCGAGCAGTCAGGGGCACCTGCCAGCAGGCCCCCACTCATGTCCCCCCCGACAGGTCATCACACTCCAGACCCATGCCCCTCATGGCCACCCAAATCCCACCCCAGTCCAAACACCCCACATTGAATTCCCAAAGTCATGATAGAAAATACATAACCAGCATGGCCATCAATCAATGTCCCTCAGACCCACGCAATGGTGACACATGACTGGGAAAAGATCAACATTGTGACATGCACAAAACAAATGAGATAAGACCACATCAGTAAAGTATATAATAAATGTGTATTCAATAATTAATCAAATGAATAAAAAAAATCACACAATAATGGAAATAATGAAGAAAAAGCTGCATGTCCAAAATATTCAAAAAAATGTGTGAAACCAGAATCCAAATAAATCCAAAAGCAAATGGGTCTAAAGAGTCTGTCCGTCCAACCAAATCCAAAGGGTAAAAATAAGACACATCCATTGATCCATGGTACAAAAGAAACTTAAATTAAGTGAAATCCAGTGTAGAACTATATACAAAGTACAAATCTAGGGTCCATGAGCCCAACCATTGAAATGAAACCTACAAAAACCCTACCTAATGAACAACTATATACAAAAAGGTGGGGCATCTCATGGCCTATGCCTGAATGATGACAAGACAGAGCTCATCATCCTGGGTACCCCCGCTACCATCAACAAACTAGGCCTTGAATATGTCGAATTTAACATAGACGGCAACATTATCAAAGTATCCAGGGATGTAAAAACCCTCGGCTTTTATCTGGATGCCACTATGTCATTCACTAAACAGGTCAACTCACTAGCATCTACCACTGCGTATACCTGCAAATTAATAAGAGCAGGCAGACCATTCCTATCCAATGACAACTGTATGATCTTGGCAAGAGCACTCATACTCTCCAGGCTCGATTACTGTAATGCCCTATATAGCGGTGCTAACAAAGCCAATACCCATAAGCTACAAATCCTACAAAATAATGCCTTGAGAGCTGCCCTCGGCATTAATAAAAGAGAACACATCTCCACTACCAGACGCCAACACAAATGGCTCTCCACAGACAATAAAATCAAACTAAAGCTGGCCTCCCTAACCCATAAAGCCCTCAACAATGCTGTCCCTAGCTATCTGATGGATAAAGTAAAGAGAAAGTCAGACAAACAAGAACTATCAATTCCAACTGTCTGATAATTCCCAGATTTAAACTCTCCACCATTGGAGGGAACAGCTTCCCTGTGAAAGCTGCCACATTTTGGAATTCCTTGCCACATAACCTGAGAGCCGATCAACCATATTTGCACTTTAGAAGGAATCTCATCAGTCATTTGAACTCCAACAACCCTTGTATTTAATTGTACATTTTATACCTCTGTATAGTTACTGATACTTTTTGTTTGCGGCCTTTGCTCTCGCCACAAACAGCCCCTGTACATATCTGTATATTTCACTCCTTTGTATAGATATTGATATTTTTTATGTGTGAAGATTTGTATATTTCTCATTCCTGTAACCCTTATATGTCTATAATTTTACTTCAACTGTATATTTCTGTAACATTGTAACCCTCGAATATTCTGTCTGCCTGCGCCCTGCTGCCCCTGGGTATGGTGCGCCATACAAATAAATAAACAAACAAACAAACAAACAAGAGCCCCAAATGAAATGAAAACCAAAAGGAACCGTAACACTAATTAACTATATACAATGGCAGTGGGCTAGTCCGACGGCTCACTTCCTGATTTCCCGGGCCAGGGCATCATCGAACTCCTGCTCGATGTCCCAGAGGCGGTCCTCTTCTAAGGCCCCGAGGGTTCACAGGGACGATGACATCCGGACCGCCAGGTCCCTGCGAATCGCCTCGAGGCACTCGGCCCGCCTCAGAGCCCTTTGCATGGAGTTCTCCACCCTGACCATCGTGAGCCGTGCCTCTTCTGCCCGCTGCCACTCCTCATCTATAGCATGGCCTAAACGCTGCCACACGGAAGACACTTCCCGTCCTGGGTCCTCCTGCCCTCCGGCCGATGCCTGCCCCTCCGATGTCAAAGGCCCGAGCCATCATAGCTCCCACCTTGTTGCTGCTGCTGCTGTGCCTGTGCCTGTGACCTGGCTCCTGCTGCCTGCACATCCTCCTCCGGCTGGGGTGCAGTTGTTGAGGTGGCCACCCCTGCTGGACGTCCGACTCCCGACTGTGGCAGGGATGTGTCGTCCACCAGCCTGGCCGCACGGTCAGGGGCAGCTCCACAGGGTCCCCAGGTGATAGATGGGTGGGAAGATGGCACGGAGGACGACTGGCGCATTGGGGGTTCAGGTGAGGAGGGAGTCGAAGCAAGGTTCAGCAAACGGAGGAATCCGGCCTGGGTGACCTGTCCCAGTAGGCTGACGTGGTCAACGAGCCATTCGAGATGACGTGCAGTCTCTCCATGAAAAGACTGCAGGTCACCTCGCATGTCCCGTTGACACAATGCCTCCCCACTCAGGACAGGCTCAACCCGGTGCCGGATAGCCACGTCCGCAGGGAGAGGAAGGCCAGTTGTTGTAAGCAGATCCCCTCCCTGAAAACGGGTCTGGACGTAGGCATCCCTGCTGGCGCGGGATGATGCAGTCACAGGATCGGGGACAGGATTACACACAGGCACCTCCGCGGCGGCCTGTGCTGCATCCTGTCCCTGCCCCTGCACTGCACCACTGGCACCAGTGGAATCCCCACCTCCAGACCCCGTCTCTGTCCCTTGCGCGGCCTCCTCCTCCACCAAACCCCCCACCAACCTGGATGACTCCGCGCCATCTTCCTTCGTTGGACCCTGTGGGGTCTCAGCTGCCCCTTCTGCTGCCGAGGAGTCCAACTCTGACCTCCGCCTCTTGGACCTACCCTCGGCAGCTGCGGCCTGGGACGCGGCACAGGACTCCTCACTCCCTGACGAGATCACAACCTGGGAGGGGAGCCGGGCCTTGCGTCTCCGACTGGTGGAGTAATCCCCGCCGCTGTGCTCCACAGCACCCTCTCCGCCCTCTTCATCAGTTGACGCTGCAGACAGGGAGAGATAGGAGACAGGCATCAGGACACTGTACAATGGACTGATACACACATGTCAGTTGCACATGAGTGGCAGTGTCAAACTTCAGACATGGCATCACAATCCCCAACACACATGGCATGTCAACTCACACACCTGAGCAATTCCACAGCCATATGGCAACAGCCAGCACCATCCATACACATACAACAGCATGAGCAGCCAAAGGTGAGCCAGACATCACATGAAACACAGGGAGTGCACTAGACATGCACACACGCCACCACACTTCCATGCATGTGTACACCTCCACCAACTGTCTCAGTGATGAGATCGGCATCCATGTCACATCTGGCAATCAATCTTCTACATATCAGTGTCCCAAGCATCCATGTTGCATCACTGTTGCACCCTTGTGAAATACACACACATGCACATGTACACGGTGCAGATACATGCAGCTGGAACCGACATCCATGTGTGACACTACAACCATGCCAACTTACATACACAGTCATTCAAGCATGTGTGCTCACACATCTGCATTTGGCATGCAAGCTTACACACACATGCACCATCCATGTGTCTCACACATGAGAGGACTCGCATGTGTTAGCCTCACGGCCCTGTACATACACATCCATACATGGCCCTACAAAACCACATGTGCAACCTGCACACTACTGGCACACCACCACACGCACAGCTTACAATCAGTATGCATGTACACCTACCGCTCAACTCCAGACGGGTCTGCCTCTCAAGGACCTGGATGTGGAGCGCTGGGGATATGCGTTCCAGGACCCTCATTTGATGTTCCGACAGGTGGCCCCGGCGCCCCTTAGCATCCGCTGCTTTCAAGAGGCGCCAGGCCTTGTTGAGGGTCCTGGACCTGAAGTCCTCCCAACGCTTCTTGACATGTTGGAATTTTTGGACTGCCACCCCCTCCGCGTCGATGGCAGTCACGATGTCCGTCCAGATCCTGGTCCGTCCTTCCTTGTCGGCGCGCAAACTTCCGAAGAGGGCATCATACTGCCCCAGGACTTGCTCCACCAGGACACCAACTTCGGTGGCAGTGAAGCTGGTGGCCCTCTGCCTCTCTGGCTGGGGGTTGCCAGTGATCTCAGATGGTGGTGTGCCCAACATGGCAACCCCAGAGACAGGCGTGGGTGGGCAACTGGGTCCTGGGGATGGGCTGTGGAGCGATGATATCCCAGTCGGGAGTCTTCAGTTCCAGCAAGGGTGGTCACAGCAACTGAACCCCTGCAGATGGCTGATGTGCAGGCAGCAAATAGCAGGACACGTGGGCAGCAGGCAGGCAGGCTACAGCAGATGGCAGGTGGGAGCGTGCTCGGGGCTCTTGGGGGCAGGAAAATGGCCTTCAGGGCAGGAGCGTGGTCTTCCGTGTGTTTTCGCGTGGCCAGCTTGATACGGAATGATTTGGCACGTGACAAAATTGCACGTCAGCATGTAATTCGAGGAAAGGCCCTTAGCGCGTGAGTGCGTCAGCGCACACATGCGATTCCATTGGACCAAAGGCCCTTAGCGCGTAAGCGCGTCTGTGATGTATCGCGCACGGCGTTGCCCTGGCAGGGCTTGAAGATCCCACGTGGATTTCCATTGCTCTGTACATGCTTTTCGTGGGGTGCGGTGCGTGTGTTTTCCAGGCGTTGGGGTTCACACGCTATTACTTCACAGTGGGTGGGTGTTGGCTACGTGTTCTTCTACACGCAAGGCAGACGGTGAGTGGTAGCCCGCTCGCCCAGGCCCAATGGCATGTAAAACTTCCCGCGCACCCCATAAATACACGTACCCCGCTTGCCCAAGGCCTATCGCGTGTGAACCGACAAGAAGTACAGATTTCACCCACTCGCTCTCCACGAAAAGCACGTACAAGAAAATGGCGTCCTACACGTACCTTTTAAACCGGCCCACACGTACACTTCACTTACGCGTGTACGTGCCCTTTCATCCAGCGATGCCACTCGGACGTGCAGTTTTTCCACGTGTGCTCTGTCATCACATGCTATGAGGGAAACGCCTGCGTGCATAATGTAACTTACACGCTTACGCGCTAAGGGCCTTTGGTCCAATGGAATCGCGTGCGTGTGCTGACGCACTTACGCGCTAAGGCCCTTTCCTCGATTTACACGCTGATGTGCAATTTTTTCACTTGCCAAATCACTCCATATCAAGCTGGCCACGCGAAAACACACGGAAGACCACGCTCCTGCCCTGAAGGCCATTTTCCTGCCCCCAAGAGCCCCGAGCACGCTCCCAACTGCCATCTGCTGCTGTCTGCCTGCCTGCTGCCCACGTGCCCTGCTATTTGGTGCCTGCACATCAGCCATCTGCTGGGGTCCAGTTGCTGTGTCCACCCCTGCTGGAACAGAAGACTCCCGACTGGGATACCATCACTCCACAGCCCAGCCCCAGGACCCAGTTGCCCACCCACGACTGCCTCGGGGGTCGCCATGTCGGGGCAAATACCATCTGAGACCGCTGGCGACCCCCAGCCAGAGCGGCAGAGGGCCACCAGTTTCAGTCAGAAGGAAGTTGGTGTCTTGGTGGAGCGTGTCCTGGGGCATTATGATGCCCTCTTCGGAACATCACGCGCCAACAAGGAAGGACGGGATAGGATCTGGGACGACTTTGTGCTTGCTATCAACGCGGAGGGGATGGCAGCCCGCAACATCAAGCAAGTCAAGAAGCGCTGGGAGGACTTTAGGTCCAGGACCCTCAACAAGGCCCGGCGCCTTGTGGAGGGGGGCCGGGGCAGCATGAGTACCATCCAGATGAGGGTCCTGGAACGCGCAGGCCCAGCGCTCCACGCCCAGATCCTTCGGAGGCAGACCCGTCTGGAGTTGAGCGGTAAGTGGCCAAGCATTGCTGTGTGAGACAGGGCATGTTGCAGGGTGCTGGTTGTCTGATACTTGCCTGTATGTGTGACATAGGCCATGTACGTATGTGTGTGTGCAGGGACATCATGGTCATGCATGTGAGACCAGTAATGTGTGAACCACATGGTTGGTGCATGTGTTACAATGCAACATGCGGAGCAGCATGGGGAATGCACACATTAATGCATGCCTGTCTCTGTTATTGGACATGGATGGGGTGTGAGAGATGGGTGCTGCTGTCATGGACATGTATGGTGTCCATGTCTGTGTATCTGACTTGCGTGTCTGTGACTTGGAAATGCCATGGATGCATGACACATGTCTGTGACAATGTTCAGATTCACTGATGTAGCCTACTCATCCTTGTATCCGCTGTGTCTGGGGTGTATGAGGCCAGATGGATGAAACTAGGGTGAAGTGTGTGCATGTGATAGGCATGACCCATGATGCATGTGAGTTTCAAACCAGCATTGTATGTTTCAAGAGTCCCTTGGACATGTATGCTAATGTTCATAGCATGCGCCATGCCTGTTACTGCATGTGTTTTGCCTGCACTGACCCATGTGTTGTGGAGGGACATGATGGAAGTGATGTTTGACAGAGCCACTCATCTGCTATTGCTTCCTGTCTAGGGGACCATTCTACAGTACCCTGATGCTTGTGTTCTATGTCTCCCTCTACACAGCGGCAAGTGATGAAGAGGGCGGAGACGGCGCTGTGGAGCAAAGCGGAGGGGATGCCCCCACGGGCCGGCGACGCAAGGCCCAGTCACCCTCCCAGAATTTACCATCGTCCGGGAGTGAGGGGACTGGTGCTGCATCTGCAACTATGGCTGCAGCGGAAGGGGTGGGTGAGCCCCCACAGGGGCTTGCAATGGCGGAAGACGGTGTGGAGCCATCCAGGTTGGTGGTTTCCACAGAGGAGGAGGAGGCCGCTACTGAGCCGCACATGGGGCCTGGTGGGTGTGGTACCACTGGTGCAAGTGGTGCAGTCCAGGGCCAGGGGCAGGAGGCAGCACAGGTCACTGCGGAGGGGCCTGTGCATGTTGCTGTCCCTGACCCTGTGACTGCACCACCATGCACCAGCAGCGATGCCCCATCCCAGGCCCGTCCGCAGGTAGGGGGGATGTCCATGTCATCTGACACTCCTCTACCTGCGGACGAGGGGACCCTTGGCCGTATGGAGAAGGTCCTGATTGGTGTTGCGTTGCGCACGCGTGACATTCGTGATGACGTGCGTGCTTCCCGGGGGGAGCACGCACGTCATCACGAAGAGCAGCGTGCCAACGTGGCCCAGTTGGGAGTGTCCATGGTCGGGGGTTTTGTACATGTGTTGGCCACTCTGGCGGCCTTCGCCTCCTCAGTGGAGACTATGCGCCAGTCGTTCTCCATGCCGTCTTCTGGCCCAGATGCCACCAGGGCCCCCTGTGGACCTGCCCTGACCAACGCAGCCAGCTCGGTGGGGATCCCATCCCTGCCACAGTCGGGAGTCGGAGGTCCAGCAGGGGTGGACACCACAGCAACTGGACCCCAGCAGATGGAGGATGTGCCGGCATCATCGAGCAGGGCACGTGCACGACGGCGTTGGTGGATTCCATCAGCCTGGATGCCGCCGTGCTGGCAGAGGCAGTTGCGTCGGAGGCAGCTGCAGGCTCAAAGTGGGAGGCATCATGGCTCGGGGCAATCTACATCAGAGGGGCAGGCATCGGCCGGAGGGCAGGAGGACCCTGGAATGGGAGTGTCTTCCATGTGGCAGCGGTTGGGCCAGCAGATAGGTGCAGAGCGGCGGCGGGCAGAGGAGGCACGGCTCACGATGGTCAGGGCGGAGAACTCCATGCGCAGGGCGCTGAGGCGGGCTGAGTGCCTCGAGGGAATTCGCAGGGAGTTGGAGGTGGACATGGCGTTATCCCTGCGAGACCTCGGGGCCAGAGAAAAGGCCCGCCTCCAAGACATTGAACAGGAGTTCGATGATGCCCTGGCCCATGACATCAACAAGTGAGCCGTTGGACTTGCCCGCCGCCATTGTATATAGTTCATTAGTGTTAAGTTTCATTTATTTTTTCTTTCATTTGGGGCGCATGGACTATGCCCCACATTTTTGTACATAGTTAGTAATTAGGTAGGTTTCATTGTAGGTTTCATTTATGTCGTTGGGCTCATGGACCCTGGATTTGCTATTTTTACATAGTTTTACAGTGGATTTTTCTCCTTCATCTTTATTTTTCTTCACCATGGAGCAATGGATATTACGCTTTTCTTTCCCTTTGGATTTGCTTTGTTGGACGGTGACTTTGGACACATTTTTATTTGGATTAATTTGGATTCTCATTTTTTTTATTTATCATTTTTTGGGACATGCTGCATTTTCATTATTATTGGCATTATTGTGTGTTTTGATTTCATTCCCTTCATTTTGACTTGATTACATTTTTGTTTCTTACTTCAATGTGTGGTCTTCTCTCATTGGTTTCATGCATGTCACAATGTGGGTTTTCTCAGTCATGTGTTGCCTTTGTGTGGGTCGGACAGACTTGTACTCATGCGCATACTGCTTATTTGTGATCTATCATGTAATGGGGATTTCAATTTGGAGTGGATGTAAAGCTTGGTTGGGTGTTTGGACTGGGGTGCTGTGGGGTGGGATTTGTGTGGCCATAAGAGCCAGGGATCTGGATTGTGATGACGTGTTGGCTGGGGGACATGTGTGGGGGCCTGCTGGCAGGTGCCCCTGACTGCTGGGGGATGGGGGTGCAGGGGGACATGTGTGGGGGCCTGCTGGCAGGTGCCCCTGACTGCTAGGGGGTGGGGGTGCAGGGGGACATGAGTGGGACATGAGTGGGGGCCTGCTGGCAGGTGCCCCTGACTGCTGGGGGGTGGTGGTGCAGGGGGACATGAGTGGGGGCCTGCTGGCAGGTGCCCCTGACTGCTGGGGGTGGGGGTGCAGGGGGACATGAGTGGGACATGAGTGGGGGCCTGCTGGCAGGTGCTCCCGACTGCTTGGGGGTGGGGGTGCTGGGGGACATGTGTGGGGTCCTGCTGGCAGGTGCCCCTGACTGCTGGGGGGTGGGGGTGCAGGGGGACATCAGTGGGACATGAGTGGTGGCCTGCTGGCAGGTGCCCCTCACTGCTGGGGGGTGGGGGTGCAGGGGGACATGAGTGGGGGCCTGCTGGCAGGTGCCCCTGACTGCTGGGGGGTGAGGGTGCAGGGGGACATGTGTGGGACATGAGTGGGGGCCTGCTGGCAGGTGCCCCTGACTGCTGGGGGGTGGGGGTGCAGGGGGACATGTGTGGGACATGTGTGTGGACCTGCTGGCAGGTGCCCCTGACTGCTGGGGGATGGGGGTGCAGGGGGACATGTGTGGGGCCTGCTGGCAGGTGCCTCTGACTGCTGGGGGGTGGGGGTGCAGGGGGACATGTGTGGGGGCCTGCTGGCAGGTGCCCCTTACTGCTGGGGGGGTGGGGGTGCAGGGGGACATGTGTGGGACATGTGTGGGGGCCTGCTGACAGGTGCCCCTGACTGCTGGGGGGCGGGGGTGCTGGGGGACATGTGTGGGGGCCGGCTGGCAGGTGCCCCTGCACTGCTGGGGGGAGGGGGTTCAGGGGGACATGTATGGGACATGAGTGGGGGCCTGCTGGCAGGTGCCCCTGACTGCTGGGGGGGTGGGGGTGCAGGGGGACATGTGTGGGACATGTGTGTGGGCCTGTTGGCAGGTGCCCCTGACTGCTGGGGGGTGGAGGTGCTGGGGGACATGTGTGGGACATGTGTGGGGGCCTGCTGGCAGGTGCCCCTTACTGCTGGGGGGTAGGGGTGCTGGGGGACATGTGTGGGGGCCTGCTGGCTGGTGCCCCTGACTGCTGGGGGTGGGGGTGCAGGGGGACATGTGTGGGAAATGAGTGGGGGCCTGCTGGCAGGTGCCCCTGACTGCTGGGGGGTGGGGGTGCAGGGGGACATGTGTGGGACATGTGTGTGGGCCTGCTGGCAGGTGCCCCTGACTGCTGGGGGGTGGGTGTGCTGGGGGACATGTGTGGGGGCCTGCTGGTAGGTGCCCTGCACTGCTGGGGGGTGGGGGTGCAGAGGGACATGTGTGGGGGCCTGCTGGCAGGTGCCCTGCACTGCTTGGGGGAGGGGGTGCAGGGGGACTTGTGTGGGGGCCTGCTGGCAGGTGCCCCTGACTGCTGGGGGGTGGGGCTGCAGGGGGACATGTGTGGGGGCCTGCTGGCAGGTGCCCCTGCACTGCTGGGGGGTGGGGGTGCTGGGGGACATGTGTGGGGGCCTGCTGGCAGGTGCCTGCACTGCTGGGGGGTGGGGGTGCTGAGAGACATGAGTTGGTGATAATATTGCAACGTGACATGTGGCTTGGCTGGGGGGCATGCCCATGGTGGATAGGCTGCCTGCGGGACATGACCAGGGGTGCAAGGTATTCCCCTGTGGTGTCAGCTGCCTGCAGGGGCCGTGGAGGGTGTAGAGGGGACACCTGGGAGGACCCACACTGCCAATTCACGTGTAGGACTCCCCGCGCACCCCCGAAATACGCGTTCCCCGCTCTGACAGCAAAATCGCGTGTGAAACTTCATGCGCAGCCCGGTAATACACGTACCCTGCTTCAATTGCGTGTGAAACTTCCCGCGCACCCCTGAAATACACGTACCCAGGCCAATCGCATGTGAAACTTCCCGTGCACCCCCGAAATACACGTACCCAGGCCAATCGCGTGTGAAACGTCCCGCGCACCCCCGAAATACGCGTTCCCCGCTCTGACAGCAAAATCGCGTGTGAAACTTCATGCGCAGCCCGGTAATACACGTACCCTGCTTCAATTGCGTGTGAAACTTCCCGCGCACCCCTGAAATACACGTACCCAGGCCAATCGCATGTGAAACTTCCCGTGCACCCCCGAAATACACGTACCCAGGCCAATCGCGTGTGAAACGTCCCGCGCACCCCCGAAATACCCGTATTCAGGCCAATCGCGTGTGAAACTTCATGCGCACCCCCGAAATACACGTACCCAGGACAATCGCGTGTGAAACTTCCCGCGCACCCCCGAAATACACGTACCCAGGCCAATCGCGTGTGAAACTTCCCGCGCACCCCCGAAATACACGTACCCAGCCCAATCGCGTGTGAAACTTCCCGTGCAACCCCGAAATACACGTACCCAGGCCAATTGCATGTGAAACTTCCTGCGCACCCCCGAAATACACGTATCCAGGCCAATCGCGTGTGAAACTTCCCGCGCACCCCTGAAATACACGTACCCAGGCCAATCGCGTGTGAAACTTCCCGCGCACCCCTGAAATACACGTACCCAGGCCAATCACGTGTGAAACTTCCCGCGCACCCCCGAAATACACGTACCCAGGCCAATCGCGTGTGAAACTTCCCGCGCACCCCCGAAATATACATACCCAGGCCAATCGCGTGTGAAACTTCCCGCGCACCCCCGAAATACATGTACCCAGGCCAATCGCTTGTCAAACTTCCCGCGCACCCCCGAAATACACGTACCCAGCCCAATCGCATGTGAAACTTCCCGTGCACCCCTGAAATACACGTACCCAGGCCAATCGCGTGTGAAACTTCCCGCGCACCCCTGAAATACACGTACCCAGGCCAATCACGTGTGAAACTTCCTACGCACCCCCGAAATACACGTACCCAGGCCAATCGCGTGTGAAACTTCCCGCGCAGCCCCGAAATATACGTACCCAGGCCAATCGCGTGTGAAACTTCCCGCGCACCCCCGAAATACATGTACCCAGGCCAGTCGCGTGTGAAACTTCCCGCGCACCCCCGAAATACACGTACCCAGCCCAATCGCGTGTGAAACTTCCCGTGCACCCCCGAAATACACGTACCCAGGCCAATCGCGTGTGAAACTTCCCGCGCACCCCCGAAATACACGTACCCAGCCCAATCGCGTGTGAATCTTCCAGCGCACCCCTGAAATACACATACCCAGGCCAATCGCGTGTGAAACTTCCCACGCACCCCCGTAATACACGTACCCAGCCCAATCGCGTGTGAAACTTCCCGGTCACCCCCGAAATACACGTACCCAGGACAATCGCATGTGAAACTTCCCGCGCACCCCTGAAATACACGTACCCAGGCCAATCGCGTGTGAAACTTCCCGCACACCCCTGAAATACACGTACCCAGCCCAATAGCGTGTGAAACTTCCCGCGCAACCCCGTAATACACATACCCCACTCGCACAGGCCCTTTCGCGTGTGAAACTTCACGCGCACCCCAGTAATACACGTTCCCCGCTTTGCCGTTTGCTGTTTGGCAGCCCTGTAAACTGGTCTAGGGTTAGCGCAGCCCTTTGCGCTGAATTGGGAATTTTGATGGCTTTTCCTTGCGCAAGGGTGTTCTTGGGGGCGTAACTGGCACTGCTGCAGGGTCGCTGCACCACTCTGCGCCACGGCTGGTTTTGGAGGCTAAAATCCATAAATACGCTGTGCGCCGAAATCGATTTTAGCGCACGCGGCTGGCGCAGACATTCGCACGCGCACACTGTGCGCCAGCCGCGTGCGCCACTTTTGTGCGAAATTCTATGAATTACCCTGTTCATTGGAACACTCAAGCACCCGTGACTCCTCCAATGCAGTCTATGGCTTGAAATGCATGACATCACGCAAAGCCAAGATTCGTTGGACGGAGCACAAGTCTAATATCACACTCAGAAACCCAATGTCTCCAGTAGCAACACACTTTCTAGAAACTAAGCATAACATGGCACAATTACAATATGTAATCCTTGAGCGTGAAGCTATAATGAAAAGAGGTGGTGAGATTTGCAGAAGACATTTCTAAAGAGGAAAATGCATGGATTTAAACATTACAATCCCTGACCCCCTGAGGAAAGAATACTGAGTGGGACTTATCATGCTTTTTGTGAAAATAACTGACTGGAATTGCTGGTTCCTATTGTTAGTGATTTGTTGATGAATGTCTGTGATGTTCTTTTAAGGCAAAAAGGAATATGTTAACAATCTGCAAACCGGAACATAAGAACTGTTCATTATACAGATTGTGAACAGATTAGTGATCTGGGAGTGTTGATGAGCATAATGTCTGCTTCGGGAGGCCCCAATGAATGCCATTAATATTCAGAGATCAATGAGCCAGAGATTTTAAGAAGATACAGGCACAAGATCATCATGTTTCTTAAATTGGGAGAGAAGGCGGTTCTGCTATCGTTCCAGTATGCATATGGCATTTACTTATTTCAATTATCAATCAAGGCAAGAAACCATGAGTGATAGGGATAAGAATGTGAACGGGATAGATCAGTACAGTATGATGAACCAGTTGAAGTGTACATTAAAATACTTTGCTTAACCCAGTGGTAATCACAGAAGGGAGTAGCTCCCTGTCTACATAAGGAGATGAGCAACTTTTAGGAGGGTTCTGGAAAAAACAAAATACAACGTGTGTGTCAGGGGCCTGATCTTTTGGTTGTAGCCCCGGATAGAATCTCAGGAGCTACAGCCAAAAGACTAGCTAGCCCCCAGTCCCAACAGTTCCGACATCAGCTTAGCACCGGGTCTTTTCCAGACCTAGCAACTCCCCTGGTGTGTGTTGATCGTTATGTATCAAAAGAGATATGCCTACGATTGGGCATAGACAAAACTTGTTATCTTGAGAAGGTACAGTTGCACAATTTTGCCATGGCGTTGGAATGTTTTAAAAGGCAGCGCAATCCAGTATGTAGATGCGCAGACCAGCAATGACGTTTTCATTCCTGGCACAGTAAGAATAACCGCGGATGTTAGGAAACGGAAGACAAGAGAGGGCAAGAATATGCCCGAGATTGAATACTCAGAGGCAGACGTATTTATCAAACATCAGTGGACATTGAGCACCCCTAAAATAGATTTAATGGAGATGTTGGCATGTATGAGTAATTGGTTGAGAAATGTTTAATATAAGAGGTCCCTGGTAGCATGGTCACTGCGCCTCTCAGGCTTAGAGATAGAGATGTGGGCTACTAGGCTAAGATGGCCTCCGCCTTTCATGGAGTGCAGCCCAGCCTCACTCTAGTTGTCACTATGGAGTCGGAGAATAAAAAGAATGGACGTGGTAACCGACCGGTTTTGCCGGTCGGAAGTCCCGCAGTTCATGTCAGCAAACTGCAAGAACGCAGTAAGTAGGTTTGAATGCTGGCACGGGCACAAATGTAAAATGGCAGACACTATTGTTTTAAATTGAAGAAAATTACTTTCCTGTTACTGTGGAGATTGATGACTTTGTGTATGTTTGAGAAGCCCTGACTGGGATTGTGTGGCAGCGACTTGAAGTTGAAGTTGGGTAAGAAGGACAGGGATTTTTATTTTTTACATATTAAGTATATAACTGTTGAGAGTTGTTAGTTATGCAGTCTTTTCTCTTTGTTATCTAGGTTTATGGCAATGAAGAGAGATTGAACAACACAAGAGGTTTGTGATTGGGAGTCATGTATATGTATATAGGGAGTAAATTTATAAGTAAAGTAGGACGTTAAAAGAAGACATTTTCCTTTGATGTAGGGAACAATGAATGTTTGTACTGAATTAGGAACAGCAGCAAATTAAGCACTTGAAGAAGGATACATAGAGATATCCAAAACGTGTCTTCAACACCACTAAATCAAGGATTATTGACTATTGTGAGGGCATCTTGGAGTAAGACAACAGATTCAAAGTTCAAAGTAAGCACTTTTATTAACTTAAATGTCAGGATGGAAAAACGCCTTTCCTTCCGTATACTGTAGTGGTATTTCCCCACCAAACCAAAACTAAGGAAAGTCCAAGTCTGCAGGTTTAACTTAGAAATCTGTCTGTTTACAAAACCTAGACTTTCCCTCGCAACTAATCTTATACAACATGTAGGGATGTCAGCAACCAACAAAATAGTGTTTAGCTTAAAGTTCTGGGCGTGGTTCAGCTCGCAGCTTTCTTTCAGCTCCTTTCCCAAAGCTAAAACAGTTCTTCCAAATTCTTAGGATTACCTTAAGTTCCAAAGTAATATAGGATTGATCAATACTCGGGGTTCCCTTCCCCAAGTTCCAAAACAGAAAATATCCTGAGGCTCCGTCCTCAAGACAATAAACTTTTCCAACTTCAGGGATCCCTTCCCCAGATCACACAACCCTTCCTATACAAAATATCCTTGAGCGTGTCTTCAAACACTGGCACACCAGGTTCTGTTTATATAGAAACTCACCGGTTGCTTTGATCCGAGTTCCTGCAGGGCAGATCTCCCAGCCTTTTGGTCTTTGCTTCAGGGCTCCACCTCCTGCCCCTCACGCACTCTTTGGGTGGCTTCTGGCCCCAGGAGAATTAGCACCTTGTGCATTACAAAGAGGGACAGCCTTCCAGCACGGGTTCCCTTTCACGCTTTCTTTGGTTCCACAGAGCCCCAGCTCCTGGGTCGCTCTTCCCTGAACCATAAGCATGCTCCACAAGGACAGCTCCTCGCTGTTCTTCTTGGCCTGTCTGCTGCTGCTTGAATTTCAACGCCACTGCTCCTCGCACCACTCCCTCTCTCATTCTCATTTGGTGGGGCTTTTTACAGACCTGCAGCCCTTTGTCAGGCTGCAGGTGCGAGTTCATAAATAGCCCTGCCTGACCATCATTAAGGGGACATGCCTGACCTGTATTGCTCTCAGTAGGCCTATTCTTCGGCCATGTACCTAAGTGGTGACAGTAACTAGTCTTCAGTGCTCCCGTTTGTTTCTTCCTCGTCTCAGTATTTTTTGTGGTCATGTATGAATAATTCAAGGGAGTTGGTTTGTGATACCCCATGAAGACTGGGAAAGGATTGGTTGGGTCATTATTAGAAAAAGAGGGGTACCATGTCTACCCAAAGGGCATCCCACTCCGAGTTCCCAGAGACCCTCCATCCAGGTGATCCTCCCTCGCTTGTCCACCCCTACGGTCGGGATCCAAGAGTGATGGCCTTTCCCTGACCACCACCGCAGAGGATCCATGAGGAATAGGAGTGAGGACACCATGTTGTAGGGAATTGTTTTTTTATTTTTATTTCTATTGTATAAATATATGGAAAAATCTGATTTTGAATTAGGCATAAGTGCAGTTAAAGTTAAAAGTACCGATTTGGAACTCAAAATGTGTTGAGTTTTAGTTTAATTGCACAATAAATGTGATAACTTAATTTTCATTAAAATTGTTTTTGAGCACAGTAAATTACCACCAGAAATGGCTACCCTATTAGAGTGCTCTGGGATTACCTTTTGGCAACAATGGGTCATGTGTTCAAAGGCCGTTGACTGACCATCATTGATTCCCACATAAAGCAGCAAGACTCGGGAGGATAGCACAGGGGCAATGCGCTTGTCTTGGCAGCAAGACGACATGAGGCAACACAGGTTCGATCCCTGGGTCCGCGCTTAGAAACTTCTGGGTATTAAGCGTGTTATAAATAACCAATTACAGTTACACGACGTAACTCTTAAGTAGTGTACGCGTAATAGAGCTGCAGGTGTTGATTGGTGTTTATTGCAGTCTAAATAGATCATGTTACGTCATGGGGTTGGGGATAGATTTCAATCATGAGTGGCCAAAAAAGGGAAATCATTTGAATGCGCCACTGATTGGTTTTGTGATGCACCATTCAGAACAGGCGCAGAGGTAGTCTGACCCGGTCATGATTTGATTTTGAAGTGTGACAGCCATGGTTTACAGCTAAGTGGCATTTGGACAGAATTTTACTATTTGGAGCCTTTCAATCCCCCAAGCAACTGGCCTGTAAATAAGCCATTTCTAAGTTCTCTGTAGGTTTCCTGCCAGTATCCAACGCTTATCATACATATCCCCAGTCCTCAAGAATGTCACATGGTTTCCTCCAAAGCCCAGTTTCTGATTTTAATTGTGTCCTGATGACAGCATTTACAAAATGGCCCGCGGGCCACCAATGAAACATATTTTTACGACATGATTGTAAATCTGGGTTCTTTGAAAATGTTTCTCTCATCATTTGTAAAAGCATGTATCCACCATCACCACACGGTGGCCCATGAGCTTTTAGCCTAATTGTTGTTGCCTGGCCGTGGCTAATGGGACCCGGTTATTCACTAGTGAAGAGGATATGGCCTACGGCAGAAAGCCAGTGGGCCATGGTCATTTAGCCTAATTGTTGCATCATGAACAATGGCCAGTCCTGGAGGTCATGGTTGGTGGGACCTGGTAACTAACTACTGAGGGGGATATGGGCCAGGCAGTGGCCACTGGCTATCTGGCAGGACCTAGTTATTTTCTAGTGAGGGGAATATATCTGCCATGGCTACTGTCCGTGACTAACGCGATTCAGTCTTTTAACCTAATTGTTGCAACATGGACACAGGGCGTAATTGAATGGCATGGCCCGTGGGATCTAGTTGGTTACTAGTGAGTGGGATATAGGCCACATCCACAATCTTCCAGCCCAACATGGACAGATCAAGGCCATGGCTAATAGGTAATGGATAGGACACAGCATGACAAAACCCTTCTAATTTAGTGACATATCTTTCATTCGGAATCCACCCCGTTGCTCAGTCCTTGAGCACATATGCGAGACCACAGTGAGGATCAACAGTGAGATAAGAAATGACCCGATGGGGGACATCTTAGGTGGGGGGAAACAAGTGAAGATTGTCGTCAATTTCCACACCCAGAGAATTTCATTGTGATAAATCAGTTTACTTTGACTCTCTCGTTACTAAGGTTTTGTCACAGAATGAAAATATATATTTATATATGTATAGATATATGTGTATGTATATAGTATAGGGTGGCGATAGTGATAGTCTAAGTATGAAATGTATGCCCCAGAAAGCACCAAGCCATTGTTGCCTAGTGGTTAAATGCTGTGCCTTGAACTCTGGTAGACCAGGGTTCAAGGTGTGTATGTTTTTTTTTTTATTTAACTAATTTAATTTAATTAAAAGAAAAGCAACACAAGTGGGAGGTGGCAAGGTTAATAATGCCACAATTGTGCACTTTTGCCTAACATAGTTCTATAAGAATTTATCTTTTTGAGTGACACTATGTTATGTGTACTTTTGAAGTTAGCTTTATAAAGCAGAGTATTGTTGAAAGCCAGACATGGGGGTGAGGAGGGGAAATGATGAGAGGGCAAGTAAGTCATTAGTAGTTGCCCACATTGTGGCAAGAGAGTTTGCAATCCTGGACAGTGGTGCAGTTATCTTCCCCTGATTGTGGCTGCTTTTCAGGGCACAAGTAAAGGACACATGTGGGTGAAGAGCATAACTCTTTTTCAGAGGGCGGACGCAACCCCTTGGGTTTTCTTTAGGTTTACAAGCTTGCTCAAGTATTTGGCTACTAGGATTTTACTCAGGTTGTCATGTTCCCAGTGCAGAAGCTTACTCACAAGACCACAAGCACTTGTTTTGTATTTGGATTTTTTTTCTCCAGGGAATATTTAATGACAGATTGCTGGGTTTTAAAGGTGAGCACCTTTTATACTTTGCCAGCATATTCTTTGGAACATTTACTCTCTCGGGTTATTTTTCTGGTGTTCGTTACTTTTTTTAAAAGTCTAATGCTATTTTGTCTTGCGCACTTTCATCTAAGGAGTAGGTTTGTATTATTAATGTTAAATATGTATGGAATAACAAACCCTTGAAATTCAAGGAAAAAACATGCAGGGATGTTAAGATGAGCAATACATTGCAACAAAACCTTTGAAATTCAAGGAAAAAACTTTAATTGCAGGGATGTTAAGGTGAGAACTTAATGCAACAAAACCCTGGAAATTCAGCTAAAGCCACCTTAACTTAACACCCCCTGTTGCACAGACTATGACCACAATGATAACATTACAGATCACATCACTGATGACATCACTAATTAGATTACAACAGTAACTGGCATTAAGCATGGTGTTCAACCATGGTCAGTGTGCATGGCCAAATATATATTTAACACATTAAGCTATGGACAGTGGTCACAACCTTCATCCATGTGCACTAACAGGCTACCAACCATAGATTTAGGCCGTTGCCAGTGGATACAGGTTTCAACCAGATTAGGCACTAGCCATGAACTTTAGCACAATACTGGCCACTGGCCACAATCTTTGGCTGTGTCCACTATATATTCCAACATATAAATAGGCCACTAGCCTTTGACCTTGAGCAGTTTGTACATCTTTTGGCCATGTCCACTGTATATTTTAAAACAATAACATGCAATAAGCAATGACCTTTGGCCATGCCCCCTGTGTATTACACAACACTAACCAGCCACTAGCTATGGCTTTCGACCGTGCCCACTGCATATTATATATACTAACCAGCCACTAACCATGATCTTCAACACAATACTAGCCAGTGGCCATGGCCTTTGGCTGTGCCGTCTGTATATTCTGACATATTAATGAGCCGTAGCTACGCCCTTTAGCCATGACCACTGACTTCAGCTTTCAACATTGCCAATGTATATTTTAAAACAGTGATGGGCTACTAGGCATGGTTTTTAACCATGCACATTGGTATTTTTGATCACTAACCAACCACTATCTATGGCTTTTGGTGCTGGCCAGTGACCCCAGTCTTTGTCATGGCCAAGTCCACGGCCTAAATAGTTATTAAGGTAATCAAAGTTTTCATGAGCTAACTTATAAATGATGTCATGTCTACTTCCATTATTGATGTAATCAGTTATATACAATGTAATTAGTGTTGTTACCAGTGATGGCATCAGTGATGTGATTTGTAATGTCATCATTGTTCTCGTACAACATGTAGTTAGTGATGTCATCAGTGATGATCTGTGATGTCATCATCGTGGTCATAGTCTGCGTAACAGGGGGCACGAATTTAAGGTGGCTTTAGCTGAATTTTCAGGGTTTTGTTGCATTATGTTCTCACCTTAACGTCCCTGCAACTAAAGTTTTTTCCTTGAATATATACATATATATATATATATATATATATATATATATATATATATATATATATATATATATATATATATATATATATATATATATATATATTACACAGCCACGGTAGTGGCTGTGTAGTTATGGTTAAGTTGCTGTTTCTATAGGAAGAACACTTTTTGGACGGCCTAATAACTCTGCTCCCCCTGGACGAATCCTCACCAAACTTTGCAAAAGGAGTATATGGGCCACTCTGAATTGTTTTGCAAAGTTTGGTCTAGGGGGGGAAAAGTTATAGGGGGGGTCTCAAAATGTCTTTTTTTGCCGTTGAATGAATGGGGGAAAAAATGTGCGCATGCCTACAGGACAAACCGCTGGATGGATTTTCACCAAATTTGCGGCAGGGGCTTGGTCCCGAAAGCATGCTTTGTAAATTTGGTGACAATCTGTCCAGTAGTTTTCTTTAAAATGAACAAAAATTAGATCTCAAAAAATGAGTGATATCTATGTCCGCTCCACAGTCACACTTCCCTGTTCGCTCCGCGGACAAGACATTGATTGGCTAATCCATAGCGTCATGTCCCTGGACATGTGGCGCTTTCGTTGATTGGTTGTGGAACAGCGTGAAGTGCATCAGATTTCTTCGCTGCCCCGCCATCTTTTGTTCATGTTTTGGTGTACGCGGACATCGCCGGTTACACATACAAAAAAAAAGACACCAATGCACTTGTTATACTTATGAAATACTGTTTCCGAAGGTGAGCTTTAATTAGGCCGGATTGGGATGTGGAAGCATAAAAAAAAGTGGTGTTTTCTTGTCACCAAAATCATACGGTAAAGTGGAAGTTGGTGCTTAATGTACGGCAACCAATTACGGCGTCTGTGTTACAATGTATTTAGAGTAGTATAGTAGTGAGAATGGCGTCCTACGTTTTGAAGTCTGAGGCCGCCACCTTCAATGTTTGATGGAAATAGCGGTGTGCACGTACATGGGAGTAGCGCTTCTCATGATTGGATTCTCATATGTTGTTGCAAAGTGAGAATGTATTTGCCTTCTGAGTGAAGGTCACTTGATTTGTTTTTTGGGTTGCGGGTTCAGTAGGCCCATGCATCCGAGTGAATCCATAAGGGGCAATTGTTTTTTGACCTTGAGCGAAAGGGAAACTTTTAAAACGTTTGTAAGGAACATGAAATATCAGTTCACGAAGATTCTTTGGTGCAAATACTTTGCTGTCTGACTTGGCCAAAAATAATGGCGGCAGTAAACATCATGTAAGTTTAATTTTGACAACTCTACACTGAACCGCCTTTTAATTTTATATTGCCGAAACACTAATTGTGACAATATAACTGAAGTATTATGTTTCTGCCCAGTTGTAATTTTGCTCCAATAACGGAGAGTGCAGATTCTCCGCGTTTGCAGGCTATGACTAGAGTCACCCTTGTTCACCTTTAATATTTCTTCATTCAAATGTTATGTTTATCCACATATCTTTGTCTATCACTTTGTACGTTCTTTTGGTCTTGTTTAAAATCATGAGATGTAATTTTTTACTGCTTGTCCATTCATTTTGGCTTCATAAGTGAATTACCATCACACTGTGTAGTTGCCATTTTTTTAAACCTTAAGGCGAAGGCTGATTCTGGGCGTTTGTAGGCTCTCACTATATTTACCCATGGTCAACGCTAATATTTCCTTAAAATGCCATGTTTGACCACTTCGTTTTGTGTACTACTTTACACAATCTTTGTGTTTTTTTAAAAAAAATGTCCTAAAGGTTGGGTATTGAAACATATTTTTTCTTTACATTTTCCGCCCAGCTACATCTTGCCATACTGTGCTTGCCATGGTTTTCAGTTGCCGAGTGACGGCTTTTTTGGACGCCAGATGCAACTGCTCGTTAACCGTTGCCTCTCCATTACAATGTTGTGGGATGAACGGCCAGGCCCCCTTTGTCCCTACACTGAACTAGCGATTAGAAGTAATATGGCATCATTTATGGTGGTGTAGGGCAAAGGTCATGGCGCCGTCTTGGAAATCCGTGTGCAAACAAAGCGGGTGCTTTAACAAAAACGCATACTTTGTGTATGCTAAAATAACAACATGTGCCTCACCATTAACATTTTCAATGACGCCCTTACAACCATTGTTACAATTTAATTGAAAATGGGATTAGTCCGATGGTCTCTGGCAGTTGTTTGTAAAATAAAACTACTTTACAAATTCTAAAATGTTACAGTTTTATTTTGAAATCCAGTGTATCATTTCAAAATGTAAATTGCTAAATTGTACTGCGCTGTATGTTTATTTACAGGTTCTATGTCACGGCACGTACTTTTGCTTTTTGCAGGCTGCCATGGAAAGCGAAGAGGGGCCATGTATGGAACAACCGCCTCCCCTTTCTACGGTGGCCATCTTGAAAAAGGATTTTGTTTTGTAATCCGGGCCGCCGCAGGCAGGCTGGATTATAACCAGAAATTCTATTTTTAGTAGCAGACGTTATTGCTTTGCAAATCTATACTATTACTGGCAAATGTAATTGCGTCTGTGTCGTTTACTGAGAAATACACAGTACATGGAGGGTATGCGATTTTTCTTTTTTTTTTTTTTTTTAATACACTTACACTGTGAAAGGTGGTTCTTAACGGAACATTTACTTTGTGAACGGATGGCTTCCTTTTTTGGTAGAACAGCTAATAAGGCAATTTGCGAACGGAAATGAGGAAAGAGCCACCAAACAGTCATATGGGGGGGGTAGCAGGACGGCGCAAAAATATTGTGCGTTTGTTATTTGTAAGGTAGGGGCAGTGTTTGTCATGCTCCTTCATTACAGCAGTACTGCTGTTTCTTGGGGAGGAGGGATGGCCTTAGTTGATGTCATTTTCCGCTAACTAGAACTTTTGCTAAAAGTATGTAATGTGTACTACATTGTTAATGGCTGACTACCAATACGTGTTGGCGCTGTGCAAGGGAAATGTTGAAGGTGGACGTTCCTACATCAATATGAAATCTGTTTCCACACTGTCCACGAGGCATACATCTTACTGTTAAGTGTGTACGGATTCTTGGACACGTCACCGTGCTGCACACCAGTATATTGTCATGTGGCATTCTCCGCAAGGTGTGTTAATAAGTCAGAAGTTACTTTACATTATGGTTACGTGCCACTGCTATACACCGATGATCTTTAGCAAAAAAACTTTTTTAAAGGGATGGTATGGTTAAGTTGCCCTACTAAAAACCCGTAAAATTCACTAACAAAAACTTTGTTAAGGGGACGTTATGGTTAAGTTGCACTACTTAAAACCTATGAAATTCACAAAAAATAAACTTTGCTAACGGAACGTTATGGTTCCAAGTAAAACCGAAAAACCCCTGAAATTTGCCAGTTATGGTAAGCTAAGCAACCATAACTCGCGCCACCACCGTGCATTGCTAAGACTAACACCCAGGACATCAAAGATGACATCACAAATGTCATTGATGACATCACTGATGACATCACATGTGCATTTACTTTTCATGAAAAGTCTACGAGGGATTCTTATTATAATGTTGACAAAAAAGTGTCAAGGATCAGTGGAATAAATATCATGAGCTAATTAGTGCATTAAGCAATGCATTGATATAAATAGCATTCTTTTATGAAGTTCTTTACAGTATAGTAAGCTACTCATGTATAAACATAAGCATTGTGTGCAACATACATGATGGAAGTTGCTTAGCTTACCATAACTGGCGAATTTCAGGGATTTTTCGGTTTTACTTGGAACCATAACGTTCCGTTAGCAAAGTTTATTTTTAGTGAATTTCATAGGTTTTTAGTAGTGCAACTTAACCATAACGTCCCCTTCACAAAGTTTTTGTTAGTGAATATATATATATATATATATATATATATATATATATATATATATATATATATATATATATATATATATATATATAAATATATATATACACGCACATATATTACACCAGAAAAGTTATTGTAGGTTTATAAAGGCTTTGAAGAAAAACTACGCACCTGAAATGTGAAAGTCAATTAAGACATTTGAGCCAAGCCACAAATGCCACGGAGCCAACCTCTAGCCATTACTGGAAGTTCACCTGCAATTCAGAGTCACACGAGCAAGGCATTGTTGGTAAGCAAATCAGCTCAAATGCAGGCCTTTTCGCACCAGAAATGTGTCTTTGTCTTACAGGCTAGTTTTATACATAGAATTGGGTAGAGTCAACTAGGTATCTGGTCATTCCATCGAATGCAATAGCATTGAATGCCATATCAGAGAAAAAAAAGCATAGAAAAAAACCATTGAATGCTTTTTTTTTAAAAGGTAAAGGGTTTAGTTTAATTAAAATGGGGAGTAAATGTTAAAAAAGGGGGGTTGGGAGGGGAACCGCCCCATAAAAAAAAGAAAAAAACATGCATTTGATGCTTTTTTCGATGCTTTTTTTTCTCTGGTATGGCATTCGATGCTATTGCATTCGATGCAATGACTATAAACCAGTCAACTACATACATGTCTCGTGCCCCCCAACCGGAGTGTAAAGGCTTGCATTTGGGCTAATTTGCATACTGTGACAGGGTTAGGAATAAAACGCTGTCAGAGGGGTGCAGGGCCCCGTCTCAACCTGGTGTAGGTGGCCTACCAGGGCATAGCCAGAGCCTTTCCTACCCCAAAAGTGGTGTGAGGGAGGTGAGAAGCCGTAGTTCCTGGCTCCCAAGAGTGCATGAACCTTTGTCAGGAGATTGGTACAACTATACCTACCACAATGTTTATCAGCCTTTGTCCTGGCTAAGCCTCTTTTTCATCTATTGCAGAACTACATCTCCCAGAGGACACCTGGCTGCAAAAGGGAAAACCCAGACCTGAACCACAGAAAGGGGATCTTGAACAGAGCAATGGTGAATTCATATATCAATTACCTGAACCGAAGATATAGAACATCCGACCCTCCAATCCCAAGCAAGCAGGGGACGAAAACGTCACTGCAGTTCAAAGGAATCCACAGGGAACACACACTGTCAATAATGATGGGTGCTACGATATAGCGAGAGACCGGACATGAGGCGGTTCATACAGCCATTTTTAAACCTTACTTGGGATGTCCCCACCCCATGGGAATAGACAAGTCAGACATTGGCCGGGGAGAACAGGTGGTCAGGAGGACACATGGGAGCCAGGAGGAAGGGAAGAATGGGGTAATTCAGAGGAGGACAAGAGGTATTTGAGTGAGGTTAGGAGCAGAATAGATGGACCAAGAGACGACCGAGGAGAGAGCGGGAGTTGTGAGGAGTTCTGAATAGACTTTGGGTGTTTCGTGTGAGAGTAAGGTATTGATTGGGTGGGAGAGTGCTATCAATTGTGTACTATGATTGTAAGTAGTGATAGAAGTGTACCGCAAAAGTAGTGGAACTGTGACTCCGGTGGGGGACAGAGTAGGAAGGAAGGCAAATTTCTCAAGGGTTGCAGTCATGCTGGTTGAAAGCCAATTGCGTTGAAATAGATTTCAGTTTAGCTGTAACTGCTATCCAGTGGTAAAGTGGAGAAGTGTGCTTTAACTCCACAAAGAGCAGGTCATGAATGGTGCAAATGGTTGCAAAAAGTAGTGCAGCTGTAAAAAGTAAAAAATAAAAGTAGTGGAAATCCGCTCCCGACCGTTCACGCTCACTTCGACCCTTTAATGTAAGAGAGAATGACTATAGAAAAAGTGTAGAGAGCAAAGGGGAGGGGGCAGGTAACACTAGTTGGAGAGGTAGACAATGTGTATGCAGAGTTGAGAGTGCGAGAAAGAGAGAGAGGGAGTGAGAGAGAAGGAGGGAGAGGGAGGGAGAGAGAGAGGGAGAAGGAGACGTGAGAAACAGAGGGGGAGAGTGGAGATGGGTATTGTGGCGGGAGAGAGCGGTGTTGGAGTTTAGGAGGGAGTTGGCGGGCAGAGACAGGGGTCAGGGGGAATATGTGGTAAGAAAAAGGCAGCGAAGTAGATAGAGAGGAGAGAGCAGGGAGCTGAGGAGAAGGAGAGGCGGAGAGACAAGTTGCAGGGTGCAGTAGTACGAATGAGAGAACAGTAAGATCAGGCAGAGGAGTGTGGAGCGAGACAGAGACAGAGGGGGAGAGGTGTGAGAGGAGAGTGGTGATGGAGAAGAATCTGTGGAGGGGATTTTGTGCGGTGGAGAGACAGTATGAGCAGGAGAGTTCCAAGTTCGGAATCAGAGTTGGGATTTGAGACCCTGGACTAAAGTTTTGAGAGCCCATGTGGAGACAGGGGAAGGCATGGGGGCCTTCCCCCACCCCTCAGTCTGGCATCCCACTTCATCACCGAGATACCTACTTGTTTTACAATTAAACACTTGAACATGTATTCTTTTGTGAGGAGGTTTTTGGCAGTTCCCACAATGCCTTGCTCATGTGTGTCTGAGGTGGAGTTGAACTTCCGGTTAGAGCTACTGTGTGGCTCTCTAGCATGTGTGACGTGGCTGAAATGGCTTAGTCTACTTTCACAGTTCAGGAGGGAGGGTTTTTTCAAGCCTTTAAAAACCCACTATAACTTTGGTGGTGTTTTCTAAACATACCCCTATGATTTAACCTCAATGGTGCCACACTATTGCAAACTGATGATTTCTAATGAGGTTGAAACATGCATGCAGTTTTTTGGATCCTTGAAAGCTGGCTGTCTTGGTTAGGAAAAGACTACGCTCGCTAAAATGATGACACGTTTCTGGAATGCAAAGCAGTGCATGTGAGTTCATTTGCATTCCCCAGTGTCCATCTCGTGTGGTTCTGAGCTCGAGGTGACCTTCCAGTGACGTGCAGTAGCATATGTGACTTAGCGGAAATTGATTAGTTCTCTATATATACTGATATAGTTCTATGTTTATAAATATATATAAACAGTCAGGTCTGGAATGACCAACTTCGGGAAAGAGGAAACTGGACATGGAAACTACTAGAAAGACTTTTGTTTGTCCTGGACTATCGTTTTGTTTATATGCTGTCTCTGGACAGCAAGCATCCCTGACCCCATCTTGTCAGCAGAGCAAAGTGGAAGAGTTAACATGGCAATTCCACTTACGGGCCGGGGTACTAATAGCAATAGACCCCTGATCAGGGGGGCATTACCAAGTCGGGTAATGCCCCAGGGCCTTCATTAAGTAACTAGTCGGTAATGCCCCCCATCAGCTCAGGGATTATTGCTTAATTAGAACAATGTTACCAATCCACAATGGACACCAGTGGCCAGGCAAATGCTGCAGTCTTTCCTTTATTTCCATAGTGGTGACCATAATGACAGGGTGCTCCTGTGCATCCCCATGAATGAGGGCTACTGCCTCCCGCACAACTTCCTGCATCCTGGCTAGGCGTAATCATTCTGATTCTTGATTGGTCTGATTTAGTTGCACCCCGAGTGTGATTATGGTGTGAAGCGGGCCAGAGCAGAACCTGCAGGATTATTACAAGCATTGGCAATGCCAATAGTTTTGGGGTTTACTGCTGATATTTGCGTTTATAGGTACCAGGGTGGAAGGCGGAGAGAGCAAAGTTTTAAAGGAGGAGGTGATAAGGGGCACTGCTGCTGTTAATGAGAATGAGAAGGAAGAGTAGAGCAAGGGAGGAAATGATTAAGAGAGGGTGCCATTGATGATAAGAAAGAGGAAATATGAGTGAGAGGGTAAGAAATCAAGCAAGCGTGTGAGAGGAAGAATGAGAGGGGGTAGAGAGTGGGGGTGAGGTGGGTGAGTGGGTTGTAGAGAGAGTTTTGTGGGTGATGTTAGAGAGAGGGGGTATAGGGTGGATGGGTGAGTGTAGAGAGAGTGGAGGAGTTTGGGTGGGTTAGAGAGAGTGAAGGAGGTTGGGTGGAGTAGAGAGAGAGTGGAGGAGGTTGGGTGGAGTAGAGAGAGAGTGGAGGAGGTTGGGTGGAGTAGAGAGAGAGTGGAGGAGGTTGGGTGGAGTAGAGAGAGAGTGGAGGAGGTTGGGTGGGGAAGAGAGAGTGGAGGAGGTTGGGTGGAGTAGAGAGAGAGTGGAGGAGGTTGGGTGGAGTAGAGAGAGTGGAGGAGGTTGGGTGGAGTAGAGCGAGAGTGGAGGAGGTTGGGTGGAGTAGAGAGAGTGGAGGAGGTTGGGTGTGGGTGGTTTTGGTGGTGGGAGAGAGAGTGGAGAAAGCGAGAGTGAAGATAGTGTGAGTGGGGGTAGAGAAAGTGAAAAGCTCAAATATGTGGCATTGCCAATGCTGGTTTATGTTATTTCTGCACATTTAAAGTCATTTTATTTCAGTCCTGTGTTTGTACACTTTTTGACAAGCCTGTCACTTGTCTGCATTGATTCCGCCCCCAGCCCCACCCCACCCCAATAGGATCCCAGAGTAATTTGTACCTCCATTTCCATCACTGCCTGCACACAATTAAAGAGTGGCAGTCACACCGGGTGCTCCAGGCAAGGGCGTGTAACATGCACACAGGGGGGTCATATAACAACTTGTGGCATTACCACATTGGGAGGGATATACCTCAGATCAAGTATGGTGCTGTCCACACATTGTCGAGCATGACAAATAGCGAAGAGGGCTCTGTAACTGCACACTCCAGACAGCACCTCAAATATCAAATGGGCAAACAAGACGGGAGGAATATTATGATGGGATGCTCAAGGTCTGGGCATTAAAAGGGGGGCCTTGCGTGCGCACACTCACGCGGTCTTCATTTGAGCTGTTTCTGCTGTTGTGTAGTCACTGGGCCCCAACCGCGCTTGTTCCCAGAGGTAAGACTCACTACGCCGGTTCTACTGTTCGTCTCCGATTACTCCTGATACCTGGTGTTTTTTCATACTCCCGCTTACAGCACAGTCGTTAAGGAGTGACACATGGCAGATGGCAGCCAAAGGGTGGCAGAAATGCCTCACTGACAAGACAAAAACATCACACCGTACACAACACAAAGCCGACCATAAACGTGACGATATTTATTCTATGACAAGACAGGAGGCTCATATTATGCATTACAATCTTTACTCTGAAACCACAGCAGCAAAGAAAAAACTTTTACAAACAAAATAGTTGTAAAGAACAAAACTAAATAGAGTTCAATGTCACTGTAAGGGAGCTCCCCAATCCATCATGGAGGACAGGTCATGCCCTGCAGGAGACCACTGAGCAGGGACCCTTCCTTATATAAGTCCATTACTCTAAACCCAACTCCTCTTTCTTTGCTGCTGACACCACTGCTAAGTCACTCCTTTTCGTTATGTCTTGCATGCTAGTCAGAAGTGGGCCTTGTTAGTACATTAGGCCTTAAAAATGTGTAAACATAATGTATTTCTTAATTTTTATTGGGTTCCTCTATCAATTGAGGAATATTTATGGTTTTATCATTGTATCTGGAAAGGCCGTGTGCGGCCCTTACTTTTGCTAATGTGTTTTCTTTTCACAATGTAGCGCTCGCGCTTATATGCCTCTGGCTATTAAGCCTGTTTTGATAATGTTTCCTTTCTAGTGTTTATTTAGCCCGCACGAGCTGAGCTAATGGAAGCTTCTGCTTCTCTATAGGCACGTGCAGGCCTCTTTGATTAATTACTGTCCTGGGAATTCCAGGTGCTGAAGGCTGGGCCTGCGGTGCTTACTGGTCTCATAGGAAGTTACTGCTTTAGACACGGTGCTCAAAGGCCTTTGTTGTTGTTTCAGAAAGCCTCCTTGTGTTAGGCGACACTGGGGAATACTAGGTCTGGTCCATGAGAAGCTTATGCTTCAGTCCCAGTGTGTGGCCCCATTTAATTTCATTTGTTTTAAGTTCTTGGAGTGATTTGTGTCTGTGGCACAGCCAGTAAGCTTTGTGACTTGAACCTGAAAGGTTGGGGGTTCGAGCCAATCCTCCTACATCAAAATTCTGAAAGTGTTATGAAATAAAATTATAATTTTAAAAGAGGCACATGGCCCTCTTTTTGTTGGTAAAGCTCTTTCAGTGAGCATATCTACAGCATGCAGCTGTAACCTGCTTTTAGGTTGAAAAGCCTCTGTTTTTTCTTTGTTTATATATATGGGTATATTGTTTCTGCTTTAACTTGGCCGCTAATTGTGGGGAAGTATAAGGAAGGCTTCTGTTTCTGCACATAAGTGAGATGGCTCCATTAGGAGGCTGCAGGTTTACCATGCTGAGGGACCTAGGTTTGCTTCCTGCCATTGGCAGTGTACACATATGGATGTGTATATATGTATTTATATATATTTAAAAACTTGACTTTTTATTTTGTTTTTAAATTGATATTTTCAGCTATATTGACACTAGTTCACCTACTGAAGAGCCTCATACGCTGCCAATCTGCTGTTTTATTTATTTATTTATTTGAGCACTGCACAGGGTATAGGTGATTTGCCTTCACTGTAGGTGCCATAACCTGTTCGGTTTCAGGTTCTGCCTGAGTTCTAATGCGAGGTTAACCCCTTGTGTACTGCTGGTTACCACACCCTGCTGGGGTGAGCAGTTTGAGGTACACTTGCTCAGTGTATTCCTCCCTTAAACTTGGCAGTTTTGTTTAGGTGCTGCTTGTGGCAGATGTCATTATCTTCCCTGTAAGGGTGCAGTCACCTGCTCGGTGGTAGGCTTTGCTTGTGTTCTTCTGCGAGGTGACCCCTTGTATACTGCTGGTTCCACACCCTGCTAGGGTGAGCAGTTTGAGGTACACTTGCTCAGTGTATCCTCGCTTAAAGTCAGCAACTTTGTTTGTGTCCTCATATGGCATTGGTGATTATATTAACTGTTTGTGTGCCATAACCTGCTTGGTTTGAGGTTCTGCCTGAGTTCTAATGCGAGGTTACCCCCTCGTGTACTGCTGGTTGTCACGCCCTGCTCGGCCGAGCAGTTGGAGGTACACTTTCTCAGTGTATTCCTCCCTTAAAGGGATGGTCTAGTAAAAAATGTTATTTAAATAATAGATAGGCCACATAAAAAAAAATACTAGCATTCTCGGTTTTAAAACTTCCTATGTAAAATTTTGAGCTATTCAAGCTCAAAATTCGAAAAAGCAAGCACAGGGGCGCAGCCATTTTGTGAAATGGAGGCCCTCATGTGCTGGCTTTTGCTTTTGCGGCACTAATGAAGGAAAAGCCAGCCATCTGTAGTAAACAAAGGCTACCGCTGGGTGGCTTTCCCTTCATTAGTGCTGTAGGCGGAGGACGGGGACCGGAGGCCAGAGCAGGAAATCTGCAGCTGAATCTCGGTAAGTGCTATTTATTTATTTTACAAAAAATAAGCACTAGCTGCGTTTTTTTTTCTAAGTTTTCCGGGCTGGAGGAGCCCGGAAAACTTAGAAATAAAACCGCAGCTTTAAAAACGTTGTATTTATGTTTGCGGTCGCTTTTGAAGCGACCGCAAACATAAATACAACGTTATTGTGTTGGAAAACGCTGCGGTTTGTCTTTCCAAGTTTCTCAGGCTCCTCCGGCTCGGAGGAGCCTGAGAAACTTGGAAAGAAAAACCGCAGCGTTTTCCAACACAACCGCGTGTGTTTCTGCCTGCTGTGGCTATCACTTTGGGTCTCCGGTGCTCCCAGGGGAGCACCGGAGACCCAAAGTGAAAGCCACAGCAGGCAGAAACACACGCGGTTAAGTTTACATGCCGCATAGTGTTTCTACCTGCAGCTGATTTCCCATTTGGGGCTCTCGGGCTCCCCGTGGGGAGCCCGAGAGACCCAAATGGGAAATGCTAAATGCTGCGTTGTCTGCCTAAATCTGCTTTCCCATTTGGGGCTCTTGGGCTCCCCGTGGGGAGCCCGAGAGCCCCAAATGGAAAAGCAGATTCAGGCAGAAACAACGCGGCAGAAACAACGCAGCATTGAGGAGTACAAGCAGGCGTCTGTACCTTCAAGAGTGTTGTTTAGCATCTTTCTTTATATATATATATTTTTCTCTATAGTGCAGCGAATAGAGTGCTGGCTTTCAGATCTGTGCTGAGCCTGCTGATGCAGGTTCCTAATTTGGGAGGGTCTAAATCAGTCTTTCATCCTGCTGACACCGATAAGTGAACACCTCACACCACAAACCGTTGGTAGTAGTGATGAACAACACTAGTATAACTGAGGGTTCGTAGCACTATATAAGTGCTATTTTGCTATGGACAATGTGCTTAATTTTTTCCTTCCCCTGATCCCCATAGTGGCCAGTCAGCCTCACATGCAGACAGAGACTCAGACCTCAGTGTTTGAAGGGACAGTGGTCCCAGTATTCTTTCACAGCATTTCATTTACGGGGCATGATAATTATCCCAAAGACCTTTTCCCCCTCATTCCCCTTCCCGCCATTCTTAAGGGAGATGGCATCATAATATTACACCTCTTGGAGTAACACCTGATTGTTTCCATTTTTCCTTTTACAGGAGTTCTGGCTCATGACCAGTGCAGACTCGCACTGAGCATTTCCCTCCCATCAGTTTACTTTCCTTTGCGCTACTTCCTGGTATTTCACTACGTTAAGCCGAGCCCCCCCTTCCACTGTCAGGGGGTTGGTTAGAAGTGTAAGAGTGTATTTATTTTAAGGGTGTAAAGCGGGGCATTAGTGTGGTCCTCAGGGAAGCCTTCTTCAGGGTTGCAAGGTTTTTCCTTAGATAAGTGGGGGAGGATTTCTCCTCCTTTGGGAAGGCGCAATATCCCTTGGTGGGATAGAGGGGTCTCGGAGTGCTACTCATCTTCCATCCAAGTTATTACGGCCCTCTATCACAAGGCGTTCCAACGTCTCTACGTTATCTATCTCAGAAGGTGTCTGTCAGTGCGATCTCCAGAGGGCTGGGATATATATTTAGTTGTTGACTTGTTTCTCCTAGTCACCTGCATGGCAGGTAGACCTTTTGGGTTTTCACAGGAGATTGTTTTGCAGTAAGGTGCCAGCACAGGGTGGTGGGGGCTTCAAGGTTCTTCAGATTGGCTAAGATAGAGGTTAGTCTTCTTCTGGTGAGCAACTTTAGTGATCAGTTCTTTGCAGTTTAGAGTCTTTACTAAGACTATGGAATTTAGTGGTCCCCCTTCGGTTAGTTTATGATCCTCTAGGGGATTTATCAACCATGGGAGAGGGAATAAGGTCCAAGCACCTGGCAAAGGGGTTCAGATATCACTATAACGATAGCGACTGGATGTAAGATACATTTTTTCTCACTACCAAGTTCGGTCTCTTAAGGGTCAGGGTTTTGTAACTATCTTAATTTTGTCAGGGTAGCAGAGTCCTTCTTCAAGAGCTCAGGAGATCTGTTGGGCTCCGTCTTGGCGGTTTGGCAGGTTCAACTTTTCAGGTGGGGCCCCTCTCTTCCATTCTGCTTCTGCCTCCAGAAGACATACCTTTCTAAGTATACACATATGTCTGGGGACAATTGTGTGTTACGTCTATTGCTTCAGCTCCGCTCAGGATGGTTCATCCTTTTACAGATTAATAAAATGACCTTTTCCTCCCATTTTACCTTTCATGAAGATTTGTCTTTCCCACTTGGTTCCCCAGTGTAGTTATGTGACATGTCCTGTTTCTAATACGATATCTTCCTTTAACGCATGGAATGGAACCTACACAGCTTTCACCCGCTAAGGGGTATATTTCATTATCTCCAGGAGAGCTAAGTGTTTATCTTCTTTTGTTTGCTATCTAGGTTCCCAAAGATGGTATGAATTTAAGTGTTTTTTTTTCCTAACCTATTAGTATAGGAAAACTTTGTTCAGTGTTTTTCCCCTCTCTTTTTAACTAGTTGGTTTTGGTGGCCTGTAAGAAACGCTGGAATTGGCACATCTTTCAGTTGTTTTTCTTGCAGTGTATTTGGGATGTCTTATAAGACAGTTAGTCGGCCAGCCTAGCTTTGGGCAATACTCTTGCGGTCAGCTGATTGATCAAATGAAAACATTTTAAAACATTTATTCTCCTATTATTTTTATTATATTGTCACTATTGTATTTATCATGTTGTACTAATGGAATGCAAGGGCTTCAAACTTGCATAATATGAGCCTCCTGTCTTGTCATAGAATGGCTAATCCCTGACACTAACGTGAAATGGGGGTTTAGATTCTATTAAAGACAAGGAGGCGAGTATTATATTGATATGATATGATATGATATGATATGATATGATATGATATGATATGGCAGTTATGACACTCATATACCCAGGTGTTTCAAGAGAGAACATTCTTTGGTTTGTTGTTCTTCCCATCCGCCCACCCTTCTTGCTTGTTGTTCTTACAGCTACGAGTTGAGGTTCTGATCAGGAGTGTGGATCACAGTTACAAGATGTGGAGTGCGTGGTACGAGAGCTTCGCTGGATTTGTCATCATCGTTTATCATCTGATCTGTGCAGTGGACGTCTGGTTCAAGACAGCTACAGAAAGAGGAGTTGGGTTTAGAGTAATGGACTTATATAAGGAAGGGTCCCTGCTCATTGGTCTCCTGCAGGGCATGACATGTCCTCCATGATGGATTGGGGAGCTCCCTTACATTGAACTCTATTTAGTTCTGTTCTTTACAACCTTTTTTTGTAAACATTTTTTCTTTGCTGCTGTGGTTTCAGAGTAAAGATTGTAATGCATAATACTCGCCTCCTTGTCTTTAATAGAATCTAAACCCCCATCTCACGTTAGTGTGGGGGATTAGCCATTGCAAACTGTGTTAATGCAGGGCCCTGCTCCAAGTAGATTGAAGACAAAATGGGCCGTTGCACAAAATAGGTCCAGGACCCGGTCCAAGCGTTTCACAACAAGGCAATGCCAGCTGCAGCCGAGCTATGCATTTGGCAGCGAGGGCCTCTGTCAGCCGGTGTTTGCTATGCCCTTTACCCACGTAAACTCTTTTGTACCTTGTCACTCTGCTAACAGTGTAATCGCCCAGCGTGCTCCCAAAAAGGTTAATGGGAGCTTGCGTATGTGGACAAAAAACCTACGGGATGGGGGCACAAGCCGCTCTGTAGCCCGAACATACATACTTGCCAACCCTACTGATTTAGACAGTAGGCTACTGCTTCTTAAGCAGTCCTACTGCCTACAGATTTCAGTGGCAGATCCTACTGCTTTTTACAGTGGCAGGTAATTTATGTGACTCCAAGGCAATTCATCTGTCTGTGCGGTGGGCGGGTAAGTGATTACTTTGAGTGATGGGATTGACAGCTACATGACTCTGCCCTGCACTATTGCCGGGATAGACCTTAGGTGAACCACCAGAGAAGGCAAGTGGCAGAGTGTACCACCATCACACAGCATCTGCCTATCCGACTGGGGAGGGTATCAGTCTCCATAGTGTTCAGTGTTTAACCTGCACTGCAGGAATAGATATGTACTGCCCGGGCTGCTGCTACAGAGCAGTGGCAACGTGCCTACCAGCTGTGTGTGATTATTTTCTGTGAAGATAGGTAATTGAATTTTGTGTTAACTTACCATTCACAATTATACATTTTAAACATTTGAGCATCTTTCCATGTTGTGCTGTTTGATGGGTTTTAGATTCTAGAATGCTACAGCGGTGGCAACAATGTATGTTTTGTAATTTCCTGTGATGTCATTGTTATGCTAAGTATTTTTTTTGAAATTTGAGAAATCCTACATCTTTTTGGTCACAGAATGTTGGCAAGTATGGTACATACCCTTTAGTGGTTGAAGGCAGAGCCACCCTTGTGCCGACAGACCGGCTGATGAACCCCCACTGCCCAGGCATATCTGCTTCACCATCCAGTTTTCGAGCCCCAAGATAAGCTAGCATTCACGGTAAAACTTTCCACTACGAGGGCCATCATGCACATGAGAGCCAAGGCGCTTCAGCACGGCAGACCGTGTGTGGATACAACAGCATTTGCCCCACCCGAGCTGCAAATAACAAGGGGGGTCCTGGGAGTCCCTCTGCCAGACATTAGTCCTTGTTACGAGAGACTTACCCAGAGTCTTTAGCTCACTATCTTTCACAGAGGAGAAATATCCAAAACATATCAGTCTTTGTCCTGCCCTGGGGTAGTCCAGCACCGAAATGCTAGGCAATTCTCCTCTGAACAAAAGTACCAACAGCAACCGGTCTGGTTGGACCTCATCAGTAGGGTGGAGCTGTGCTTCCCTAAGAATAGTGAGCAAGGGGTCCATATCTGGATTCCCCTAGTAACTTAGGGTGAGACCCAAAGTTACTTAAAATATGCAAATAACAAGGGGGGTTCTGGGAGTCCCTCTGCCAGACATTAGTCCTGGTTACGAGAGCCTTACCCAGAATCTTTAGCTCACTATCTTTCACAGAGGAGAAATATGCAAAACATATGAGTCTTTGTCCTGCCCTGGGGTAGTCCAGCACCGAAATGCCTCTAAGAATAGTGAGCAAGGGGTCCATATCTGGATTCCCCTAGTAACTTAGGGTGAGACCCAAAGTTACTTAAACTATGCAAATAACAAGGGGGGTCCTGGGAGTCCCTCTGCCAGACATTAGGCCTGGTTACGAGAACCTTACCCAGAGGTCCAACCAGACCAAAACACGTGTCTGGGGTTGATGTTGGTACTCTTGTTCAGAGGAGAATTGCCTATCATTTCGGTGCTGGACTGCCCCAGGGCAGGACAAAGACTGATATGTTTGGGATATTTCTTCACTGTGAAAGATAGTGAGCTAAAGACTCTGGGTAAGGCTCTTGTAACCAGGACTCATGTCTGGCAGAGAGTCTCCCAGGACCCCCTTGTTATTTGCATATTTCAAGTAACTTTGGGTCTCACCCTAAGTTACTAGGGGACTCCAGACGTGGACCCCTTGCTCACTATTCTTAGAGAGGCACAGCTACACTGTACTGATGAGGTTTAACCAGACCGAAACATGTGTCTGGGTTGCTGTTGGTACTCTTGTTCAGAGAATTGCCTAACATTTCGGTTCTTGACTGCCTCAGGGCAGGACAAAGACTGATATGTTTAGGATATTTCTCCTCTGTGAAAGATAGTGAGCTAAATAACCTGGGTAAGGATCTCGTAACCAAGACTAATGTCTGGCAGAGGGACCCCTATGACCCCCCTTGTTAATTTGCATAATGTATGTAACTTTGGGTCTTTCCCTAAGTTACTAGGGGAATCCTGACGTGGACCCCCTGCTCACTATTCTTAGAGAGGCACAGCTCCACCCTACTGATGAGGTCCAACCAGACTGAAACACGTGTCTGGGGATGCTGTTGGTACTCTTGTTCTGAGGAGAATTGCCTGGCATTTTGGTGCTTGACTGCCCCAGGGCAGGACAAAGACTGATATGTTTTGGATATTTCTCCTCTGTGAAAGATAGTGAGCTAAATAACCTGGGTAAGTATCTCGTAACCAGGACTAATGTCTGGCAGAGGGACTCTCAGGAACCATCTTGTTAATTTGCATAATTTATGTAACATTGGGTCTCTCCCTAAGTTACTAGGGGAATCCAGACGTTGACCCCTTGCTCACTATTCTTAGAGAGGCACAGCTCCACCCTACTGATAAGGTCCAAACAGACCAAAACATGTGTCTGGGGTTGCTGGTGGTACTCTTGTTTAGAGGAAAATTGCCTAGCATTTGGCCACTGGACTGCCCCAGGGCAGGACAAAGACTGATATGTTTTAGATATTTCTTCTCTGTGAAAGTTAGTGAGCTAAAGACTCTGAGTAAGGATCTCATAACCAGGACTAATGTCTGGCAGAGGGACTCCCAGGACCCCCCTTGTTAATTTCCACCCCAGCTGCAGACATCTGGGCTCCCTCTCAATGGACCTCTCACACTTCCGTTAGAAACAGTCACCACTTTAAAACAGTCTACCTCAAACTATGCAGCTTAACTAAGGTGGTTTCCATCATGCTATGCAGGCAGTGTACAAGAGACATATGGAGGTGCCAGTCTCCATCCGCCCGCTGGCCGCAACACCCCCCATCCAGAACGCAAACGCTGTAATGACGGCTGAAATGCCTTTGTGAAGGCAGGTGTCTCCGTCTCTAAAACAGATCACGCCGTGACTCTGAGACAGATATGTGACATGTCACAGTTCTCCCGATTGGGCAAAATTATGTAAAAAAATACCACTATTGGATTAAATCTTGGTGGTACAACTGAAATTAACACTTTGTGTGTTGGTTATTGCATACCAGAACATTTTCAGTTGTCATGGCAACCACAAAGACTGCTTCTTGGAGCCCCTTTCTTCTTCATATAGCAATGTTTTGGCAAAATGTGGTGGCTAGCGCCACCAAAAAGCACCAAAAACAAAAATAACAACTTGTGTGAGTGTGTTTGGATGTGCGCATGTAAGGGATGCATGTGAGGGGTTGAGAGTGTATGTATGATTGTGCATAAGTGGGTGTGACTGCTGTGTGTATACAGTGCTCAGGGCTGCTGCTTGCAGGGGAGTGAGGGAGGGTGAAGTGGGGATTTCACAGAAGAGCAGGAAGGAAGGGAGGGTGGGCCTGTGCCAAAGGCAGCTCACAGTGTGACAGTGTCACTGGGCAGTATGTTTGCATATCTTCCACAGCCAGGATGAGAATGTTGTGTTATGTTATGTTATGTTATGTTATACTGTGCGTCTGCATTTCCTCGTGCTCTGAAGCATCAGAAAGTGAAGTGGGTGGGTTTGGTTAGTGGGAGGGGGGATGCTATGCTCTTGTGTTGATGCGTGCTGATGGAAGTGCTGTGAACCCCACGTGCAGGTGAGATTCTAGGGGGGTCATTCCGAGTTTGGAGTTTCCCATAGGGCTCAATGGGAATGGGGAAGGAGCTAATAACGGGCCCGCATATAGCGGGCCCGTTATTAGCTCCATGGTCCCTTAACGGGTCCCACCAGGACCGGCTGGTTTTACCAGCCGTCCTTAGCGGGACCCGCTAAGGAACCTCGCAATGTGGCGGTAGGGGGTTAACGGCACCGGCATCCTTACCGGTGCCGTTAACCCCCTACCGCCATACTCGGAATGACCCCCTAGGTGTTTTGTGTCATCAGCATTGAGGCACCTGTGTCCAGAAAGGAAAGCATTGTGTGCAAAGGAATGCTAGGACGCCTTAACATAGGCTGAGGTAGGTAAGTGGGTTGCATAGGTATGGCGTTCTGTTGTTTGTCATCAGATGGCAGGGGTATTAAGAAGCCATTTGTGGGGGGCTGCATTGGTTTGTGTGTACTGTGTTTGAGCACATAAGTTGAATAATTAGTGGGTACAGTTATCCAATCCAATTGCAAGTTTCTTCTGTAAAACCTGTTCCATAAAACCTTGTACATCAAATACAAATAAAATACAATAAAAGATATGGCAACATGAACACATAGGCAAATAGATTATAATAAATTAAAAACAACATAAAAATCCTTACTGCTGTTATCCCACCCTGCGGTTACAAAAACTCAGTCCACAAACCATTTCTAATTTTAACTACTGCTCGAAAAAAAAGACAGAAAACATTAAGCAGTACACTTATCAAAGATGCAGTAAGGCGTCAAAGAGTACATATAGTTGTGCTCTAGCACCTTGAAGCGTCTCATGTGCTAGATGGAATTACCAATAGTGATCTCAGACCCAAATTACCAGACAGACTCAAAGAATAAGGCATAAATATTATTGGAATAAAATAAAGTAGGGCAATCTGGCAAACGACAGACTGTAGTCCACACACTCACACTCAAATTTGATTATACAAAGCTTTTATACCTCGATATACGTCAGCTATGACGTCATCCTATGCGGCAAACTGTAAAACCTATTGAAGGGATGGATTAGTTAAGGGACCATATGTACCTATTTATCACATAAGTATTAGCAATACTAGTGAATGGCCCTTACCTGGTAGGCACGCCTTGAACCAGCTCTAAATACATATAATGCTGATTACAGCAGAATAACAGCAGTGGGTTGGCCTGTGCAACACTGTATAGCATGCCGCTACATAGGCCCTCTGATTGGCTGGCATTCTCTCCTAACCTTGGACCTTCGGCTCATTAGCGGACAAAACGAAACTCAGGTGCAGAGAGCAACGTCAGACTACTACCCATTGACCAATTAGTACATCATCTCTCATCAGTCAGGCCCCAAGCCAACGCTTCTTCTTTATAGTTGACCTTTCAGCATGTTCTGTTCTGGGATTCTTAAGGGAGTGTAGGTACACCATTATCTTTGTCTGCAGCTTTTAATGACTAGCCCTTGTTTTCGACTTCTGAATGGCGTCTGAGAAGACCACTATTTTGTCCATTTCAACCTTTTATTCACTGCTATTTGATTTAATTAAGCTGGGTGCCATTACTCCTCTTGGCATCTAGAGACTTGCTCACTCTACCTTGCATATGCTTCTTGCATCTTTCCCTGTCCAATACTTGGCACTTGCAGATGTTTTCTCCTTTGCTTAATCTAAGAGAAATATGGTTTACATACATGGATTATCCTCTTGACTCCCTTTGTGCTTTGCAATTATTCCTTGATGTGGCATCCTTGATCCCAGGCCAATAGACTCTCATACACTCGATGTGATATTGGGATGATAGCTGGTGTCCAACATAGGGTTCTTCTCCTGCTGTTCCGTTATAACGGAATTGAGGGGGCGGGAGCTAGGGATGTTGTATCCACCTGCTCCTCTACATAGTACATGTAGTTTCATTGCCCACAGTGCCTCGGTGCCCTGGCACCGAGTCACATATGGGTGTGCTATATGGTATGGCACTTGGGCAAGGCTTGTGCGTGATACTAGGGAAAGGTAGAGTGGTTCACATTACTGTGTGACTGCAAGTCTGGTGTTCAGTGGTACAACCGGGAACCAAAGTCACATTGTGGTATGAATTGCATTGTGGTGGAGAGAGCAGGAATGGCATTCCCTGGTTGTTTGCCGGTGGCTCAAAGAGTTAACGCATACCACAAGTTCAGCCTTCAGTTGATGGTTGGTGTGGAGAGGCCAATGGCATATTGATGATGGGTGGTCGTTTAGTTACTTAGGCATTGGAAGGCCAGCTCATTATTGTATTAATCAAGCTAAAGTGACCCTCAATTGTACAGATTCCCTTTGGCAGAGGGTTCCAACATTTGTCAGCCATGTTGGGAAAGGCGATCGTCTGTGCCATAGCACGTGACCTAGAGTTCTAGATCATGGCTAAATCCTACTGATTTCATTGGCTAGTATTCAATGATCTTTCCTTGGATGAATTCATTGTCCCCGTCCTGACGGACTCCGTGGCTGGTACAGACTGCGTTGAAGTGGTTTCTTTTTTGACTGATCACTTGTGCAGACCCTTCAGGGCTGGTGTTATGAGGTCCCTACAGTCAAGTCTGATTAGTAGTCTTGCTGCTATGTTCTGGATGCGTTGACATTTCTTAGTGAGGTCATCCGGCATACCCAGATATATGCTCTTGGTATAGTCTACTCTTGGGAAGATCAGTGATATTTCTGCGAGGGTCCTGTGTGGGGATGGTAGGAATAGTATTAGCCGTCCCAATGAGCGATGATGGTATGATCATTTCTTTACTTAGGCAATGATATGTGGTTCCACGGTACATGCATTATTCATCAGGATCCCAAGGTTCTTGCTCACCTTTGAGGCTCTTAGCATTACCCTAGGTCATGCTATTAGTGCTTTTGGTTGGGGAATTGGGTGAAACATTCATGATTTCTGTTTTGTCCGGGTTGTGTTTCAAGTTTTTAGTGGTCATCCACATGCTGACTTTGTTGAGGCAGTTGGTGAGGGCTGTGTTGATGTTATTGTTGCTGGTCAATCTGAAAATGATCTTTCTGTTATGGATGTAGTTGTAGCAGGTTAGTCCATGTGTTTCGATGGGCCTCATAGGTGGGACCATATACATTGAAAAGGAGAGGTGATAGGCAATATCTGTGTGGGACTGCACACGTTTGCATGAGAAGGAACTAAAACAGCGAAGTCTGGAGATGTATGTGTTATCCCTGAGGAAAGGCAACATCCACTGCAGCATTGCATTTTCTAGCCCATTTTCATCCAGCTTCCTTAATAATTATTTGTGGTTGACTGTGTCAAAAGCCTGTGAGATATCTAATAGTCTGAGGGCTGAGTTGATGTTCAAGTCTGCTATGATTTTAGGTAATCCCAAAAGACTCATGATTGTTCTGGATCCTATCTGTGTGTGGTCTAAAGGGTGGTTGGATTCCACATGGTCCATGGTTTGGATTTATACATAGCTTTCCCAGATATTATCAGGCTATGTTATATTCAAGATTGGTCAGTAATTAAAGGAGTCCTCAGCATTTCTGGTGGTATTTGTTAGGGCTGATTTAATCTAGGCTATCTTGAAAGTCTATGCACAATATCTGTTCCCATCAAAGAGTTCATCTGTTTGCGAAAGTTGTGCACTCGGGTTTCATTTGGTGAGGTTGTCTTATTATAGTGGTTATATGGAACTATGGGACAAGCCCACCCCACCTGTGTACCTATATCATTAGGCACGGCCTCTACAAGTCTGTTCTTTTACTGCCATTATTAAGCACATCCACCATCAGTGTTTACTTGTACTGCAAATATTGGGCACATCCGCCATGAGTGTGTCCTTATATAGCAGAAATACTGATATTATTAGGCACAGCCACCACAAATGTGTACTTATATAGTGGCAATACTAACATTATTCGGAACCGCCACAGTGACTGTGACCTTATATAGTGGCAATATTGGGATTATTAAGCATAGTCTCTGTGTGCGCGTGTGTCAGTGTTATTTGCTCAGTCTGCTTTAAAATGTCTTATTACAGTAGCAAAGTACGCTAATCTACTGTGGGAACCGCAAAGGTATCATTTGGTTGTTTCACAGTGACATTGCTGGCATACATTTGGGGCAAAGGCATTATGAACATGTGTGGAAATATGTACTGTTGGTGACCTAGAAACTATTGGATTGTCAATTGTCTGGCCTATTACCCAATTTTTCACATAAAGTCTGTTGTAAAAGCCACCTTTTAAACCCGTTAACAACTTTTCTCAGAGGTGGGAGCCCCTATCCCCCAAATACCTCCTAAACTGCTGATCCTCTCTTGCAATGCTTGGTGACTTGCTATTTTTAATGGGAATTTATTACACCCCTCCAGTTAAAATATTCAGCGGCAGCCACTGTGCTCAAGAAAGCCCTATTAGAGGACTATTTACGTCGGTGCTTTAGGTCATTCACAACCTTGAATCTGTATGATTTCTTTTCTTCCCATTACCAGCACAACATCTCACCACGATACAGAAATTACGTGTATATTATAATCAACATTGTCATCAAAAACTCTGTTTAAAATGCAGTGGAGTAACTTTGCTGAAAATGTTGGGGGGGCATGACAACTGAAGGAAAGGGGTGGGGTGAAGGGAAGGCGGATGGTGGCTCTGAGGGATTGTTTCGGCCAAATTGTTAAAAATAATGTGGTCGAATAGTAGATTTGACCGAATTCGGTCACCACCATTAGTTCGAAGCCAAAGATACCGAACATGAAGAACAGTGGTTGCAGGGGTGGCCCCCTCAGGCCATGTTTGGTATTTTTGGCTTTGGCGGTTGCGGGGGTGTCCCTTGGTTCCTCAGCATTGGTGGCAGGGAGCCCAACAAAAAAAAGAAGAAAATGGATGCTGAAGCGTCAGATCCAACCCGTGTTAAAGGGATGGATCTGACACTGCAGGTTACAGGAGAGGCAGCCGATGGAGAAAAGGTAAGTGGGGGGGTTTATGGGTGTAGTGGCGGTTTGAGGGGAAATGGGTTTGGTTTTTTGTATCAAGGTAAAAACGTATTTACAGTGAAAATTACTACAGTTAATTCCGCCGTGAGTTTGTACGTCGGTCAAACAACCTAAATCCCTGATGGATAACACTAAACTACTACACCACAAGAGTCCATTGTGGACATTCTGTTATAACTTTCATAAAACTGGTGGTGTATCTTTAAAATTCAATTGGGCCCCCACACATCTTCAGCCGGCCTGCCATGCACTCAGTGACACAGCATAACATTCCCAAACTTAATTCCACTAGAACATACAAACAATGCATTATTTATCATTCATTCAGATACAAAAGTCAACACACATATGCTTCCACCTACTCTCACTCACACACAAATGCACCCAGCACATCCACTGGCATACACTGCGTGCACACAACATTTATATGTACATACACAATAACACATGGAAACAGTGGTGCAACGTCCATTGAGTAGACCAGACTATCACTCCTTGATCCCTGAAATTTTGGCCTACGTTGACTTGACCTAGCTGAACTATAAAGCCATGGCCGAAAGGACCAGATTTACTGGAATGTCAGCAATTTGCCTGATTGTTCCTTTCATTCAAAGGCAGAAACCATTGGTTAATGCAGTGCAGTGGGTGACCAAGTATAATTGGTATAGCTTTTTAAATGCCATATATCTCCACACTTGGGTTCTGCACAGCACCTTACATGTCTACGTGCTGATAGATTTTTCTACAAGATTCTGACTGATTAAATTAAGGTATGTTTTCCTGTGCTCAAATGGCTTCAAGCAGTGGAGTATGGAGAGTCGCAAGGGGGTGGTCAAGCTGCCCCCCGTAGCTCTTTTATGAGCCAGACCGGGACATTTGTCATTGGAACACCTCTCCCATTCGGCACCTCAAAAAGGGGGCCCAATGGCAAAAGTGTCCCGCTGGCAGGACAGTGTGTGCTGAGCAATTCCTGCCAAATGGTAGAGGTGTCCCACTGCTAGGACAATGTCCCAAGGAGCTCCGGGCAGCAGAGGGTCCTCACGTTGCTCTGTATCAACAGAGTATTACAATGTGAGCCATTAGGCACTGACGGGAGGGACTTTTGTCCCTTTAGAAATGGGAATGGGGTGGAGGGACCAGAAGTGAGAAGGGTGCATAATATTGCATGCTTTATGAAATAATGACTATGGCTTTACCCAAGGGGGATTTGTTAGGCTCGCATTAATTTACATGATGCTATTGTGACTTTGTATGCAGAATGGGGAAAATAAAACTAAAGCCATACTCCCATTGCTCAACATAGTTCTATGACAATGTATATAGTGTATGGTTATTTTACTATGAAAGGCTAGTTTATTATGTAATGTGGTTTGCTTCCAAGACATTGCTATAAATAATGATATGTTATATGTATTATAGAAATAATAAGCACATGAAATGTAAAGCAAAACCATAATAAATATCTATATCAACTAAGCCTGGAAAGATGTGCGCAGTCGCTTAAATTGTCCAAATCCCAGTTTCACCATGTAACCAAGTGTGTGATCCTGAGCAAATCATTTAATCATATTGTGCCTTATCTGCAGCTCTGCAAGTGATTCTGATTCACTTCAAAGCTTATGTTAATGTATCATGCTATTATAATGGAAAAGCCTAATGCCTATAGAGTTGCTCCACATATAACAATAGTGCAATTTAGGTATTTTTCACCACAAAGTTATTTGTCACTTGGCTTATTTATGGCAACTTATTCTAAAGTCACTTCCATGGTGTCTCTAAGTATCAAAGACTGATGATGCGTCTTGCAATGTCCTTTTCTGTGAAGTCACTTCTGTTGGTGCAATCCATATGCTAATTATTTTCCCTCAGAAGGCTTGGACAGAGCTCCTCAACAAACGTACACAAACCCAATTAAAAACAATACATTTTTTTAAAAGGTACCTCTGCTCTGCTTTCAAATGCCGCCCCGGCCACGTCTCATGGCACACCGACCTAACCTCTTCGCACTTACACAACTCCAGACAGAAACCAGGAAGCTGAATGAGCTTGCTAGTTCCTGTCTGTGTGTCTCACGAACCCAAAGCTGGAAAGAGATGCTCTGTGCCACTGGCCCCGGAAGTGCTGCTGCCTGCGTGACAGCACAGGCGCCAGGCCCTGCTACATCCAGTTCAGCACCCTGGCTGCTGACTTTGAGTCAGGCCAGCCAGGGTGAGGGACTGAGCCACGCAGGGCATCCCAGCCCTGAATGTGTTGCAGCGCGGCTGCCAGGCATCTCTGCATTATGTAATGAGACAGCGCAAGCCTTGCTGGGCACCCCAGCCGGGCTCGCGCTGTCCAATTACATAATTGATTATTGTGGCCCCCCTGCCCTCCCTCCAAAAGATGAGGGGACACAAAAAGGCATGTCGCAGAAGTTGGGGGGGGGCAAAACCCCCTGCCCCCCTATCATTACGCCCATGTTAAAATGCTTTATCGGTGCAGGTGTGGGTGTGTGTATGTTTTACTAGCGAATGATGCCACCTAGGCTGCAAGAGTCAAGCAGAAGGACTGTAAAGAAAAGTGTCAGGTAAGAGCAGTGCAAAGGTGAGTTTCACATCCTCTTCCTATTCCGTTTCGGTAAACCCCTGAGCCCTGGGTGCATGCTGCTGTAAATCGCCAATACCGTGGAAACCATGAAGAACAGTAGGACGCAAGCAAGGTCCCCAACACATGACACAAAATGAACTGGAAAAGAAGTGTACCTCCCACCACAAATGTGTACTTATATAATAGCAAGAATGCCATTTTTAAGCACACCCACAATGACTGTGCCCTTATATAATGGCAATATTGGCACTTTTAAGCATACCCATCCTGTGTGTGTGTACTTATACAGTGGCAATACTGGCATATATTTTCACAGCAAAGTACTGTAATCTATTGTGGGTAATGTAAAAGTATAATTTGGCTGTTTCACAATGCTAATGTTGGCATATATTTTGGGCAAAGGCATCATGAAAATTTGTTGGAAAGTGCACTGTTGGTGACCTGGCATCTATTGGATTGTCACTGATATAGCCTCTTACCCAATGTTCACAAAAGTGTTCTGTAAAATGCACATTTTATCCCTTTAATAAGGCAAATACCCACCTCCCAACACCCTCTGAGTAGTTGAGCCTCTTTTGCTACGCTCAGTCACTTGCACTCTTTATTGCAAAATAATTACACCCATGCAGTTAAAAAACCTCAGTAGCAACCACCGGGCAGAAGAACGCCCCATGGGAGGACCATTCACATCTGTGCTGTAGGGCAGTCACAACACTGAATCTGTAACCCTTGCCAGCACAACAGCTCGCCCAGAACATAATGACATGTATAGTATAATCAACACTGACATCAAAAACTCACTTTCAAAAGATTCGTCGCTGTGTGTGTGTGTGTGTGTGTGTGGTTTGTACGTGTGTGTTAATAGCCAATTACAACACGTAGGCTGCCAGAGTCCAGCAGGAGGGCAGTAAAATAAGTGTCAATTAAGAGCATTGCAGGGGTGAGGTGCACATCCTGTGTCCTTTCTGTGTTGGTAAACACCTCAGCCCACACGTGTGTGTGCTGGTGTCAGTGCAAATAATGCGGGACCCATGAAGAGCGGCAGGACGCACACGAGTTCCGCAACGCCCAACACAAAAAATAAATAAAGAAATAGGTCCCTGCAGTCCTTCTGCACTGCATCAACCTGCAACAGCTGTTCCCCACCTGCACTGCAGGACATGAGGACCCACAGCAGCGCCCCTACAGTCCCTGTCGCACCTCAAAAGCCCTGCTCCTGCATCAGCAGCATGCTCATGTAGTCCCCGTGGCATCACACCGGATGAGGTACTAGAGTAGCCGGCACTTCTGCCCCAGACAGTTCCATGCAACCTCATGCCTCTGCAGTCCCTGCTGCACTGCACCACGTGGGGGCCTGCAAAGCATAAACAGGTACCCACTTTTGCAGCAGTATGCCACCTATAGCACCCGTGTGTGGTGTGGTCCATTCAATTGTTTCCCTTTGAATTCTGGGACTTGTTGTTTTGCTATTCCCGTTATAAATGTACGGCTTCAAGCCCCAGAAGAAAAAGTCATGAATGTGTGGGCTATAAATGTGACCGTGGGCAAGTTGACGCACTGTGTTCCTGCAGCCTTGCTGACCTGCACTAGTCCCGTCAAGGACGTCATTTCACCAAAATGCCAGGGGTAGCGGAAGTGACATCACATGACCCTTGACCCCCTGATGACATCACAGGAAGTGATGTCATTTTACCCCAACCCAAAGTGATATCAGGCAAAGCGTTGGAACACGACCTTTCACCCGTTGACAGAACAGGAAGTGGCATCACATAGCATTGTACACTACGAAAAATATGGTTACGATATTACTATAATGTGATGTACATTTCATACAAGAATGGATCACCATATGTATCGTTAAGATCAGTGTGTCTAGGCCCATATTACCAAAATACTGTGAATGCAAGCAGACGTCCAAGGCCAAATGATAATGATGTGTTATTATATAGCACTTACGCTTAAGCGCTTTATATAGAAAAAATATACACCCAACCTGTGTTGGTACTCATTTATCGACCTCAGAAGGATGAAAGGCTGAGTTGAGGCATTTAAGAACAGACTAAATCAGTGACTCACCCCTTGAAGTGTGCCTGAAATAAACCTTTAATGAGTCTAGCAATTATTGTATAGCATTCCAGAAAGACCCAATATTTGGAATTGCTATTCTTTCTTAGTTAGGGTCAGTGCTGAAAGTGTTAGACTTGTGACACTCCTGATCTTATTTTTCTTCTTTTTTTTAAGGGGCCTGAACAAGAAAGCCAGCCACCCCAAAGGTAAAGAGCCACATGGTGCTGGCCACAGCCCAGGAGCATGCATTACAAAAAATAAAAAAGATTTTTTTTTTTTTTAGAGGTCGCAAGGGAGACCACAGGGGTCGCAGTTGTGACCTCTGGCAACCCCTAAATGACGTCCCTGAGTCCCGTCTGCTGCCCTGCACCTGATGGGGCTCTGAAAGAGATAGTATATGTTCTGGCGACCGACCTCTGCTGCTGCCCTGGAAGAGTCCTGTCTTGTAGGCGATCTTCAGCAGTCCTGCAAGGACTGCGACCATTGGAGTGGTGGCAACATCCATTCTGGACGTCAACGTGGAGTTCTACAGCGAATAGCCCTCGAAAGTGCCCTTGGATCACCCAGTGGCTGCCCAGCTCAGAGTTTGGGAAATGTGCTGCAGACATCGCTGTTCCGAGTTGCGGCCTGGAACTTGGGGGGATCGCCAGCGTATGCTACAAGACTCAACTCTGCAAAACGTTGTGGTTCTAACATCAAGGGGACCCGAAATACGAGGCAAAGTCTGACTGTGATAAGTGTGTCCCCATGCATCGCCTAGCATGAGTGGCTGTCATCCGAAAAAAACGTTCATGCATCCAGTCCTGTGCTGAGAGGGGCCCTGCATTGCGTGCTTCTGCATTCTCCATCATGAAGACCTTGCACCAGCATTGCCGATCGGAGAAGTGCTCGAACCTGCAACCCCTGCCCATCAGGGACTGGAACTGAAGGCAGGAAAAGTGACCTTGCACCCTTTTCTGAAGACCTGCCAAGTCCTAAGAAGTATAAGAGTATGGGGGGTTGAAATGAAATGAAATGAAATTAATGAAATGAAATGACTCCTTTTTGAACATTTGGTAACTTTTAGAAGGTTTTATAACCGTTTCGCTTTGCCTTTGCTTGTTTGTGCAAGCATTCTTAAAGTGGAGGACACTTTTATTAGCTAGAACAACTTTACTCTACCCATTGGAACTTTTCATTGGACCCCAGAAGCCCTCACACAAATTTTCCCATCTCACAAAACTGTGTGGAACTTTGGAGAACTTTTGGGCACAAGGCCCCATACATCTTAGGGATGGACTTCTAAAGTTATTGTATCTCTGTGAAGCTGTACTGCTGCTTACTAATGCGTACCTTCCTTTGCAGGGGTTTGTAATGTATTTTGCCCTACTCCAGTGATTGTATATATGTATGTTTTATTTAGTGTTGTGTTATAAAATTAAATGATAGTAGTAATTTTTCATAGTGTTATATGGCCATAAATATTTCTATAACTGTTTGTCTAAGTGTGTTCCTTGACTTTTCACTGTGAGTACTCATTGAGGACCCCTTACAGGCTCACCACCTCTTGAGACATAGGGCCTCATTACAATCTCGGCGGTAACCATGCCGCTATTGGCGGCATGGCTGCCGCCAAATGGCGTCCGGGTCCGGGTTCCCAGAATGAGGAATTACCGGGCCATTCCGAGTTCGGAGGGCCTGGTAATTCCTCCTTCTAGGAACCCGGACCCGGACCTTCCCCATTCCCATTCAGCCCTCAAAGGGCTGAATGGGAATGGGAGAGGGAGCAAACAACGGGCCGATTACGAGCGGTAAAACTAGACATGCAGACCGGGTCCCTTGAGGGGACCTCGTAATCAGGCGGTACGGGGTTGACGGCACCGGTAAAGGTACCGCCTGGTTTGGCTACAGCTCCCAGAATTGTCCCTGCCACTAAACTAGATTGGCCTTCTATACATCTGGCCACCAGACCAGAGCATAGAAAATCAGTCTGCACCAGACCTGAGATTCGTACTATCCTTGCAGATCACCCCCTGCCAGATCTAAGATTCCAGCTGTCCCTGCAGACCCCCTGCCAGATCTGAGATCTGTCTCTGCTGAACCCCCTGTCAGATCTGAGATTCCTGCTGTCTCTGCAGAACCCCCCTGCCAGATCTGAGATTCCAGCTCTCCCTGCAGACCCCCCTGCCGGATCTGAGATCTGTCTCTGCTGAACCCCCTGCCAGATCTGAGATTCCTGCTGTCCCTGCAGAACACCCCTGCTGTTACTCTAGCCAGGCCTCGCAGGCAGCCTGCACCAGATCTGAGATTCCACCTGTCCCTGCAGAGCCTCCTGCCAGATCTGAGATTCCTGCTGTCCCTGCAGAACCCCTCTGCCAGATCTGAGATTCCTGCTGTCCCTGCAGCCCCCCTGCTGTTACTTTAGCCAGGCCTGGCAGGCAGCCTGCGCCAGATCTGAGATTGTGGCTGTCCCTGAAGAACCCCCCTGCCAGATCCGAGATTCCTGCTGTCCCTGCAGAACCCCTGCTGTTACTCAAGCCAAGCCTGGCAGGCAGCCTGCGCCAGATCTGAGATTGTGGCTGTCCCTGCAGAACCCCCCTGCCAGATCTGAGATTCCGGCTGTCCCTGCAGAACCCCCCTGCCAGATCTAAGATTCCTGCTGTCCCTGCAGAACCACTACCCTCCGCCCCCAGCTGTTACTGTAGCCAGGCCTGGCAGGCAGCCTGCACCACACCTGAGATTCCTGCTGTCCCTGCAGAACCCCTGCTGTTACTCTAGCCATGCATGGCCGCAGCCTGCACCTGATCAGAGATTCCGGCTGACCCTGCAGATCCCCCCGCGCGTTTACTGTAGCCAGGTCTGGCAGGCAGCCTGCACCTGATCTGAGATTCCTGTGGTCCCTGCAGAACACCCCTGCTTTTACTCTAGCCTGTCCTGGCAGGCAGCCTGCCCCTGATCTGGGATTCCTGCTGTCCCTGCAGTACCCGCTGCTGTTACTCTAGCCAGGCAAGGCAGGCAGCCTGCACCTGTACTGAGATTCCTGCTGTTCCTGCAGAACCCCATGCTGTTACTCTAGCCAGGCCTGGCCATTAGCCTGCACCAGACCTGAGATTCCTGCTGTCCCTGCAGAACACCCCTGCTGTTACTGTAGCCTGTCCTGGCAGGCAGCCTGCACCTGATCTGGGATTCCTGCTGTCCCTGCAGTACCCCCTGCTGTTACTCTAGCCAGGCCTGGCAGGCAGCCTGCACCTGGACTGAGATTCCTGCTGTTCCCGCAGAACCCCCTGCTGTTACTCTAGCCAGGCTGGCCATTAGCCTGCACCAGACCTGAGATTCCTGCTGTCCCTGCAGAACACCCCTGCCAGACCTGAGATTCCTGCTTTCCCTGCAGAACCCCACTGGTGTTACTCTAGCCAGGCCTGGCCAGGAGCTTGCACCAGACCTGAGATTCCTGCTGTCCCTGCAGAACACCCCTGCTGTTACTCTAGCCTGTCCTGGCAGGCAGCCTGCACCTGATCTGAGATTCCTGCTGTTCCCGCAGAACCCCCTGCTGTTACTCTAGCCAGGCCTGGCCATTAGCCTGCACCAGACCTGAGATTCCTGCTGTCCCTGCAGAACACCCCTGCCAGACCTGAGATTCCTGCTTTCCCTGCAGAACCCCACTGGTGTTACTCTAGCCAGGCCTGGCCAGGAGCTTGCACCAGACCTGAGATTCCTGCTGTCCCTGCAGAACACCCCTGCCAGACCTGAGATTCCTGCTTTCCCTACAGAACCCCACTGGTGTTACTCTAGCCAGGCCTGGCCAGGAGCTTGCACCAAACCTGAGATTCCTGATGTCCCTGCAGAATTCCCCTGCCAGATCTGAGATTCATATTGTCCCTACAGAACCTCACTGCTGTTACCCTAGCCAAGCCTGGCCAGCAGCCTGCACCAGATATGAGATTCCTACTGTTCCTGCAGAACCCCCTGCTGTTACTCTAGCCAGGCCTGGCCATTAGCCTGCACCAGACCTGAGATTCCTGCTGTCCCTGCAGAACACCCCTGCCAGACCTGAGATTCCTGCTTTCCCTGCAGAACCCCACTGGTGTTACTCTAGCCAGGCCTGTTCAGGAGCCTGCACCAGACCTGAGAATCCAGCAGCAAAGTGTGGGCTGCTCAGGGGGAAGCGACCTGCTCCCTGAAAGAGGGAGGTCTAACCTAGGCAGTATGGGAGTGAATGGGTTATTGATCTAGGGCGTGGCTTTCATTAGTGGGCAATCACTTGTGAGCACGTGCAGTATCACCTGAAGTCTTCATCACCAAGGACACAATGAATGCTACAGTGGCCGCATGTTATCATGGTATCACTAATGATGAGTGCTCCGGCACTACCATTTCATCATGCTCTTGATAATGATGCTGACTTCAGGTGGCATTAACACTTTTCCCAAGTAGTGACAATGAACCCTACGGTACTATGGTGTCATCCTGCCCATGCTAATCATTAACACTACAGGTTTCGGGAGGATAGCTCAAGGGCAACGTGCTCGCCTTGGAAGCAAGACGACACAGAGTTCCACAGGTTCGCTCCCCCGTCCGTTCTTATAAACCTCTGGTTATTAAGCGCGTTATAAATAACCTATCATATCCTACAGCACCCACATGTAATCAGCAAAGCTAGATGAAATTCTGAGCTGCAGTGTGCATTATCCTTGAGAACACGATGAAAATCTGATTCGCTAATGTACATTAGCAGCAAGAGCAGGGTAATGAAAATGTGGAGGTCAGCAGACATTTTGCCTACATTAGGGGATACTTAGGGCCCGATTCATGGAATATTTGCACAGTTCAAAGTGAATTTGCACTGCTGAAAAGTGACTTTACACTGCCGACGCATAGTATGCAAATAATGTGCAGTTTTAATTTCATGGATGTGGTTTTTTACAACATCTTTAATTTTTATATTGTATTTGTATTCAGTGAGATTTATACAGTGTTTTGCCAAAGTGCTGCACATAAGAACAGTAACATTATAATATATCAAGATGAACAACAATTAGAAATAATAATGACTGGGATTGAGAGGTTAGAAGAAAGGACTTAAGATGTGAATAGGAACTATCTAAAGACAGAGACGCGCAGACGTCAAGCAGGAACTAGCTAAAGACAGCGACTCGCAGACGTCAAGCAGGAACTAGCTAAAGACAGAGACGCGCAGTGTCAAGGGTTTTGACCCATGTTGAATCAATAGACTGGGTAGATGTGGGGATGAGCTGTCGCCGCCCATTATTCTATCCCAGAACAAACTAAATCAATAGACTGGGTGGATGTGGGGATGAGCTATCGCCGCCCACATTCACGCCAGAATAGGAGAACTGCGCAGTTGGCACGAGACCACTCCAAAGATACAACCTTCTTGTGGGGGGTTCCACATCACCACTCTACTGTAAGGATGCCATCAAAACAATGTTAAGCAAGGGTCCTATACTATCAAGCAAAAGACGACTCTATTGAAATGCAGTAATTCAAGACAACTCAAAAATGGATGCAGTACCGTCAAATTCCCCAAGGTGGCGCTAGCGGTCTAAACTCTGACAGGGAAACTGTATTTAGGAGTTGCAAGAGGGGCAGGGACTTCAAAGCTTGTTAGTTAATTGGAAATCTTAGCCACCTGCTGTTCCCAGAGGCCAAGAGGCTGGGAAACCTTAACACCTCAGAGATTCCACACCAGGAGGCAGGATATCACATGACCCTGTTGATTGATTGAGGAGAGACTTCCAGGCAGCCTGCTGGAGCCCACACAAAGGCTCTTTCTGTTGAATGGGGTATGTTAATTTTGAGTGTTTCCTGTCAACAGCCCTCTGCCAGCAAGGAGAGACATGTGATCACTGACCCACCCAGACTCCTGGAGGCAGACCCAAACACTTGGGGGAGTTGAATTGCAACAAATATATATTTTATAGAAACAGTGATAATTTATTGTAACCAAATGACAGGAATGTACAACTTTGAGAGTCTTAGTTTGAAAAATGCCCTCACGATTTGAGTCCAAACTCCAATTTCTACCATGTTCTGGGGCAAAACCCTGCTAATTATGACTATTTAGACAATGTGTTTAAGATAGAGACATGGAAAGTTACTGGGATATATGTGGAAGGGAAATGTACCTTTGTATAATTTTTGATGAAAATCCCATGTTGCAAAACCCACTAAAATCGAAAATAAGTTGCCATTTTTGAATGCAAGCTCCTAGAAACGCCAGAGTCGGGACAGGAACTATCTTTAGTAATATATGATGTGTGTATGTGATGTCAAACAACTGTGTACCTGTGAAATATGTATTTGGATCAGGAATAGGTTTGTGTGCACATTGACCAGGGGAGTGTCATTTCTGCAGGTCATAAAAATGACATCACTCTGACACACTATCCCTTCCCAAATCAGGGACCAAAGAATCTATTGACCTATCAAATCAAGAGAGGGGCAGGCTCAGTTATGCCACGCACACACCCATTTTCAAAACACATAAAAAGAGACTGCTGGGACAGGTAGAGACATTCAATTCCATTTGCTGCGGAGCATGCTGACCGACAACTTCACATCCAGAGATCCAGACTTCAAATCCATCAATCTCCAGAACCTGTAGCAGAAATGAACTCCAGAATTTGTAGCAGAGAGGCCTGAATCCACCAGCTGAATCCTCTTCAGCAGGCCTCAAAACCAACCAAACTATTCAACAGCCGGGCGAGCTGTTTGAATTTTTACCAAGAATTTTTGCAAGAACCTGTAGCAGTATCCAGAAAGCAGTGCTGTATCCGGAACCCGAGAGAACCACAAACCAGACCGTTGTGAGCAGATCGGGTGCTTGACAGACCCAGAGAGCAGAGCTGACCCAGATCGCTGTGAAGTGCCGAGACCAGAACCAGAGTCCAGTCCAAAACCTGACCAGATCCATGGCGAGGCCCATTCCTGCCCAAAATATATTGTGAGTACCGCCAGAACTGTGCAGAACCCAATCTCTTACTTAAAATAATCTAATTCAAGCTATTTTAACCTAAGTAAAACTGCCTCCTAGAAATCATGTCATCTGTCATTTTTAAAGCTGCACAACTGTCACCTGTCAATTCTGCAGTTGCAAGCTGTCACCTGTCATTTTGAGTTTTACTTTAAATCTGAAAATCTACCTTTATTACATCGTCTGTATCTCTGGAACCGTTTGAGGGATCGTGGTCTAACTTTCATTTTAAAGCTGTGATTCTAGGCTTTCCAACGAACCTAGAACCGACTTCCTACTCCTTATACTTTTTCCGCAATCATGATCTACGCACTCACGAAATTTACTGCGATTTGCGATTTTGGCTCAATTTCTCCACTGGTCAAAATAGCAGCTCCATTCTTTCTTTTGTTAAAATCCGTTTGCAACTTGGTAATAACTCATAGAGCATTGCTAAAGTGAGCCTGAACTAATACCAACAAGCATCTCTCACTCACCCTGAACCTCTAGAGGGAATTAAAAGCAATTTTAGCACCTTTTCACTTCCCTGCAAACCACATTAAAGTAATTTGCCTGTGTTTAAAACTCATCCCTGTTTTCTCTAAGTTTGCTGGGGGGGAACTGCATTTCGTATTGCATTATAAAGTGTGATTTGTGGGGATTCTTGAGGACTGTGTGCTCTCCTTCCATTTCTTGTATTGCATAGGGGGGGAGTGAATTTTCAAAAGAAAAAGTGATCATATTACCTTTTGCTAAAATCATAACAAGTTATTTCTGTACTGCATTTTATTCCACCTTGCGTCTCCTTGAACCATATAAAACATTCTTTCCCACCTTATTCTTCTGTTCCTATTCATAAGTACCTCTTGCTGACTACTGCTCATATTCACAAGTATAATATCCATTATCAATTTATTTATAGAAGGGTGATATATATATATATACTGTTTAAATTTTCAAATAAACCTTTTAATTTGCAAAACAAACCTACTTCTTGGCTCAGTGGGGTCAGGGGGATTCTAAGAGGGGGGTGTTATACAAGGGTTGTCATCCAGAGTACTGAACTGGATATAAAAATACATCAATAAGGGTTTTCCTCAGCATCCCAGACTAGGCATTGACTTAGCTGTAGTGTTGATTGAATATCGCTTACAAAAGTGGGGGCTCGGAGCCGGGAAATTCTGGGTTAGAGTTACCACTTGTGCTGATTAATACAGTGTGCCAACTGACCAGATACACATATCCGGTTAGATCACCACGCTGTTTTACACTGTGAAAGCATCCCTCAAAGGAACACTGTAAGGAAACGGTCTGTTTTGCAAAATAAAATACAAACTTCTGTAAGTCAGGAAGGAACTCAAATTCCAGAATGACGACCTTGGTAGATATGAAAATAGCAAGAGAGCACTTCTTACATAAGCTATTTGTGAGAGGTGAGTGGACTCATCAGGACCAAACGGTCTGGTTGCAGGCCATCGCGCAACAGGTCACTGAAACAGGGTCAGATACATGGGGAGATCAGGGTCCATTACATGTGGCCCTGAGTGAATTATACATGGCTTCTAAAGTTAAAGATGAACATGACAAGATGGTTAGGATAGCGGCATATTTGTATCTATATATGGGAGCCATGCAGGACAAATGTGCTGAAGGCCAAGATCTGGCAAATAGGCAACAGATGGCGTTAGAAAAGGCCCAATCTGACCTGGTCTCTTCTGAGCAGAGGCTGCAGAGGAGCCATGAGTCAGAAAATGATTGTAGGCAGTATATCATTAAAATAAAAGAGGACATGGATATACTGCAACAGGAAAAGACAGACCAGAATACCAGAATTCTGGCTTTGCAGAAGGAGCACCAAGACAGTTTGGACTCCTTACTGCAGAGCCAGAAAAAGCTGGAGCAACAAATCAATTTCAACAGGGCATGCACAGAGCAGGTAGCCACCCTGCAAATCCAACTAGACAGAGAGAAAGAGGAAAGCAATACATTGATTTTGAAAGACCTGGATACCCAGGCAGAGTTTGATGAAGAACACCAGAAAGCTGGTGCCTTCCAAAGGCAAAGGGACGACCTGGCGGCACAGATGCAGGCTCTTAGTCAGGAAAGGGATACCTTAGGCCAGGAAGTCTTCCACTTAAAAAGGAAAATGGAACAAAATCACCTGGCCCTCCAGGGACTGGGTGACCTCCAAAAAGAACACCAGAACCTGTTAGAGCACACCAGGAGGGTGGAGGATGCTCTGGCAAGAAAGGAGCAGGCCAATAGGGACACAACTGAGGAGGTAACCCTCCTGCAGCAGAGACTGGCCCAGTACTCCAGGACCAATCAGGAGGCACAGAGAGAGAATGACACTCTCTGCCAGCACAATGATAGGCTCCAGCAACAGGTAGCCATGCAGGAGAGACTGATAGAGTCTAGTAAGGCCTTAACTGAGGAACTGAAAGCGCAGGCTCTTGCATTGCAACAGGGAGCAGGGGCTGATAGAGACGGGGTTCGCTGGGAAAGGGAAATGCCTGAGCATAACCTCAGGAGCCCTGGTACCAGAGGCCTTCATCTCTCCCAGTCCCTGGATTCTGCCACCCCCACGTTCCCTTGTACACATGAGCCCAGGGCCACGGGGATGGCAGATTACTATCCAGCTAGAAGTATGGGGCTCATAGGCCAGTGCCTCCCAGGAATGGATGGGCGGGCATCCGGGTATGGGCACCCAAGCACAGTGCAATTTAGTGGGGAACCCCAGGAGAGTAGGCCCACTATGGGCATCCTGAAAACCTCTGCCCAGTTAGGTCAGTGGGGGGGATACCCAGCAAACCCTGGTAGCAAAGAGGGATCTGAAGACTCCTCTGAGCGTCACAGGACACAGGAGGCCAGGTCCCCACATTCTGCCAGCCATTCCCAGGCTCGCAGAATCCGGGAAAACCTGGAAGATCAGACGGGCACCTCTGGGAGCAGCGCTTCTGAGTCGGAGGATGAATGGACCAGGGTTACCCGAACCAAAAAGGCCAATAAGGCAAAAAGGGCCTTGCTTAAGGACCCATTGAAACAAATAAAGGCAATAAGGAGTGTCATCACGCCTTATAATAAGAACGCCAAGTATTCTGCTTGGGAACACTTGGAGCTCTATGAGCAAATGATGGAGACTTTCCATTCGAAGGACAGCCAAAGCTGTATTCAATATGTAAAGTGGACCTTCTCACCAGAATACTCCAGTTTCTTTGCGGGGCTGGAGGACCAAAACCATTCAAGATGGTCCACCTACAGGGCGGCCATCTTGAAACATTTTTCTGTTCACAGAAATCCCCAAGAGGCTCGCAAGGCAGCCTACAATTTACAATGTGGGGAGGATCAGGCCCCACAAGAATTTGTGCAAGAATTAAAGCGTGCTTTTGCACAGACCACCAGAAGGGTGCGCACGGACTGCAGAGAGTTCATCAATACGTTTTTCCATGCTCTGCCCAAATATATCATGACTCAGCTAGTGAGAGACTTTCACGAGAAGAGGTCACTAGACTGGGTCATTGAACAGGCTACCCAGATCTATGAGGTGCAGAAGCCCATAGAAAATAAAAGTAATGTGCAGAAAAACCCCAAAACCAACTGCACCCCTGCTGCTGTCAAGGTGGCGGAGGTAAAGGCTGCCCCTGTTTTAGATTTGGAGATGGGGGGGCCTAGAAACCTGCCTGCACCAAATAATTCACAGCCTAGAAGGCCCTCGGGCCAGTCACAGACAGGGAGTCGAGGAGGTAGTCCCACAAATGGGGTCCCTCGCTCCCCTGATTATGTAAGTCCCTGCTACAAGGGAAACCGACCCATCCTGGGTTATGTGTGGACTCCTCCAGCCTAAGGGGGGGGATCCAGCTAAGCACCTGACCCAGGGAACTTCCCTCGTAACGTCCCCCAGGAGGGCAGAAATTCTCCAAATCCTGGGCAGAACTTTTTCCGCAGGTATCCACCCAATTTCCAGCCCCAAAATCATCCATCCTTCTTTCCCCAATTCCCTGAGCCCAGACAACCCAATCCGGGAGAGGGGAGGCCAAGGGTGGAGGGGTACCAAAATCTTCCCAACCAGGGGTACTACCAGAGAAGGGATAGCTACCCTTCCCGGGATCAGCCCAGGGGAGAAAATAGAGCCCTGTATCAGCCTGAGCTGGTTTCACAACTTGAGCGCCAGGTCCAAAATATGGCACGGGATCTGGGTCACATACTGAGGGCTCAACAGAACCCTCAGATGAGCATGCCACCGCAGAATGCCCCAAATTCTGGACCTGGTGCTCCAGAACAATGACGGGGCAACACCCCGATAACCCACCGGTTCCCAGGGAGGAGGCACAAGGGGAAGGTGGGTGTAAAGCCTTGGAGGAAGCTTCCTTCCCAAGTCGTAAACAGCCCCTGGAAAACCAGGAACCGGAAACAAAATCTCCTGCCCCTGAAAGCCTGCCTCCCAAGGAGCAGAGAGGAGGTAGGAGAAACAAAGGACCCAAACAGACCCACTTTGTGGAGGAGGTACAGGTCTTCCAATTTGAGGGAGAGGGATCCTCAGAAGATCCTGGGAAAAGGATCTTCTCCTTCAGAGATGGGGGAACTCCTCCAAAGGAAAAATGGGTCCCAAGGGATGCCAATTCAGACTGGGGAGATGTGGAGACTGAGCTACCGCCGCCCATCATCTCATCCCAGAACCGACAATACCAAAATCCCCTGATTCAAACCCATCCTGGTGACTGCCTCCAAAAAGGGGGGGGCGGCCCAGAACCGGAACCAGGGGAACCCACAATGGCTCTGATCTCCAGTTGCCAACTTTTTCTTTCAGATTCCCAAGGCTCTCCACAGAATTCTGCCCAAATCTCTTTGCTAGCAATGTCCAAAACCAGAAAGTTAGCCCACCAGTTGTCCAAAAATGTGCATTATCGGTGCCCCCTTGAGGAGAAGGAGGGAAGATACTATGCCCCGGTACAAGTACAGGGGCAGGGTACAATTTTGACACTGGTGGACACTGGATCCCAAGCTACCCTTCTGTCCAAAAGGGCCTTTGAGGAACTAAATGCAGGAAGGGGGGAGAATTACCGTATTCCTCTCACCTCTCTTCCTGGACAACTGCAGAACTTTGATGGGAAGGAAATTCCTGTCGAGGGGACTGCAGATTTGGACATCAAAATTGGGCGACACAAGGTGAAACACCCGGTCATAGTAGTGACTCCAGAGGGCACCCCTTGTTTACTAAGGAATGACCTCCTGAGAAGGTTGTCACCCCTAATAGATTGCGTAAACAAGGTCCTCTGGACCCAGACTAGCCAACCAATAAAATTAAAACAGAGTGTCAACCATGTTAGTTTAAATGGCACCTGCCACATGGTTGAACAAAAATCTGACCGAGTAGAATTTCACTTCCAGAACAACCAAATTCCAGACATGACAGTAATAGCAGTAGGACAACATACTGGTGATGGGGGGTCCTCTCTATTTCTGAAAATCAACCTTCCTTCCAGTTAAAGGTGGTATTCCACACTGGAAGGAAACATTCTGAAATTCTTTACCAATCCACAATCAGAAACTTCCACTCCTATAGTCAAGAAAGATATGAAATCAGCTTAGAGCCTGGCTGATATGCAGTAAATTGGAGAGCAGTTGTTCATCCCTGTGCAGTTAAATGATGGGAAGGATTCTGTTCTCGCTCGAGTGTGTGTGAACAACGGTAAGAGCTTCATCAGCGAAGCCATGTTTCGCCAACTCCCAAAAGATCCAGCCATTCCCACATTCAAACTGATAGACAAATGGGAAATGGACCTGGAAGCACCCAATTCAAAACATCTCCTGCCAAGCAGGTGTATGCTCAAAATCTCCATTGGCAACAAGAGCATAGTCCATAATTATTGGGTCGTGCGAGACGTCATTGCCGCCTTTTACTTAGGCAGTGACATTCTCAATCGCTTCGCCATAAGTTTGGACCTAATAAACTTCAAAGCTTGGTCCCGATTAGCGGATAATCCCATGGGCTTTGATGATCCAGAAAAAGCATTAAGGTCAGGTCAATTGCTACCTTATGCAGTTGAAATTCAGATCAAAGAGGAAGTCACCATCCCAGAAAGGACCCGACAATTCTCTCTGGAAGTGAAAGTTAAAAGAGGACAAAAATTGAAAAACCCTGATGCTTATATACATCTAAATGCTTCTCTCCAACAGCAAGGGTTAGGGGTAAACCCAACACCATTAGTCAACATAGAACATGACACCATTCCAATAGAGGTGGATAACAGCGACTTAAAGAGTATTACTCTAGCCGCAGACACCATTATTGGAATGGCGGTTGATGACCGACATTTCTCCATTGATTTAGGAAATGAACTGTTAGGACCGATCCCCAAGGACTGTTTTGACAGTGACAGTGAGGACAATACAACACCAGACAGGATTTTCATCCGGCATGGGGTGAACTTCCTGGTGTACACTTCTTGCCCTTATGGTAAGGAAGATGTGACTTGTGACTTCAGGAGGGACGAGGTGATTTTCCAGGTCCATGAGGGCTGCCTTTCCCACCTGAAGCCTCCAGTCCAAATCAGCACTCTGACCAGGGACTTCTCCACCCAGCTGGAGGAGGCCGCTGAGATAGCCAAACCAGAAGTCTTTCCAGGCTTCAGGCAGATGGTGGAAGAGAGAGTCAACCTATCTGATGCCTGTGTGACTCTAGAACAGAAGCAAAAGTTGAAACAAGTTTTCTTGGATTTTCAAGATCTCTTTGCGGTAGACTCATATGACTGTGGTCGCACCGACATCCACACCACAACAATTCCCACGGACCCTGGAATGACTCCAGTGTTTGTGAAGCAATATCGTTTGCCCCTCGCATCCATGGAGTCCCTTACTGAAATAATTAAGAACCTTGAGTCCCTGGGAATAATCCGTCTGGTCCACAGCACTTTCAATAATCCGGTGCTGGGAATATTGAAGCCAAACGGCCAGTGGAGACTCTGCGCCGACCTTAGGGAGCTCAACAAACGGGTTCATACTTCCCTATGGCCTCTGCCCTACATTGACCAAGGGCTGGCCCAGATTCAGGGGTCACAGGTATTCACAGCAATAGACCTGACCAATGGATACTGGACCGTGCCTGTCAGTAGGGAGGACCAATACAAACTGGCTTTTACCTTTGGGGGCCAGCAGTACACATGGACCCGGACTCCCTTCGGATACCTCAACTCCGGCAATGAATTCAACATTTTCCTACATAAGGCCATGCCCGACCTGGGTGCGAGGGGTAACCTGGCTTATGTAGATGATGTCCTCATCAAAAGTTCATCTGTGGAAGAACACATAGCAGAGATCCGTTATGTTCTGACGCAGTTGAGGGCCGCCGGAGCAAAACTTTCCTTCCAGAAAGCACAGTGGTGTAGAACCCGTGTTAATTTCTTGGGGCATGAGATTACTCCTCAGGGCCTCTGTCCCCAAGAAAAGAAAGTGGAAGCACTTCAGAAGCTGAAAGACCCCACAACTCTGCGGGAACTAAGGAGCCTCCTTGGACTGACTAATTACAGCAGAAAGTTCATTGAAGGCTACGCAGAGATCACTAGACCCCTGATTCATCTCTTGAAGGGGGGGTCAAGTGGGAATGGGGTCCAGAACAATCCGAGGCGGTAAGACAACTCAAGAAAAGCCTCTCACAAGCGCCTTGCCTAGCTTACCCTGTCAGAAACAAGGAGTTCTTCCTGGAGACAGGGTTCTCTAATACGTGCTTGACGGCAGTATTATACCAAAAGCATGACAAGGTCAATAAAGTAATCTCCTATGCAAGCAAAACTTTATCCTCTGTGGAGGAAAAATTCAATGATTGTGAGACAGCACTCCTGGCAACGGTGTGGGCATTGAAGAATTACCGCCCGTTCATCCAGGGGGAACACATCATAGTGGAGACTCCACCCAGCCTCTGCAATACCTCCAAAGTGACAGAATCCGGGCCGGAAATGTGAGTAATTCCCAAATTACTTCCTGGATTCTGTCAATGCAAGGCTTTCCTGTAGAGGTCAGATATGGCCAAAACAAGAAGAGTCCCCTCGCGCAAGGTCTGGCTGACTTGCATGATTGTGCCAGAGAAAACTGTCTCGAGGACGAAAGTCTAAAAATCAAGGACAACATGGAGGCATACCTTAATTCCCCACACAAAGTCTTTGATGAAGACAAGTGTGAGGGAATGCCCAATGTCTATATGGATGGATGCTCGTACCATGTTGACTACAACGGGGAGAAAGAACTGGTGGCAGGCATAGGGAATGCCTGGGTGAAGGAGTTTCCAGAACCCTCCGCTGGATACAAAATTGGTCCCCGAAGTAGTCAGGTGGCAGAGTTGATGGCTGTGCATCAGGCCATCCTCACTGCTGTCCAACATCAACTCCGCGAACTGGTCATAATCACCGATTCGGATTATGTACGGAACAGGTTCGTGGAGCACCTGGTTAATTGGAAAACCAGAGGCATGTTATGTGCTAATAACAAACCCCTGAAACATGGGAAGTTAATCCAAAACATTGATGATCTGGTCACCTCGAATGGGATGACCATCTACTGGAAGAAGATCAAGGGTCATTCCAAAGTAGAGGGACCAGACAAAACTGGAAATGACTTAGCTGATAAGCTGGCCAAAACCGGGGCCACCCAAGGGGATCTAACCGAAATAGAGTCCCTGTTGGGGAAAATCCAGGTCACTGCTATCACTAGGTCCCAGACAAATGCTCACAATGATCTTTCAACTGCCCAATGGAGTAAGGAGACCCCTGATGCTGATTTAATTACAGCTCAGAAGGGGGATCCAATTATTGGTAAGTTTTACCAACACCTTGAGGACCCTGAGAACTTCCCCCTGACGGATACCGATTACATTGGGAAAGAGGACCTAAGAGTGTTGATGAAATGTCCAAAAAGGTTCCGAATCCAAGACGGTTTGTTGGTAAGGAAATCCCAAGCTGTCCATGATCAGTGGGTGGTCCCTACCTCATTCCGAAGCCTGATGTTAAGTCACGCCCATGATGCGGCCACCGCCGGTCATAGGGGGTTTCACACGACGACACTGGAAATCTTAAGAGAGGTTGCATACTGGCCACACATGGGGCAGGACCTCGACCAATACTTGAAGGGGTGTCTTGTGTGTGCACAATTTCAGCCATCATCCCTCACACACCGTGTGCCTCTCCAAAAGAGGGGGATGACACTGCCATGGTCAGATTTGCAAATCGACTTTGTAGGCCCTGTAATCCGCTCGTCTAGAGGAAACAAGTACATGTTGACCGTTACATGCTTGTTTACCAAATGGGTGGATTGTCTCCCAGCCCCAAACTGCAAGGCAGAAACAGCAGCTGCCCTGATGATTAACCACATCTTTTCCCGTTTTGGTCTACCTCAAAAGATTGAGTCAGACAGGGGTAGCCACTTCACCAGTGAAGTAATGACAAAGATGTGGGAGATACTGGGGGTCAAAAGGAAGTTACATATTGCTTACAGGCCAGCTTCTTCTGGAGCAGTGGAGAGATACAACCAAACCATTGTGAGCATATTAAAAAGGTTTGTGGCAGATTCTGGGCCAAGTTGGGATATCCGATTACCTCTGGTCCTAATGGCCATCAGATCTACCCCTTCATCTGCAACCAAAATGTCGCCATTTGAGTTGATGACGGGGCGCAAGATGGTGCTTCCCCAGCATTTGCTCTGCAGGACCCAAGAGCAGACCCTGATAAATGCCTCCACAACTCATGAGTATGTGGAGAATTTAAGGAAACACCTTCAACATGCTTTTGCCTTGCTCAGCGGAATCTAGAAAGATCAGCCGAGAGCGTGAAGACCCACTATGATTTGAAAACTACCCGAAAGGAATATAAGGTGGGTGATCGGGTCTATCTATACAATTTCCAAAGGAACCAGGCCAAACAGCGAAAATTCTTGTCTACATGGAAGGGACCGTTTGAAATTATAGACAAAATCTCCCCTGTGGCCTACAAGATCTGCATCCCCAAAGGTGGTTTGGCAGAGGGGGAAGACAAGTGGGTCCATATAAATCAGTTAAAGTGTTGCCATCCTAGGTACACTCTGCAACAACTGGAGGAGTCCTCTGCAATACCAGAGGGGGCCGCTCCAGAGTAATTCAATTCCAACCCTAAAATATCCCACATATAGTCTCTAAAATATTATGATTTGGAAAAAAAAAATGTCTTATAATTGTATCTTGTTTTTTGTTAAAATAAGAACGCAAATGTTTTGACTATAAAATGTATATGCCACCTCACTATATCAATGGTGGGGAAGAAATGTCTATGAATATTCAAGCTATTTTAACCTAAGTAGAACTGCCTCCTAGAAATCGTGTCATCTGTCATTTTTAAAGCTGCACAACTGTCACCTGTCAATTCTGCAGCTGCAAGCTGTCACCTGTCATTTTGAGTTTTACTTTAAATCCGAAAATCTACCTTTATTACATCGTCTGTATCTCTGGAACCGTTTGAGCTAGGATCGTCGTCTAACTTTCATTTTAAAGCTGTGATACTAGGCTTTCCAACGAACCTAGAACCGACTTCCTACTCCTTATACTTTTCCCGCAATCACGATTTACGCACTCGCGAAATTTACTGCGATTTGCGATTTTGGCTCAATTTCTCCACTGGTCAAAATAGCAGCTCCATTCTTTCTTTTGTTAAAATCCGTTTGCAACTTGGTAATAACTCATAGAGCATTGCTAAAGCGAGCCTGAACTAATACCAACAAGCATCTCTCACTCACCCTGAACCTCTAGAGGGAATTAAAAGCAAGTTTAGCACCTTTTCACTTCCCTGCAAACCACATTAAAGTAATTTGCCTGTGTTTAAAACTCATCCCTGTTTTCTCTAAGCTTGCTGGGGGGGAACTGCATTTCGTATTGCATTCTAAAGTGTGATTTGTGGGGATTCTTGAGGACTGTGTGCTCTCCTTCCATTTCTTGTATTGCATGGGGGGGGAGTGAATTTTCAAAAGAAAAAGTGATCATATTACCTTTTGCTAAAATCATAACAAGTTATTTCTGTACTGCATTTTATTCCACCTTGCGTCTCCTTGAACCATATAAAACATTCTTTCCCACCATATTCTTCTGTTCCTATTCATAAGTACCTCTTGCTGACTACTGCTCATATTCACAAGTATAATATGCATTATCAATTTATTTATAGAAGGGTGATATATATATATATATATATATATATATATATATATAGTTTAAATTTTCTCATAAACCTTTTAATTTGCAAAACAAACCTACTTCTTGGCTCAGTGGGGTCAGGGGGATTCTAAGAGGGGGTGTTATACAAGGGTTGTCATCCAGAGTACTGAACTGGATATAAAAATACATCAATAAGGGTTTTCCTCAGCATCCCAGACTAGGCATTGACTTAGCTGTAGTGTTGATTGAATATCGCTTACAAAAGTGGGGGCTCGGAGCCGGGAAATTCTGGGTTAGAGTTACCACTTGTGCAGATTAATACAGTGTGCCAACTGACCAGATACACATATCCGGTTAGATCACCACGCTGTTTTACACTGTGAAAGCATCCCTCAAAGGAACACTCTAAGGAAACGGTCTGTTTGCAAAATAAAATACAAACTTCTGTAAGTCAGGAAGGAACTCAAATTCCAGAATGACGACCTTGGTAGATATGAAAATAGCCAGAGAGCACTTCTTACATAAGCTATTTGTGAGAGGTGAGTGGACTCATCAGGACCAAACGGTCTGGTTGCAGGCAATCGCGCAACAGGTCACTGAAACAGGGTCAGATAAATGGGGAGATCAGGGTCCATTACATGTGGCCCTGAGTGAATTATACATGGCTCCTAAAGTTAAAGATGAACATGACAAGATGGTTAGGATAGCAGCATATTTGTATCTATATATGGGAGCCATGCAGGACAAATGTGCTGAAGGCCAAGATCTGGCAAATAGGCAACAGATGGCGTTAGAAAAGGCCCAATCTGACCTGGTCTCTTCTGAGCAGAGGCTGCAGAGGAGCCAGGAGTCAGAAAATGATAGTAGGCAGTACATCATTAAAATAAAAGAGGACATTGATATACTGCAACAGGAAAAGACAGACCAGAATACCAGAATTCTGGCTTTGCAGAAGGAGCACCAAGACAGTTTGGACTCCTTACTGCAGAGCCAGAAAAAGCTGGAGCAACAGATCAATTTCAACAGGGCATGCACAGAGCAGGTAGCCACCCTGCAAATCCAACTAGACAGAGAGAAAGAGGAAAGCAATAAATTGATTTTGAAAGACCTGGATACCCAGGCAGAGTTTGATGAAGAACACCAGAAAGCTGGTGCCTTCCAAAGTCAAAGGGACGACCTGGCGGCACAGATGCAGGCTCTTAGTCAGGAAAGGGATACCTTAGGCCAGGAAGTCTGCCACTTAAAAAGGAAAATGGAAGAAAATCACCTGGCCCTCCAGGGACTGGGTGACCTCCAAAAAGAACACCAGAACTTGTTAGAGCACACCAGGAGGGTGGAGGATGCTCTGGCAAGAAACGAGCAGGCCAATAGGGACACAACTGAGGAGGTAACCCTCCTGCAGCAGAGACTGGCCCAGTACTCCAGGACCAATCAGGAGGCACAGAGAGAGAATGACACTCTCTGCCAGCACAATGATAGGCTCCAGCAACAGGTAGCCATGCAGGAGAGACTGATAGAGTCTAGTAAGGCCTTAACTGAGGAACTGAAAGTGCAGGCTCTTGCATTGCAACAGGGAGCAGGGGCTGATAGAGACGGGGTTCGCTGGGAAAGGGAAATGCCTGAGCATAACCTCAGGAGCCCTGGTACCAGAGGCCTTCATCTCTCCCAGTCCCTGGATTCTGCCACCCCCATGTCCCCTTGCACACATGAGCCCAGGGCCACGGGGATGGCAGATTACTATCCAGCTAGAAGTATGGGGCTCATAGGCCAGTACCTCCCAGGAATGGATGGGCGGGCATCCGGGTATGGGCACCCAAGCACAGTGCAATTTAGTGGGGAACCCCAGGAGAGTAGGCCCACTACGGGCATCCTGAAAACCTCTGCCCAGTTAGGTCAGTGGGGGGGATACCCAGAAAATCCTGGTAGCAAAGAGGGATCTGAAGACTCCTCTGAGCGTCACAGGACACAGGAGGCCAGGTCCCCACATTCTGCCAGCCATTCCCAGGCTCGCAGAATCCGGGAAAACCTGGAAGATCAGACGGGCACCTCTGGGAGCAGCGCTTCTGAGTCGGAGGATGAATGGACCAGGGTTACCCGAACCAAAAAGGCCAATAAGGCAAAAAGGGCCTTGCTTAAGGACCCATTGAAACATATAAAGGCAATAAGGAGTTTCATCACGCCTTATAATAAGAACGCCAAGTATTCTGCTTGGGAACACTTGGAGCTCTATGAGCAAATGATGGAGACTTTCCATTCGAAGGACAGCCAAAGCTGTATTCAATATGTAAAGTGGACCTTCTCACCAGAATACTCCAGTTTCTTTGCGGGGCTGGAGGACCAAAACCATTCAAGATGGTCCACCTACAGGGCGGCCATCCTGAAACATTTTTCTGTTCACAGAAATCCCCAAGAGGCTCGCAAGGCAGCCTACAATTTACAATGTGGGGAGGATCAGGCCCCACAAGAATTTGTGCAAGAATTAAAGCGTGCTTTTGCGCAGAACACCAGAAGGGTGCGCACGGACAGCAGAGAGTTCATCAATACGTTTTTCCATGCTCTGCCCAAATATATCATGACTCAGCTAGTGAGAGACTTTCATGAGAAGAGGTCACTAGACTGGGTCATTGAACAGGCTACCCAGATCTATGAGGTGCAGAAGCCCATAGAAAATAAAAGTAATGTGCAGAAAAACCCCAAAACCAACTGCACCCCTGCTGCTGCCAAGGTGGCAGAGGTAAAGGCTGCCCCTGTTTTAGATTTGGAGATGGGGGGCCTAAAAACCTGCCTGCACCAAATAATTCACAGCCTAGAAGGCCCTCGGGCCAGTCACAGACAGGGAGTCGAGGAGGTAGTCCCACAAATGGGGTCCCTCGCTCCCCTGATTATGTAAGTCCCCGCTACAAGGGAAACCGACCCATCCTGGGTTATGTGTGGTCTCAATGTGGTCTCAGGGTACAATTTTGTCACTGGTGGACACTGGATCCCAAGCTACCCTTCTGTCCAAAAGGGCCTTTGAGGAACTAAATGCAGGAAGGGGGGAGAATTACCGTATTCCTCTCACCTCTCTTCCTGGACAACTGCAGAACTTTGACGGGAAGGAAATTCCTGTCGAGGGGACTGCAGATTTGGACATCAAAATTGGGCGACACAAGGTGAAACACCCGGTCATAGTAGTGACTCCAGAGGGCACCCCTTGTTTACTAGGGAATGACCTCCTGAGAAGGTTGTCACCCCTAATAGATTGCGTAAACAAGGTCCTCTGGACCCAGACTAGCCGACCAATAAAATTAAAACAGAGTGTCAACCATGTTAGTTTAAACAGCACCTGCCACATGGTTGAACAAAAATCTGACCGAGTAGAATTTCACTTCCAGAACAACCAAATTCCAGACATGACAGTAATAGCAGTAGGACAACAGACTGGTGATGGGGGTTCCTCTCTATTTCTGAAAATCAACCTTCCTTCCAGTTTAAGGTGGTATTCCACACTGGAAGGAAACACTCTGAAATTCTTTACCAATCCACAATCAGAAACTTCCACTCCTATAGTCCAGAAAGATATGAAATCAGCTTAGAGCCTGGCTGATATTCATTAAATTGGAGAGCAGTTGTTCATCCCTGTTCAGTTAAATGATGGGAAGGGTTCTGTTCTCGCTGGAGTGTGTGTGAACAACGGTAAGAGCTTCATCAGCGAAGCCATGTTTCGCCAACTCCCAAAAGATCCATCCATTCCCACATTCAAACTGATAGAAAATGGGAAATGGACCTGGAAGCACCCAATTCAAAACATCTCCTGCCAAGCAGGTGTATGCTCAAAATCTCCATTGGCAACAAGAGCATAGTCCATAATTGTTGGGTCGTGCGAGACGTCACTGCCGCCTTTTACTTAGGCAGTGACATTCTCAATCGCTTCGCCATTAGTTTGGACCTAATAAACTTCAAAGCTTGGTCCCGATTAGCGGATAATCCCATGGGCTTTAATGATCCAGAAAAAGCATTAAGGTCAGGTCAATTGCTACCTTATGCAGTTGAAATTCAGATCAAAGAGGAAGTCACCATCCCAGAAAGGACCCGACAATTCTCCCTGGAAGTGAAAGTTAAAAGAGGACAAAAATTGAAAAACCCTGATGCTTATATACATCTAAATGCTTCTCTCCAACAGCAAGGGTTAGGGGTAAACCCAACACCATTAGTCAACATAGAACATGACACCATTCCAATAGAGGTGGATAACAGCGACTTAAAGAGTATTACTCTAGCCGCAGGCACCATTATTGGAATGGCGGTTGATGACCGACATTTCTCCATTGATTTAGGAAATGAACTGTTAGGACCGATCCCCAAGGACTGTTTTGACAGTGACAGTGAGGACAATACAACACCAGACAGGATTTTCACCCGGCATGGGGGGAACTTCCTGGTGTACACTTCTTGCCCTTATGGTAAGGAAGATGTGACTTGTGACTTCAGGAGGGACGAGGTGATTTTCTAGGTGCATGAGGGCTGCCTTTCCCACCTGAAGCCTCCAGTCCAAATCAGCACTCTGACCAGGGACTTCTCCACCCAGCTGGATGAGGCCGCTGAGATAGCCAAACCAGAAGTCTTTCCAGGCTTCAGGCAGATGGTGGAAGAGAGAGTCAACCTAGCTGATGCCTGTGTGACTCTAGAACAGAAGCAAAAGTTGAAACAAGTTTTCTTGGATTTTCAAGATCTCTTTGCGGTAGACTCATATGACTGTGGTCGCACCGACATCCACACCACAACAATTCCCACGGACCCTGGAATGACTCCAGTGTTTGTGAAGCAATATCGTTTGCCTCTCGCATCCATGGAGTCCCTTATTGAAATAATTAAGAACCTTGAGTCCCGGGGAATAATCCGTCCGGTCCACAGCACTTTCAATAATCCGGTGCTGGGAATATTGAAGCCAAGCGGCCAGTGGAGACTCTGCGCCGACCTTAGGGAGCTCAACAAACGGGTCCATACTTCCCGATGGCCTCTGCCCTACATTGACCAAGGGCTGGCCCAGATTCAGGGGTCACAGGTATTCACAGCAATAGACCTGACCAATGGATACTGGACCGTGCCTGTCAGTAGGGAGGACCAATACAAACTGGCTTTTACCTTTGGGGGCCAGCAGTACACATGGACCCGGACTCCCTTCGGATACCTCAACTCCGGCAATGAATTCAGCATTTTCCTACATAAGGCCATGCCCGACCTGGGTGCGAGGGTAACCTGGCTTATGTAGATGATGTCCTCATCAAAAGTTCATCTGTGGAAGAACACATAGCAGAGATCCGTTATGTTCTGACGCAGTTGAGGGCCGCCGGAGCAAAACTTTCCTTCCAGAAAGCACAGTGGTGTAGAACCCGTGTTAATTTCTTGGGGCATGAGATTACTCCTCAGGGCCTCTGTCCCCAAGAAAAGAAAGTGGAAGCACTTCAGAAGCTGAAAGACCCCACAACTCTGCGGGAACTAAGGAGCCTCCTTGGACTGACTAATTACAGCAGAAAGTTCATTGAAGGCTACGCAGAGATCACTAGACCCCTGATTCATCTCTTGAAGGGGGGGTCAAGTGGGAATGGGGTCCAGAACAATCCGAGGCGGTAAGACAACTCAAAAAAAGCCTCTCACAAGCGCCTTGCCTAGCTTACCCTGTCAGAAACAAGGAGTTCTTCCTGGAGACAGGGTTCTCTAATACGTGCTTGACGGCAGTATTATACCAAAAGCATGACAAGGTCAATAAAGTAATCTCCTATGCAAGCAAAACTTTATCCTCTGTGGAGGAAAAATTCAATGATTGTGAGACAGCACTCCTGGCAACGGTGTGGGCATTGAAGAATTACCGCCCGTTCATCCAGGGGGAACACATCATAGTGGAGACTCCACCCAGCCTCTGCAATACCTCCAAAGTGACAGAATCCGGGCCGGAAATGTGAGTAATTCCCAAATTACTTCCTGGATTCTGTCAATGCAAGGCTTTCCTGTAGAGGTCAGATATGGCCAAAACAAGAAGAGTCCCCTCGCGCAAGGTCTGGCTGACTTGCATGATTGTGCCAGAGAAAACTGTCTCGAGGACGAAAGTCTAAAAATCAAGGACAACATGGAGGCATACCTTAATTCCCCACACAAAGTCTTTGATGAAGACAAGTGTGAGGGAATGCAAGTAGTCAGGTGGCAGAGTTGATGGCTGTGCATCAGGCCATCCTCACTGCTGTCCAACATCAACTCTGTGAACTGGTCATAATCACCGATTCGGATTATGTACGGAACAGGTTCGTGGAGCACCTGGTTAATTGGAAAACCAGAGGCATGTTATGTGCTAATAACAAACCCCTGAAACATGGGAAGTTAATCCAAAACATTGATGATCTGGTCACCTCAAATGGGATGACCATCTACTGGAAGAAGATCAAAGGTCATTCCAAAGTAGAGGGACCAGACAAAACTGGAAATGACTTAGCTGATCAGCTGGCCAAAACCGGGGCCATCCAAGGGGATCTAACCGAAATAGAGTCCCTGTTGGGGGAAATCCAGGTCACTGCTATCACTAGGTCCCAGACAAATGCTCACAATGATCTTTCAACTGCCCAATGGAGTAAGGAGACCCCTGATGCTGATTTAATTACAGCTCAGAAGGTGGATCCAATTATTGGTAAGTTTTACCAACACCTTGAGGACCCTGAGAACTTCCCCCTGACCGATACCGATTACATTGGGAAAGAGGACCTAAGAGTGTTGATGAAATGTCCAAAAAGGTTCCGAATCCAAGACGGTTTGTTGGTAAGGAAATCCCAAGCTGTCCATGATCAGTGGGTGGTCCCTACCTCATTCCGAAGCCTGATGTTAAGTCACGCCCATGATGTGGCCACCGCCGGTCATAGGGGGTTTCACACGACACTGGAAATCTTAAGAGAGGTTGCATACTGGCCACACATGGGGCAGGACCTCGACCAATACTTGAAGGGGTGTCTTGTGTGTGCACAATTTCAGCCATCATCCCTCACACACCGTGCTCCTCTCCAAAAGAGGGGGATGACACTGCCATGGTCAGATTTGCAAATCGACTTTGTAGGCCCTGTAATCCGCTCGTCTAGAGGAAACAAGTACATGTTGACCGTTACATGCTTGTTTACCAAGTGGGTGGAATGTCTCCCAGCCCCAAACTGCAAGGCAGAAACAGCAGCTGCCCTGATGATTAACCACATCTTTTCCCGTTTTGGTCTACCTCAAAAGATTGAGTCAGACAGGGGTAGCCACTTCACCAGTGAATTAATGACAAAGATGTGGGAGATACTGGGGGTCAAAAGGAAGTTACATATTGCTTACAGGCCAGCTTCTTCTGGAGCAGTGGAGAGATACAAACGAACCATTGTGAGCATATTAAAAAGGTTTGTGGCAGATTCTGGGTCAAGTTGGGATATCCGATTACCTCTGGTCCTAATGGCCATCAGATCTACCCCTTCATCTGCAACCAAAATGTCACCATTTGAGTTGATGACGGAGCGCAAAATGGTGCTTCCCCAGCATTTGCTCTACAGGACCCAAGAGCAGACACTGATAAATGCCTCCACAACTCATGAGTATGTAGAGAATTTAAGGAAACACCTTCAACATGCTTTTGCCTTGCTCAGCGGAATCTAGAAAGATCAGCCGAGAGCGTGAAGACCCACTATGATTTGAAAACTACCCGAAAGGAATATAAGGTGGGTGATCGGGTCTATCTATACAATTTCCAAAGGAACCAGGCCAAACAGCGAAAATTCTTGTCTACATGGAAGGGACCGTTTGAAATTATAGACAAAATCTCCCCTGTGGCCTACAAGATCCGCATCCCCAAAGGTGGTTTGGCAGAGGGGGAAGAGAAGTGGGTCCATATAAATCCGTTAAAGTGTTGCCATCCTAGGCACACTCTGCAACAACTGGACGAGTCCTCTGCAATACCAGAGGGGGCCGCTCCAGAGTAATTCAATTCAATTCCAACCCTAAAATATCCCACATATAGTCTCTAAAATATTATGATTTGGAAAAAAAAATGTCTTATAGTTGTATCTTGTTTTTTGTTAAAAAAAGAACGCAAATGTTTTGACTATAAAATGTATATGCCACCCCACTATATCAATGGTGGGGAAGAAATGTCTACGAATAGGTATTGCCGCTTTCCTTTGTCGTCCTAGGAGAAAGAAAACCTGGAAACTGGCCAAGGAGGACGATCCGGGGACCGGGAGCAGTGGCCCAATATTCCCATCAGGACCGGCGAGGAGAACCGATCGATCGAACTGGGTGGAGGAAAAGATGCTGAACTGTGCCGCCTACAGACTTGGAAGAAGATAATGGGGACATACCAGCGCAAGGGCTCAAAACCTCCTTTGCACCCGACTCCCCCTCGACTTGAATCAAAGCGTAGTCGGGCGGGGGGGATTTGTCAAGGGTTTTGACCCATGTTGAATCAATAGACTGGGTAGATGTGGGGATGAGCTGTCGCCGCCCATTATTCTATCCCAGAACAAACTAAATCAATAGACTGGGTGGATGTGGGGATGAGCTATCGCCGCCCACATTCACGCCAGAATAGGAGAACTGCGCAGTTGGCACGAGACCACTCCAAAGATACAACCTTCTTGTGGGGGATTCCACATCACCATATACTGTAAGAATGCCATCAAAACAATGTTAAGCAAGGGTCCTATACTATCAAGCAAAAGACCACTCTATTGAAATTCAGTAATTCAAGACAACTCAAAAATGGATGCAGTACCGACAAATTCCCCAAGGTGCGCTAGCGGTCTAAACTCTGACAGGGAAACTGTATTTAGGAGTTGCAAGAGGGGCAGGGACTTCAAAGCTTGTTAGTTAATTGGAAATCTTAGCCACCTGCTGTTCCCAGAGGCCAAGAGGCTGGGAAACCTTAATACCTCAGAGATTCCACACCAGGAGGCAGGATATCACATGACCCTGTTGATTGATTGAGGAGAGACATCCAGGCAGCCTGCTGGAGCCCACACAAAAGGCTCTTTCTGTTGAATGGGGTATGTTAATTTTGAGTGTTTCCTGTCAACAGCCCTCTGCCATCAAGGAGAGACATGTGATCACTGACCCACCCAGACTCCTGGAGGTGGACCCAAACACTTGGGGGAGTTGAATTGCAACAAATATATATTTTATAGAAACAGTGATAATTTATTGTAACCAAATGACAGGAATGTACAACTTTGAGAGTCTTAGTTTGAAAAATGCCCTCACGATTTGAGTCCAAACTCCAATTTGTACCATGTTCTGGGGCAAAACCGCGCTAATTATGATTATTGTAGACAATGTGTTTAAGCTAGAGACATCGAAAGTTACTGGGATATATGTGGAAGGGAAATGTACCTTTGTATAATTTTTGATGAAAATCGCATGTTGCAAAACCCACTAAAATCGAAAATAAGTTGCCATTTTTGAATGCAAGCTCCTAGAAACGCCAGAGTCGGGACAGGGACTATCTTTAGTAATATATGATGTGTGTATGTGATGTCAAACAACTGTGTATCTGGGAAATATGTATTTGGATCAGGAATAGGTTTGTGTGCACATTGACCAGGGGAGTGTCATTTCTGCAGGTCATAAAAATGACATCACTCTGACACACTATCCCTTCCCAAATCAGGGACCAAAGAATCTATTGACCTATCAAATCAAGAGAGGGGCAGGCTCAGTTATGCCACGCACACACCCATTTTCAAAACACATAAAAAGAGACTGCTGGGACAGGTAGAGACATTCAATTCCATTTGCTGTGGAGCATGCTGACCGACGACTTCACATCCAGAGATCCAGTCTTCAAATCCATCAATCTCCAGAACCTGTAGCAGAAATTAACTCCAGAATTTGTAGCAGAGAGGCCTGAATCCACCAGCTGAATCCTCTTCAGCAGGCCTCAAAACCAACCAAACTATTCAACAGCCGGGCGAGCTGTTTGAATTTTGCCAATAATTTTTGCAAGAACCTGTAGCAGTATCCAGAAAGCAGTGCTGTATCCGGAACCCGAGAGAACCACAAACCAGACCGTTGTGAGCAGATCCGGTGCTTGACAGACCCAGAGAGCAGAGCGGACCCAGATCGCTGTGAAGTGCCGAGACCAGAACCGGAGTCCAGTCCAAAACCTGACCAGATCCGTGGCGAGGCCCATTCCTGCCCAAAATATATTGTGAGTACAGCCAGAACTGTGCAGAACCCAATCTCTTAGTTAAAATAATCTAATTCAGGCTATTTTAACCTAAGTAGAACTGCCTCCTAGAAATCGTGTCATCTGTCATTTTTAAAGCTGCACAACTGTCACCTGTCAATTCTGCAGCTGCAAGCTGTCACCTGTCATTTTGAGTTTTACTTTAAATCCGAAGGTCTACCTTTATTAAATCGTCTGTATCTCTGGAACCGTTTGGGCTGTGATTCTAGGCTTTACAACGAACCTAGAACCGACTTCCTACTCCTTATACTTTTTCCGCAATCACGATTTATGCACTGGCGAAATTTACCGCGATTTGCGATTTTGGCTCAATTTCTCCACTGGTCAAAATAGCAGCTCCATTCTTTCTTTTGTTAAAATCCGTTTGCAACTTGGTTATAACTCATAGAGCATTGCTAAAGTGAGCCTGAACTAATACCAACACGCATCTCTCACTCACCCTGAACCTCTAGAGGGAATTAAAAGCAATTTTAGCACCTTTTCACTTCCCTGCAAACCACATTAAAGTAATTTGCCTGTGTTTAAAACTCATCCCTGTTTTCTCTAAGCTTGCTGGGGGGGAACTGCGTTTCGTATTGCATTATAAAGTGTGATTTGTGGGGATTCTTGAGGACTGTGTGCTCTCCTTCCATTTCTTGTATTGCATAGGGGGGGAGTGAATTGTCAAAAGAAAAAGTGATCATATTACCTTTGTCAGGTTTCGTGGGATTTGGATGAATGAGGTGAAATGAGAATATGATTAACATAAAGTATGGTTTGGGCCTTAACTTTCTGTGCAGAGTGTGGAGAGCTTCCCAAGTCAAAATGGAGAATTCCAAAAGGATCAGTGATTGGCCAGAAGTAAAAGAAAGGCATTGTTGGAACATTCTAAACCGCCTTTCATTGTCAGAAGCCCAGCTGGAAGGTCTTATGTTTGAAGCTCTTAAGTTTTAGAAAACTTTAGTTAGGCCCTTGTGCCTAATATTAGTTATTTGGACCAGGAAAGTGTTGGAGATTTAAAAAGAAACTTAGAAAACGTTCCGGTGAAAGAAAGAAGCAAGCTAAGTGATTTCATTATCTTTTATGGAATTTTATGATTATCAAGCAGGAGTTAAATATCAAAACTATTAATTAACTTGTTCCTGTTTTTCTTAGTTTTTGTTTACATAGTAGTTCTTTTTGTTCTTTCAAGAATTTATTTTTGAACTTCTAGAACTGTATTTAAATTAATTGAACTGTGTCACATTTTTTTGCACCTGGCAAATTGGAGTGTGGAGGTCTGTTATTCATTTTAGCGTTGTGTGTTTTTTCGGCCGTATAGAAGTTTATTGAGTACTGTACCTTTTGTCGGTAACAGTGCTTTTCTTAGCGTCGGACTAGCGTTAGAAATCTTACACTGTCTGCGCAAGTGACAGTGTGGTAGCCACGCGACTCCGAGGCGTTATGTTTAATTTACTAACATTCTAACCTGGCGCGTGATCTTCACTGGGCTGCCTCTTCAAGGATTAGTCTCCGGAACTGAGGAATTTCTCCTTTCATGTTTGAGCAGTTCATATTAAGAAGAGTGGAAGACTATTCCTTTACGCATGCGCCCAAGCCAGTTTCATTTTTGAACTCAATTCCTTGTTCATGTGCGCTTCCATTTTAGAAGGAGTAAACAATATCTTCACGCATGCGCATATTCTGGTAAAAGGAACGCTTCTTTTACGAGCGATCTTCTTTGCAAGCAAAAGATCCAATTAATGAACACTTTTACACATTCAGAAAACAAACAATTTTAAATTGAATAGTTAGAGTGTCATTCTTGGAATTTGTGTTGAAGCTAGACACCAATACAAACTACATGTATAATATTTCCAGCGGGTTGTTTGGGCAAAAGACAGTTGAATTGCTTGAAGACAAACTCCTTAAACTGAGAGAGATTAGCAGTTTTTTGCAAAACCGAATTGAAGAAATCAGTAAGAGCATCTAAGACTCTATTTTTATGTTTTCTTCAGTAGAATTCATACACGTCCTCTACGTTATTCACAGAGGATAATCAGGTATGGTGGCGTGTTTATTTACTTAAATTTGTAAAGAGAAGTCAGAGCCAAGGAATTCAAAGGTTAGTGACTAAAGTGAATTGTTGTTACTTTCACCAACAGGTTGGCAGATAAAGAAGCTGAGCAAAACCTGAAGTTTATTATTTTGTCCCATTTCCCCCCTTTCCCTTGGGGGTGCTCTCAACTGAACTGTTTGATACCAGTTAAGAGGTTAGCATCCAAAGGGGACTGCGGGGGTTCAGCAGCTTCCGGGGACAACATCAGATTTGAGAAAGCCTGACAACCTTTTGCTAAAATCATAACAAGTTATTTCTGTACTGCAATTTATTCCACCTTGCGTCTCCTTGAACCATATAAAGCATTCTTTCCCACCTTATTCTTCTGTTCCTATTCATAAGTACCTCTTGCTGACTACTGCACATATTCACAAGTATAATATCCATTATCAATTTATTTATAGAAGGGTGATATATATATATATATATATATATTGTTTAAATTTTCAAATAAACCTTTTAATTTGCAAAACAAACCTACTTCTTGGCTCAGTGGGGTCAGGGGGATTCTAAGAGGTGGGTGTTATACAAGGGTTGTCATCCAGAGTACTGAACTGGATATAAAAATACATCAATAAGGGTTTTCCTCAGCATCCCAGACTAGGCATTGACTTAGCTGTAGTGTTGATTGAATATCGCTTACAAAAATGGGGGCTCGGAGCCGGGAAATTCTGGGTTAGAGTTACCACTTGTGCAGATTAATACAGTGTGCCAACTGACCAGATACACATATCCGGTTAGATCACCACGCTGTTTTACACTGTGAAAGCATCCCTCAAAGGAACACTCTAAGGAAACGGTCTGTTTTGCAAAATAAAATACAAACTTCTGTAAGTCAGGAAGGAACTCAAATTCCAGAATGACGACCTTGGTAGATATGAAAATAGCCAGAGAGCACTTCTTACATAAGCTATTTGTGAGAGGTGAGTGGACTCATCAGGACCAAACTGTCTGGTTGCAGGCAATCGCGCAACAGGTCACTGAAACAGGGTCAGATACATGGAGAGATCAGGGTCCATTACATGTGGCCCTGAGTGAATTATACATGGCTCCTAAAGTTAAAGATGAACATGACAAGATGGTTAGGATAGCGGCATATTTGTATCTATATATGGGAGCCATGCAGGACAAATGTGCTGAAGGCCAAGATCTGGCAAATAGGCAACAGATGGCGTTAGAAAAGGCCGATCCTGACCTGGTCTCTTCTGAGCAGAGGCTGCAAAGGAGCCAGGAGTCAGAAAATGATAGTAGGCAGTATATCATTAAAATAAAAGAGGACATGGATATACTGCAACAGGAAAAGACAGACCAGGATACCAGAATTATGGCTTTGCAGAAGGAGCACCAAGACAGTTTGGACTCCTTACTGCAGAGCCAGAAAAAGCTGGAGCAACAGATCAATTTCAACAGGGCATGCACAGAGCAGGTAGCCACCCTGCAAATCCAACTGGACAGAGAGAAAGAGGAAAGCAATAAATTGATTTTGAAAGACCTGGATACCCAGGCAGAGTTTGATGAAGAACACCAGAAAGCTGGTGCCTTCCAAAGGCAAAGTGACAACCTGGCGGCACAGATCCAGGCTCTTAGTCAGGAAAGGGATACCTTAGGCCAGGAAGTCTGCCACTTAAAAAGGAAAATGGAAGAAAATCACCTGGCCCTCCAGGGACTGGGTGACCTCCAAAAAGAACACCAGAACTTGTTAGAGCACACCAGGAGGGTGGAGGATGCTCTGGCAAGAAAGGAGCAGGCCAATAGGGACACAACTGAGGAGGTAACCCTCCTGCAGAAGAGACTGGCCCAGTACTCCAGGACCAATCAGGAGGCACAGAGAGAGAATGACACTCTCTGCCAGCACAATGATAGGCTCCAGCAACAGGCAGCCATGCAGGAGAGACTGATAGAGTCTAGTAAGGCCTTAACTGAGGAACTGAAAGTGCAGGCTCTTGCATTGCAGCAGGGAGAAGGGGCTGATAGAGACGAGGTTCACTGGGAAAGGGAAACGCCTGAGCATAATCTCAGGAGCCCTGGTACCAGAGGCCTTCATCTCTTCCAGTCCCTGGACTCTGCCACCCCCATGTCCCTTTGCGCACATGAGCCCAGGGCCACGGGGATGGCAGATTACTATCCAGCTAGAAGTATGGGGCTCATAGGCCAGTACCTCCCAGGAATGGATGGGCGGGCATCCGGGTATGGGCACCCAAGCACAGTGCAATTTAGTGGGGAACCCCAGGAGAGTAGGCCCACTACGGGCATCCTGAAAACCTCTGCCCAGTTAGGTCAGTGGGGGGGATACCCAGCAAATCCTGGTAGCAAAGAGGGATCTGACGACTCCTCTGAGCATCACAGGACCCAGGAGGCCAGGTCCCCACATTCTGCCAGCCATTCCCAGGCTCGCAGAATCCGGGAAAACCTGTAAAATCAGACGGGCACCTCTGGGAGCAGCGCTTCTGAGTCGGAGGATGAATGGGCCAGGGTTACTCGAACCAAAAAGGCCAATAAGGCAAAAAGGGCCTTGCTTAAGGACCCATTGAAACAAATAAAGGCAATAAGGAGTGTCATCACGCCTTATCATAAGAACGCGAAGTATTCTGTTTGGGAACACTTGGAGCTCTATGAGCAAATGATGGAGACTTTCCTTTGAAGGACAGCCAAAGCTGTATTCAATATGTAAAGTGGACCTTCTCACCAGAATACTCCAGGTTCTTTGCGGGGCTGGAGGACCAAAACCATTCAAGATGGTCCACCTACAGGGCGGCCATCTTGAAACATTTTTCTGTTCACAGAAATCCCCAAGAGGCTTGCAAGGCAGCCTACAATTTACAATGTGGGGAGGATCAGGCCCCACAAGAATTTGTGCAAGAATTAAAGCGTGCTTTTGCGCAGACCACCAGAAGGGTGCGCACGGACAGCAGAGAGTTCATCAATACGTTTTTCCATGCTCTGCCCAAATACATCATGACCCAGCTAGTGAGAGACTTTCACGAGAAGAGATCACTAGACTGGGTCATTGAACAGGCTACCCGGATCTATGAGGTGCAGAAGCCCATAGAAAATAAAAGTAATGCGCAGAAAAACCCCAAAACCAACTGCACCCCTGCTGCTGCCAAGGTGGCGGAGGTAAAGGCTGCCCCCGTTTTAGATTTGGAGATGGGGGGGCCTAAAAACCTGCCTGCACCAAATAATTCACAGCCTAGAAGGCCCTCGGGCCAGTCACAGACAGGGAGTCGAGGAGGTAGTCCCACAAATGGGGTCCCTCGCTCCCCTGATTATGTAAGTCCCCGCTACAAGGGAAACCGACCCATCCTGGGTTATGTGTGGACTCCTCGAGCCCAAGGGGGGGGATCCAGCCAAGCACCTGACCCAGGGAACTTCCCTCGTAACGTCCCCCAGGAGGGCAGAAATTCTCCAAATCCTGGGCAGAACTTTTTCCCCAGGTATCCACCCAATTTTCAGCCCCAAAATCATCCATCCTTCTTTCCCCAATTCCCTGAGCCCAGACAACCCAATCCGGAAGAGGGGAGGCCAAGGGTGGAGGGGTACCAAAATCTTCCCAACCAGGGGTACTACCAGAGAAGGGATAGCTACCCTTCCCGGGATCAGCCCAGGGGAGAAAATAGAGCTCCGTATCAGCCTGAGCGGGTTTCACAACTTGAGCTCCAGGTCCAAAATATGGCACGGGATCTGGGTCACATACTGAGGGCTCAACAGAACCCTCAGATGAGCATGCCACCGCAGAATGCCCCAAACTCTGGACCTGGTGCTCCAGAACAATGACGGGGGCAGCACCCCAATAACCCACCGGTTCCCCGGGAGGAGGCACAAGGGGAAGGGGGGTGTAAAGCCTTGGAGGAAGCTTCCTTCCCAACTCCTAAACAGCCCCTGGAAAACCAGGAACCGGAAACAAAATCTCCTGCCCCTGAAAGCCTGCCTCCCAAGGAGCAGAGAGGAGGTAGGAGAAACAAAGGACCCAAACAGACCCACTTTGTGGAGGAGGTACATGTCTTCCAATTTGAGGGAGAGGGATCATCAGAAGATCCTGGGAAAAGGATCTTCTCCTTCAGAGATGGGGGAACTCCTCCCAAGGAAAAATGGGTCCCAAGGGATGCCAATTCAGACTGGGGAGATGTGGAGACTGAGCTACCGCCGCCCATCATCTCATCCCAGAACCGACAATACCGAAATCCCCTGGTTCAAACCCATCCTGGTGACTGCCTCCAAAAAGGGGGGGCGGCCCAGAACCGGAACCAGGGGAACCCACAATGGCTCTGATCTCCAGTTGCCAACTTTTTCTTCAGATTCCCAAGGCTGTCAACAGAATTCTGCCCAAATCTCTTCGCTAGCAATGTCCAAAACCAGAAAGTTAGCCCACCAGTTGTCCAAAAATGTGCATTATCTGTGCCCCCTTGAGGAGAAGGAGGGAAGGTACTATGCCCCGGTACAAGTACAGGGGCAGGGTACAATTTTGGCACTGGTGGACACTGGATCCCAAGCTACCCTTCTGTCCAAAAGGGCCTTTGAGGAACTAAATGCAGGAAGGGGGGAGAATTACCGTATTCCTCTCACCTCTCTTCCTGGACAACTGCAGAACTTTGACGGGAAGGAAATTCCTGTCGAGGGGACTGCAGATTTGGACATCAAAATTGGGCGACACAAGGAGAAACACCCGGTCATAGTAGTGACTCCAGAGGGCACCCCCTGTGTACTAGGGAAAGACCTCCTGAGAAGGTTGTCACCCCTAATAGATTGCGTAAACAAGGTCCTCTGGACCCAGACTAGCCAACCAATAAAATTAAAACAGAGTGTCAACCATGTTAGTTTAAACGGCACCTGCCACATGGTTGAACAAAAATCTGACCAAGTAGAATTTCACTTCCAGAACAACCAAATTCCAGACGTGACAGTAATAGCAGTAGGACAACAGACTGGTGATGGGGGGTCCTCTCTATTTCTGAAAATCAACCTTCCTTCCAGTTTAAGGTGGTATTCCACACTGGAAGGAAACACTCTGAAATTCTTTACCAATCCACAATCAGAAACTTCCACTCCTATAGTCCAGAAAGATATGAAATCAGCTCAGAGCCTGGCTGATATTCAGCAAATTGGAGAGCAGTTGTTCATCCCTGTTCAGTTAAATGATGGGAAGGACTCTGTTCTCGCTCGAGTGTGTGTGAACAACGGTAAGAGCTTCATCAGCGAAGCCATGTTTCGCCAACTCCCAAAAGATCCAGCCATTCCCACATTCAAACTGATAGACAAATGGGAAATGGACCTGGAAGCACCCAATTCAAAACATCTCCTGCCAAGCAGGTGTATGCTCAAAATCTCCATTGGCAACAAGAGCATAGTGCATAATTGTTGGGTCGTGCGAGACGTCACTGCCGCCTTTTACTTAGGCAGTGACATTCTCAATCGCTTCGCCTTTTACTTAGGCAGTGACATTCTCAATCGCTTCGCCATTAGTTTGGACCTAATAAACTTCAAAGCTTGGTCCCGATTAGCGGATAATCCCATGGGCTTTGATGATCCAGAAAAAGCACTAAGGTCAGCTCAATTGCTACCTTATGCAGTTGAAATTAAGATCAAACAGGAAGTCACCATCCCAGAAAGGACCCGACAATTCTCCCTGGAAGGGAAAGTTAAAAGAGGACAAAAATTGAAAAACCCTGATGCTTATATACATCTAAATGCTTCTCTCCAACAGCAAGGGTTAGGGGTAAACTCAACACCATTAGTCAACATAGAACATGACACCATTCCAATAGAGGTGGATAACAGCGACTTAAAGAGTATTACTCTAGCCGCAGGCACCATTATTGGAATGGCGGTTTATGATGACCGACATTTCTCCATTGATTTAGGAAATGAACTGTTAGGACCGATCCCCAAGGACTGTTTTGACAGTGACAGTGTGGACAATACAACACCAGACAGGATTTTCACCCGGCATGGGGGGAACTTCCTGGTGTACACTTCTTGCCCTTATGGTAAGGAAGATGTGACTTGTGACTTCAGGATGGATGAGGTGATTTTCCAGGTCCATGAGGGCTGCCTTTCCCACCTGAAGCCTCCAGTCCAAATCAGCACTCTGACCAGGGACTTCTCCACCCAGCTGGAGGAGGCCGCTGAGACAGCCAAACCAGAAGTCTTTCCAGGCTTCAGGCAGATGGTGGAAGAGAGAGTCAACCTAGCTGATGCCTGTGTGACTCTAGAACAGAAGCAAAAGTTGAAACAAGTTTTCTTGGATTTTCAAGATCTCTTTGCGGTAGAATCATATGACTGTGGTCGCACCGACATCCACACCACAACAATTCCCACGGACCCGGGAATGACTCCAGTGTTTGTGAAGCAATATCGTTTGCCTCTCGCATCCATGAAGTCCCTTACTGCAATAATTAAGAACCTTGAGTCCCGGGGAATAATCCGTCCGGTCCACAGCACTTTCAATAATCCAGTGCTGGGAATATTGAAGCCAACCTTAGGGAGCTCAACAAACGGGTCCATACTTCCCGATGGCCTCTGCCCTACATTGACCAAGGGCTGGCCCAGATTCAGGGGTCACAGGTATTCACAGCAATAGACCTGACCAATGGATACTGGACCGTGCCTGTCAGTAGGGAGGACCAATACAAACTGGCTTTTCCCTTTGGGGGCCAGCAGTACACATGGACCCGGACTCCCTTCGGATACCTCAACTCCGGCAATGAATTCAACATTTTCCTACATAAGGCCATGCCCGACCTGGGTGCGAGGGGTAACCTGGCTTATGTAGATGATGTCCTCATCAAAAGTTCATCTGTGGAAGAACACATAGCAGAGATCCGTTATGTTCTGACGCAGTTGAGGGCCGCCGGAGCAAAACTTTCCTTCCAGAAAGCACAGTGGTGTAGAACCTGTGTTAATTTCTTGGGGCATGAGATTACTCCTCAGGGCCTCTGTCCCCAAGAAAAGAAAGTGGAAGCACTTCAGAAGCTGAAAGACCCCACAACTCTGCGGGAACTAAGGAGCCTCCTTGGACTGACTAATTACAGCAGAAAGTTCATTGAAGGCTACGCAGAGATCACTAGACCCCTGATTCATCTCTTGAAGGGGGGGTCAAGTGGGGATGGGGTCCAGAACAATCCGAGGCAGTAAGATAACTCAAAAGAATCCTCTCACAAGCGCCTTGCCTAGCTTACCCTGTCAGAAACAAGGAGTTCTTCCTGGAGACAGGGTTCTCTAATACGTGCTTGACGGCAGTATTATACCAAAAGCATGACAAGGTCAATAAAGTAATCTCTTATGCGAGCAAAACTTTATCCTCTGTGGAGGAAAAATTCAACGATTGTGAGAAGGCACTCCTGGCAACGGTGTGGGCATTGAAGAATTACCGCCCGTTCATCCAGGGGGAACACATCATAGTGGAGACTCCACACCAGCCTCTGCGATACCTCCAAAGTGACAGAATCCGGGCCGGAAATGTGAGTAATTCCCGAATTACTTCCTGGATTCTGTCAATGCAAGGCTTTCCTGTAGAGGTCAGATATGGCCAAAACAAGAAGAGTCCCCTCGCGCAAGGTCTGGCTGACTTGCATGATTGTGCCAGAGAAAACTGTCTCGAGGACGAAAGTCTAAAAATCAAGGACAACATGGAGGCCTACCTTAATTCCCCACACAAAGTCTTTTATGAAGACAAGTGTGAGGGAATGCCCAATGTCTATGTGGATGGATGCTCGTACCATGTTGACAACAACGGGGAGAAAGAACTGGTGGCCGGCGTAGGGAATGCCTGGGTGAAGGAGTTTCCAGAACCCTCCGCTGGATACAAAATTGGTCCCCGAAGTAGTCAGGTGGCAGAGTTGATGGCTGTGCATCAGGCCATCCTCACTGCTGTCCAACATCAACTCCGCGAACTGGTCATAGTCACCGATTCGGATTATGTACGGAACAGGTTCGTGGAGCACCTGGTTAATTGGAAAACCAGAGGCATGTTATGTGCTAATAACAAACCCCTGAAACATGGGACGTTAATCCAAAACATTGATGATCTGGTCACCTCGAATGGGATGACCATCTACTGGAAGAAGATCAAGGGTCATTCCAAAGTAGAGGGACCAGACAAAACTGGAAATGACTTAGCTGATCAGCTGGCCAAAACCGGGGCCATCCAAGGGGATCTAATCGAAATAGAGTCCCTGTTGGGGGAAATCCAGGTCACTGCTATCACTAGGTCCCATACAAATGCTCACAATGATCTTTCAACTGCCCAATGGAGTAAGGAGACCCCTGATGCTGATTTAATTACCGCTCAGAAGGGGGATCCAATTATTGGTAAGTATTACCAACACCTTGAGGACCCTGAGAACTTCCCCCTGACGGATACCGATTACATTGGGAAAGAGGACCTAAGAGTGTTGATGAAATGTCCAAAAAGATTCCGAATCCAAGACGGTTTGTTGGTAAGGAAATCCCAAGCTGGCCATGATCAGTGGGTGGTCCCTACCTCATTCCGAAGCCTGATGTTAAGTCACGCCCATGATGCGGCCACCGCCGGTCATAGGGGGTTTCACACGACACTGGAAATCTTAAGAGAGGTTGCATACTGGCCACACATGGGGCAGGACCTCGACCAATACTTGAAGGGGTGTCTTGTGTGTGCACAATTTCAGCCATCATCCCTCACACACCGTGCGCCTCTCTAAAAGAGGGGGATGACACTGTCATGGTCAGGTTTGCAAATCGACTTTGTAGGCCCTGTAATCCACTCGTCTAGAGGAACAAGTACATGTTGACCGTTACATGCTTGTTTACTAAGTGGGTGGAATGTCTCCCAGCCCCAAACTGCAAGGCAGAAACAGCAGCTGCCCTGATGATTAACCACATCTTTTCCCGTTTTGGTCTACCTCAAAGGATTGAGTCAGACAGGGGTAGCCACTTCACCAGTGAAGTAATGACAAAGATGTGGGAGGTACTGGGGGTCAAAATAAAGTTACATATTGCTTACAGGCCAGCTTCTTCTGGAGCAGTAGAGAGATACAACCGAACCATTGTGAGCATATTAAAAAAGTTTGTGGCAGATTCTGGGCCAAGTTGGGATATCCGATTACCTCTGGTCCTAATGGCCATCAGATCTGCCCCTTCAACTGCAGCCAAAATGTCACCATTTGAGTTGATGACGGGGCACAAGATGGTGATTCCCCAGCATTTGCTCTACAGGACCCAAGAGCAGACACTGATAAATGCCTCCACAACTCATGAGTATGTGGAGAATTTAAGGAAACACCTTCAACATGCTTTTGCCTTGCTCAGCAGAATCTAGAAAGATCAGCCGAGAGCGTGAAGACCCACTATGATTTGAAAACTACCCGAAAGGAAGGTGGGTGATCGGGTCTATCTATACAATTTCCAAAGGAACCAGGCCAAACAGCGAAAATTCTTGTCTACATGGAAGGGACCGTTTGAAATTATAGACAAAATCTCCCCTGTGGCCTACAAGATCCGCATCCCCAAAGGTGGTTTGGCAGAGGGGGAAGACAAGTGGGTCCATATAAATCAGTTAAAGTGTTGCCATCCCAGGCACACTCTGCAACAACTGGAGGAGTCCTCTGCAATACCAGAGGGGGCCGCTCCAGAGTAATTCAATTCCAACCCTAAAATATCCCACATATAGTCTCTAAAATATTATGATTTGGAAAAAAAAAATGTCTTATAATTGTATCTTGTTTTTTGTTAAAATAAGAACGCAAATGTTTTGACTATAAAATGTATATGCCACCCCACTATATCAATGGTGGGGAAGAAATGTCTACGAATAGGTATTGCCGCTTTCCTTTGTCGTCCTAGGAGAAAGAAAACCTGGAGACTGGCCAAGGAGGACGATCCGGGGACCGGGAGCAGAGACCCAAGGGGCCCGGGGTACCGCCCAATATTCCCATCAGGACCGGTGAGGAGAACCGATCGATCAAACTGGGTGGAGGAAAAGATGCTGAACTGTGCCGCCTAAACAATTGGAAGAAGATAATGGGGACATACCAGCACAAGGGCTCAAAACCTCCTTTGCACCCGACTTCCCCTCGACTTGAATCAAAGCGTAGTCGGGCGGGGGGGATTTGTCAAGGGTTTTGACCCATGTTGAATCAATAGACTGGGTAGATGTGGGGATGAGCTGTCGCCGCCCATTATTCTATCCCAGAACAAACTAAATCAATAGACTGGGTGGATGTGGGGATGAGCTATCGCCGCCCACATTCACGCCAAAAAAGGAGAACTGCGCAGTTGGCACAAGACCACTCCAAAGATACAACCTTCTTGTGGGGGGTTCCACATCACCACTCTACTGTAAGGATGCCATCAAAACAATGTTAAGCAAGGGTCCTATACTATCAAGCAAAAGACGACTCTATTGAAATGCAGTAATTCAAGACAACTCAAAAATGGATGCAGTACCGACAAATTCCCCAAGGTGGCGCTAGCGGTCTAAACTCTGACAGGGAAACTGTATTTAGGAGTTGCAAGAGGGGCAGGGACTTCAAAGCTTGTTAGTTAATTGGAAATCTTAGCCACCTGCTGTTCCCAGAGGCCAAGAGGCTGGGAAACCTTAACACCTCAGAGATTCCACACCAGGAGGCAGGATATCACATGACCCTGTTGATTGATTGAGGAGAGACTTCCAGGCAGGTATGTGGTATGTTAATTTTGAGTGTTTCCTGTCAACAGCCCTCTGCCAGCAAGGAGAGACATGTGATCACTGACCCACCCAGACTCCTGGAGGCGGACCCAAACACTTGGGGGAGTTGAATTGCAACAAATATATATTTTATAGAAACAGTGATAATTTATTGTAACCAAATGACAGGAATATACAACTTTGAGAGTCTTAGTTTGAAAAATGCCCTCACGATTTGAGTCCAAACTCCAATTTGTACCATGTTCTGGGACAAAACCCCGCTAATTATGATTATTGTAGACAATGTGTTTAAGCTAGAGACATGGAAAGTTACTGGGATATATGTGGAAGGGAAATGTACCTTTGTATAATTTTTGATGAAAATCCCATGTTGCAAAACCCACTAAAATCGAAAATAAGTTGCCATTTTTGAATGCAAGCTCCTAGAAAGGCCAAAGTCGGGACAGGGACTATCTTTAGTAATATATGATGTGTGTATGTGATGTCAAACAACTGTGTACCTGGGAAATATGTATTTGGATCAGGAATAGGTTTGTGCGCACATTGACCAGGGGAGTGTCATTTCTGCAGGTCATGAAAATGACATCACTCTGACACACTATCCCTTCCCAAATCAGGGACCAAAGAATCTATTGACCTATCAAATCAAGAGAGGGGCAGGCTCAGTTATGCCACGCACACACCCATTTTCAAAACACATAAAAAGAGACTGCTGGGACAGGTAGAGACATTCAATTCCATTTGCTGCGGAGCATGCTGACCGACGACTTCACATCCAGAGATCCAGACTTCAAATCCATCAATCTCCAGAACCTGTAGCAAAAATTAACTTCAGAATTTGTAGCAGAGAGGCCTGAATCCACCAGCTGAATCCTCTTCAGCAGGCCTCAAAACCAACCAAACTATTCAACAGCCGGGCAAGCTGTTTGAATTTTGCCAATAATTTTTGCAAGAACCTGTAGCAGTATCCAGAAAGCAGTGCTGTATCCGGAACCCGAGAGAACCACAAACCAGACCGTTGTGAGCAGATCCGTTGCTTGACAGACCCAGAGAGCAGAGCTGACCCAGATCACTGTGAAGTGCCGAGACCAGAACCGGAGTCCAGTCCAAAACCTGACCCGATCTGTGGCGAGGCCCATTCCTGCCCAAAATATATTGTGAGTACCGCCAGAACTGTGCAGAACCCAATCTTTTACTTAAAATAATCTAATTCAAGCTATTTTAACCTAAGTAGAACTGCCTCCTAGAAATCGTGTCATCTGTCATTTTTAAAGCTGCACAACTGTCACCTGTCAATTCTGCAGCTGCAAGCTGTCACCTGTCATTTTGAGTTTTACTTTAAATCCGAAAATCTACCTTTATTAAATCGTCCATATCTCTGGAACCGTTTGGGCTAGGAACGTAGCTTAACTTTCATTTTAAAGCTGTGATTCTAACCTTATACTTTTTCCGCAATCACGATTTACGCACTCACGAAATTTACCGCGATTTGCGATTTTGGCTCAATTTCTCCACTGGTCAAAATAGCAGCTCCATTCTTTCTAGGTCTAGGTCACTAGGTCAGGAAATCAAGCTGACTCTTGGTTCACTAGGTCAGGAAGCTGAACTGACTCTTGTCTCCCTAGGTCAGGAAGTCTAGCTGACTCTTGGCTCACTAGGTCAGGAAGCTGAGCTGACTCTTAACTCACTAGGTCAGGAAGCTGAGCTGACTCTTGGCTCACTAGATTAGGAAGCTGAGCTGACTCTTGGCTCAATAGGTCAGGAAATTTAGCTGACACGTGGCTCACTAGGTCAGGAAATCTAGCTGACTCTTGGCTCACTAGGTCAAGAAATCTAGCTGACTCTTTGCTCATTAGGTCAGGAAGCTGAGCTGACTCTTGGCTTACTAGGTCATGAAATCTAGCTGACTCTTGGCTCACTAGGTCAGGAAGCTGAGCTGACTCTTGGCTCCCTAAGTCAGGAAGTCTAGCTGACTCTTGGCTTACTAGGTCAGGAAGCTGAGCTGACTCTTAGCTCACTAGGCCAGGAAGCTGAGCTGACTCTTGGCTCCCTAGGTCAGGGGGTCTACCTGACTCTTGGCTCGCTATGTCAGGAAGCTGGGCTGACTCTTAGCTCACTAGGTCAGGAAGCTGAACTGACTCTTGGCTCACTAGGTTAGGAAGCTGAGCTGACTCTAAGCTCACTAGGTCTGTAAGCTGAGCTGACTCTTCTCTCACTAGGTTACGAATTGGCTCACTAGGTCAGGGAATTTAGCTGGCACATGGCTCACTAGGTCAGTAAATTGAGCTGATTCTTGGCTCACTAGGTCAGGAAATCTAGCTGACTCTTGGCTCACTAGGTCAGGAAATCTAGCTGACTCTTGGCTCACTAGGTCAGGAAGCTGAGCTGACTCTTGGCTCACTAGGTCATGAAATCTAGCTGACTCTTGTATGACTAGTTCAGGAAGCTGAGCTGACTCTTGGCTCCCTAGGTCGGGAAGCTGAGCTGACTCTTTGCTCAATAGGTAAGGAAAGTGCGCTCTCAGGATATGATTTGTGTATCTCTATTTGATGTCTAGCACATAGCATTGTTGTAGATTGTGTATTTCATTAAAATAGTACATATAAATATATATATATATATATATATATATATATATATATATATATATATATATATATATATATATATATATAATTCTTAAATAACCTTCATACACAACCGTGTTTATTTTAGAGTCAATGGAAAGCCAGGAAATAGATAGAAGAGAAGGGTAAAAAGAGGAGGAAGACAAAAGAGAATCTGTAAGGCAGGACTATAGTTAGAATAAAGAAATGCCGGGTTGTGATAGCGTAACCATGGAACTCCCAGAAGGACCCGAAACTGGGCTGCTTTGATCAAATCGAAGGAGATTGTCTCCACATGTAAGTCTTCTGCTTGCATGCGGACGAGAGACGTGTTTTGGGTTACCAACCCAGAGACCAAAGAAGTGCCGTCCAGGCATGGGAGGAGTAGGAAAAAGTAGAACTAAACAGGACACCAAGATTCCTGGTTGAGGATGAGATAGACTGGAAAGGGGGAAAAGAGGGGGGAGAATTGGAATCAGTAAGAGAAGTTGTGCTGACTCTTGGCTCACTAGGTCAGGAAGTTAGCTGACTCTTGGTTCACTATGTCAGGAAGCTGGGCAGACTCTTGGCTCACTAGGTCAGGATATCTAGCTGAATCTTGGATCACTAGGTCAGGAAATTGAGATGGCTCTTGGCTCACTAGGTCAGGAAATCCAGCTGACTCTTGGCTCAATATGTCAGGAAGCTGAGCTGACTCTTGGCTCACTAGGTCAGGAAGCTGAGCTGACTCTTGGCTCACTGGGTCAGGAAATCTAGCTGACTCTTTGCTCACAAGGTCAGGAATCTAACTGACTCTTGGCTCAATAGGTCAGGAATCTGAGCTGACTCTTGGCTCACTAGGTCAGGAAATCAAGCTGACTCTTGGTTCACTAGTTCAGGAAGCTGAGCTGACTCTTGGCTCCCTAGGACAGGAAGTCTAGCTGACTCTTGGCTAACTAGGTCAGGAAGCTGAGCTGACTCTTGGCTCACTGGGTCAGGGACCTGAGCTGACTCTTGGCTTACTAGGTCAGGAAATCTAGCTGACCCTTTGCTCACTATGTCAGGAAGCTGAGCTGACTCTTAACTCACTAGGTCAGGAAGCTGAGCTGACTCTTGGCTCACTAGGTTAGTAAGCTGAGCTGACCCTTGGCTCGCTAGGTCAGGAAATTTAGCTGACTCTTGGCTCACTAGGGCAGGAAATTAGCTGACTCTTGGCTCACTAGGTCAGGAAATCTAGCTGACTCTTGGCTCACTAGGTCAGGAAGCTGAGCTGACTTTTGGCTCACTAGGGCAGGAAGCTGAGCTGACTCTTGGTTCACTAGGTTTGGGAAGGCAGTTGCCAACCTGGCTCTTTGAGCCATAATTTACCCTGTTGTTTTTGTCTGACATGGCTCACTAGGTCAGGAAATTGAGCTGACTCTTGGCTCACTAGGTCAGGAAATCAAGCTGACTCTTGGTTCACTAGGTCAGGAAGCTGAGCTGACTCTTGGCTCCCTAGGACAGGAAGTCCAGCTGACTCTTGGCTAACTAGATCAGGAAGCTGAGCTGACTCTTGGCTCACTAGGTCAGGGACCTGAGCTGACTCTTGGCTTACTAGGTCAGGAAATCATGCTGACTCTTGGCTCACTAGGTCAGGAAATTGAGCTGGTTCTTGGTTCACTAAGTCAGGAAATCTAGCTGACCCTTGGCTCACTATGTCAGGAAGCTGAGCTGACTCTTAACTCTCTAGGTCAGGAAGCTGAGCTGACTCTTGGCTCACTAGGTTAGGAAGCTGAGCTGACCCTTGGCTCACTAGGTCAGGAAATTGAGCTGACTCTTGGCTCACTAGGGCAGGAAATTAGCTGACTCTTGGCTCACTAGGTCAGGAAATCTAGCTGACTCTTGGCTCACTAGGTCAGGAAGCTGAGCTGACTTTTGGCTCACTAGGGCAGGAAGCTGAGCTGACTCTTGGTTCACTAGGTTAGGAAGATGAGCGGACTCTTGGCTCACTAGGTCAGGAAATCAAGCTGACTCTTGGCTCACTAGGTCAGGAAATCAAGCTGACTCTTGGTTCACTAGGTCAGGAAGCTGAGCTGACTCTTGGCTCCCTAGGACCGGAAGTCTAGCTGACTCTTGGCTAACTAGGTCAGGAAGCTAAGCTGACTCTTGGCTCACTGGGTCAGGGACCTGAGCTGACTCTTGGCTTACTAGGTGAGGAAATCTAGCTGACTCTTGGCTCACTAGGTCAGGAAGCTGAGCTGGGTCTTGGCTCACTCGGTCAGGAAATCTAGCTGACCCTTGGCTCACTATGTCAGGAAGCTGAGCTGACTCTTAACTCACTAGGTCAGGAAGCTGAGCTGACTCTTGGCTCACTAGGTTAGTAAGCTGAGCTGACCCTTGGCTCGCTAGGTCAGGAAATTTAGCTGAAACATGGCTCACTAGGTCAGGAAATTGAGCTGACTCTTGGCTCACTAGGTCAGGAAATCAAGCTGACTCTTGGTTTACTAGGTCAGGAAGCTGAGATGACTCTTGGCTCCCTAGGACAGGAAGTCTAGCTGACTCTTGGCTAACTAGATCAGGAAGCTGAGCTGACTCTTGGCTCACTAGGTCAGGGACCTGAGCGGACTCTTGGCTCACTAGGTCAGGAAATTGAGCTGGTTCTTGGCTCACTAGGTCAGGAAGCTGAGCTGACTTTTGGCTCACTAGGTCAGGAAGCTGATCTGACTCTTGGCTCACTAGGTTAGGAAGCTGAGCGGACTCTTGGCTCACTAGGACAGGAAATTGAGCTGACTCTTGGCTCACTAGGTCAGGAAATCTAGCTGACTCTTGGCTCACTAGGTCCGGAAGCTGAACTGACTTTTGGCTCACTAGGTCAGGAAATCTAGCTGACTCTTGGCTCACTAGGTCAGGAAGCTGAGCTGACTCTTGGCTCCCTAGGTCAGGAAGTCTAGCTGACTCTTGGCCAACTAGGTCAGGAAGCTGAGCTGACTCTTTGCTCACTAGGTCAGGAAGCTGAGCTGACTCTTGGCTCACTAGGTCAGGAGATCTAGTTTACTGTTGGCTCACTAGGTCAGGATATGAGCTGGCTCTTGGCTCACTAGGTCAGGAAATCTAGCTGACTCTTGGCTGACTATGTCAGGAAGCTGAGCTAACTCTTAACTCAATAGGTCAGGAAGCTGAGCTGACTCTTGGCTCACTAGGTTAGGAAGCTGAGCGGACTCTTGGCTCACTAGGTCAGGGAATTTAGCTGACACGTGGCTCACTAGGTCGGGAAATTGAGCTGACTCTTGGCTCGCTAGGTCAGGAAATCTAGCTGAGTCTTGGCTCACTAGGTCAGGAAGCTGAACTGACTCTTGGCTCCCCAGGCCAGGAAGTCTAGCAGACTCTTGGCTAACTAGGTCAAGAAACTGAGCTGACTCTTGGCTCACTAGGTCAGGAAGCTGAGCTGACTCTTGGCTCACTAGGTCAGGAGATCTAGCTGACTCTTGGCTCACTAGGTCAGGAAATTGAGCTGGCTCTTGGCTCACTAGGTCAGGAAATCTAGCTGACTCTTGGCTCACTATGTCAGGAAGCTGAGCTGACTCTTAACTCACTAGGTCAGGAAGCTGAGCTGACTCTTGGCTCACTAGTTTAGGAAGCTGATGTTACTCACCAGCCGGCGAGTAGTCTGGGCAAGTGACCAGGATGGTTGTACTGGATGTTGCTTGAAGAGCTTGAGATGGAGCCTCCACCTGAGCCTCCTCTCTGTTGAGGGAAATAAGCTGTTTTTGATGATATAACTCTCTCTGCGCTTAATCGCAGACAGAGAGACCGATCACCCAAAAGAGCAGGGAGAACACACTGCCACGGACCCAGCTGAAAGAAAAAGACAAATGGCAAATACTTGGTGAGAGCAATGACCACCACAAGAAAAACCTCACAAAAGCAGGAAGTACCTGGGTCATCCACTCCTCTTGTAATTGAAAAGAACAAGAATGGAATTTCCCCTGTCAGTATAGAAAAGATAGTAGATTCTATTTTGAGGATTTCAGATAGGATATAATAAAGAAGAGTTAGGGAGGTCTTATCAGAACAGGAATTGAAATAACCTAATAAATCCAGGCTAGAAAACAACAGAAGTACAAAACAATAAACAGGAAGATTAGTAGGGATGCTAAACCCGGGTGGCACGAGGAGCGCACTAGATACGGGTAGGTGCACTTCTCAGCAAGGCGTCCCTGTGTGCACTTTAAGAAATGAGTGCTTGTGTACAATCAGCAAAGCGTCCTTGCGTACACTTGAGGAAATAAATCCAAAACAACGGAATGGAGTCGGAATCCCCAAAAAGACACTTGAATTGAAGAAGGGTACAGTTCACAGTATACCTAAGGTGAAGTATTGCAGGAGGCTACACAAATAAGGTAGCCATGTTTCAGTAGCTCAAATGTTCCAAATAGAAATTGTAACAGGAAGAACTCACCCTCGATTTTGAGAGATTGAAGCTGAGAACTTGGAGTCAGCTGGGAAGGTGAGGAAAACCAGATGAAGGCGGTGGTTGGGTAATTCAGGACAGATGTTTCTGTACGGGAAGAACAGCGAAAGGCAATCCAGTGGAGAGGCAGCGAGGTCTGGTACACAGGTGGGCTAAAGACAGTACAGAATCAGGATGCAAGCACACCGTAGGGCAGGCAAAGGTCCGGTACACGGGTAGGCAGAAGAATTGAGAAATCTCAACGCAGTCCATAAATGGAAAACAGGAACTGGTACACGGGAAGGCAAAGATTAGGAAAGGCACAGAAGACGAAACTTCGGAGGCCGGTTGTAACGTTAATCAGAAGCAGCGTCCTTCCCGCTGCAGTGCCTAATATTACCCAGGAGGCGGAGCGCCGTAAGCCCATCAGAGCTCACGTTCCACATAGTCGGAACTACACGCAAAAGGTAGGTTTCCTGGGAGTTGTAGGCAAAGGCTGGGTTGTTGATACTTTTGATGTTGTTGACCCCAATCTCCAGGGTAACCGCCACCGAGAGAAGTAAGGGGCTGTGAAACGTCGGATACTGTGGTGAAGTGTCACGACTTTGGTAGGTGCCTTGAAAGTGGTCTGTTTCAGCTGGCGTGATGACGAGGCGAGCGGGTCATTCAGACCCCGAGGTGTGACAGATGAGCTGACTCTTGGCTCACTAGGTCAGGAAATGTAGCTGACACGTGGCTCACTAGGTCAGGAAATTGAGCTGACTCTTGGTTCACTAGGTCAGGAAATCTAGCGGACTCTTGGCTCACTTGGTCAGGAAATCTAGCTGACTCTTGGTTCACTAGGTCAGGAAGCTGAGCTGACTCTTGGCTCACTAGGTCAGGAAATCTAGCTGACTCTTGGCTCGCTAGGTCAGGAAGCTGAGCTGACTCTTAGCTCACTAGGTCAGGAACCTCAACTGACTCATGGCTCACTAGGTTAGGAAGCTGAGCTGACTCTTAGCTCACTAGGTCAGGAAGCTGAGCTGACACGTGGCTCACTAGGTCAGGAAGCTGAGCTGACTCTTGGCTCACTAGGTTAGGAAATCTAGCTGACTCTTGGCTCACTAGGTCAGGAAATCTAGCTGACTCTTGGCTAACTAGGTCAGGAAGCTGAGCTGACTCTTGGCTCACTAGGTCAGGAAATCTAGCTGACTCTTTTCTCACTAGGTCAGGAAATTGAGGTGGCTCTTGGCTCACTAGGTCAGTAAATCTAGCTGACTCTTGGCTAACTAGATCAGGAAGCTGAACTGATTATTGGCTCACTAGGTCAGGAAGCTGAGCTGACTCTTGGCTCACTAGGTCAGGAAGCTGAGCTGACACTTGGCTCACTAGGTCAGGAAATCTAGCTGACTCTTGGCTCACTAGGTCAAGAAGCTGAGATGACTCTTGGCTCCCTAGGTCAGGAAGTCTAGCTGACTCTTGGTGAACTAGGTCAGGAAGCTGAGCTGACTCTTGGCTCCCAGGGCAGGAAGCTTCGCTGACCCTTGGCTCGCTAGGTCAGGAGATCTAGCTGACTCTTGGCTCACTAGGCCAGGAAATTGAGCAGGCTCTTGGCTCACTAGGTCACGAAATCTTGCTGACTCTTGGCTCACTTTTTCAGGAAGCTGAGCTGACTCTTAACTTCCTAGATCAGGAAGCTGAGCTGACTCTTGGCTCACTAGGTTAGGAATCTGAGCTGACTCTTGGCTCACAAGGTCAGGAAATCTAGCTGACTCTTGGCTCACTAGGTCAGGAAGCTGAGCTGACTTTTGGCTCACTGGGTCAGGAAGCTGAGATGACTCTTGGCTCACTAGGTTAGGAAGCTGAGCTGACTCTTGGCTCACTTTGCCAGGAAATTGAGCTGACTCTTGGCTCACTAGGTCAGGAAATCTAGCTGACTCTTGGCTCATCAGGTCAGGAAGCTAAACTGACTCTTGGCTCACTAGGTCAGTAGATTTAGCTGACACGTGGCTCACTAGGTCAGGAAATTGAGCGTCTCTTGGATCACTAGGTCAGGAAATCTAGCTGATTCTTGGCTCACTAGGTCAGGAAATCTAGCTGTCCCTTGGCTCACTAGCTCAGGAAGCAGAGCTGACTCTTGGTTCCCTAGGTCAGGAAGTCTAGCTGACTCTTGGCTCACTAGGTCAGGAAGCTGAGCTGACTCTTGGCTCCCTAGATCAGGAGGTCCAGCTGACTCCTGGCTAACTATGTCAGGAAGCTGAGCTGACTTTTAGCTCACTAGGTCAGGAAGCCGAACTGACTCTTGGCTCACTAGGTCAGGAAATTTAGCTGACACGTGGCTCACTAGGTCAGGAAATTGAGCAGACTCTTGCTTCACTAGGTCAGGATATCTAGCTGACTCTTTGCTCACTAGGTCAGGAAATCTAGCTGACTCTTGGCTCACTAGGTCAGGAAGCTGAGCTGACTCTTGGCTCACTAGGTCAGGAAGCTGAGCTGACTCTTGGCTCCCTAGGTCAGGAAGCTGAGCTGACTCTTGGCTCAGTAGGTAAGGAAATTGCGCTCTCAGGATATGATTTGTGTATCTCTATTGATATCTAGCACATAGCATTGTTGTAGATTGTGTATTTTATTAAAATGGTACATATAAATATATATATATATATATATATATATATATATATATATATATATATATATATATATTTTTCTTAAATAACCTTCATATACAACTGTGTTTATTTAAGAGTCAATGGAAAACCAGGAAATAGATAGAAGAGGAGGGTAAAAAGAGGAGGAAGCTAAAAGAGAATCTGTAAGGCAGAACTATAGCAAGAACAAAGAAATGCAAGTGTGCAAGTGGATCCACAGGAAGACTAATAACAAGGGCCGAGCTATAGTCAAGGTAAAGAACAAATTAAAGACGAGAGAAGAAGTTTAGATGCATGGAAGGAGAAAAAGAATGAGATGTATAAATGATGCAGAGGTGGGAGCAACAGGTGCGTGCACTACTAGAGACGTGGGGGGAGTAGGAAAGAGTAGAACTAAACAAGACACCAAGATTCCTGGCTGAGGATGAGATAGATAGGATAGGGGGAAAAGAGCGAGGGGGAATTGGTATTAGTAAGTAAGAGAAGCTGACCTGACTCTTGGCTCACTAGGTGAGGATGTTGAGCTGACTCTTGGCTCACTATGTCAGGAAGCTGAGCGGACTATTGGCTCACTAGGTCAGGAAATCTATCTGACTCTTGGCTCACTAGGTCAGGAAAATGAGCTGGGTCTTGGCTCACTAGGTCATGAAATCTAGATGACTCTTGGCTCAATATGTCAGGAAGCTGAGCTGACTCTTGGCTTACTAGGTCAGGAAGCTGAGCTGACTCTTGGCTCACTAGGTCAGGAAATCTAGCTGACTCTTGGTTCACTAGGTCAGGAAATCTAGCTGACTTTTGGCTCACTAGGTCAGGAAGCTGAGATGACTCTTGGCTCACTAGGTCAGGAAATCAAGCTGATCCTTGGCTCACTAGGTCAGGAAGCTGAGCTGACTCTTGGCTCCCTAGGACAGGAAGTCTAGTTGACTCTTGGCTCACTAGGTCAGGAAATTGAGCTGGCTCTTGGCTCACTAGGTCAGGAAAGTGAGCTGACTCTTGGCTCACTATGTCAGGAAGCTGAGCTGACTCTTAACTCACTAGGTCAAGAAGCTGAGCTGACTCTTTCCTCACTAGGTTAGGAAGCTGAGATGACTCTTGGCTCACTAGGTCTGGAAATGTAGCTGACACGTGGCTCACTAGGTCAGGAAATTGAGTTGACTTTTGGCTCACTAGGTCAGGAAATTGAGCTGACTCTTGGCTCACTACGTCAAGAAATTGAGCTGACTCTTGGCTCACTAAGTCAGGAAGCTGAGCTGACTTTTGGCTCACTAGGTCAGGAAATCTAGTTGACTCTTGGCTCACTAGGTCAGGAAGCTGAGCTGACTCTTGGCTCACTAGGTCAGGAAGTCTAGCTGACTCTTGGTGAACTAGGTCAGGAAGCTGAGCTGACACTTTGCTCACTAGGTCATGAAGCTGAGCTGACTCTTGGATCACTAGGTCAGGAGATCTAGCTTACTCTTGACTGACTAGGTCAGGAAATTGAGCTAGCTCTTGGCTCACTAGGTCAGGACATCTAGCTGACTCTTGGTTCACTAGGTCAGAAAACTGAACTGACTCTTGCCTCCCTAGGTCAGGAAGTCTAGCTGACTCTTGGCTAACTAGGTCAGGAAGCTGAGCTGAATCTTGGCTCACTAGGTCAGGAAGCTGAGCTGACTCTTGTCTCACTAGGTCAGGAAATCTAGCTGACTCTTGCCTCACTAGGTCAGGAAATTGAGCTGGTTCTTGTCTGACTAGGTCAGGAAATCTAGCTGACTCTTGGCTCACTAGGTCAGGAAGCTGAACTGACTCTTGGCTCCCTAGGTCAGGAAGTCTAGCTGACTCTTGGCTAACTAGGTCAGGAAGCTGAGCTGACTCTTAGCTTACTAGGTCAGGAAGTCTAGCTGACTCTTGGCGAACTAGGTCAGGAAGCTGAACTGACTCTTTGCTCACTACGTCAGTAAGCTGAGCTGACTCTTGGCTCACTAGGTCAGAGATCTAGCTTACTCTTGGCTCACTAGGTCAGGAAATTGAGCTGGCTCTTGGCTCACTAGGTCATGAAATATAGCTGACTCTTGGCTCACTAGGTCAGGAAGCTGAACTGAATCTTGGCTCCCTAGGTCAGGAAGTCTAGCTGACTCTTGGCTCACTGGGTCAAGAAATCTAGCTGACTCTTGGCTCACTAGGTCAGGAAATTGAGCTGGCATTTGGCTCACTAGGTCAGGAAATCTAGCTGACTCTTGGCTCACTCTGTCAGGTAGCTGCGCTGACTCTTGGCTCACTAGGTCAGGAAGTTCAGCTGACACTTGGCTCACTAGTTCAGGAAGCTAAGCAGACTCTTGGCTCACTAGGTCAGGAAATCTACCTGACTCTTGGCTCACTATGTCAGGAAGCTGAGCTGACTCTTAGCTCACTAGGTCAAGAAGCTGAGCTGACTCTTGGCTCACTAGGTTAGGAAACTGAGCTGACTCTTGGCTCACTAGATCAGGAAATTTAGCTGACACGTGGCTCACTAGGTCAGGAAATTGAGCTGGCACTTGGCTCACTAGGTCAGGAAATCTAGCTGACTCTTGGCTCACTCTGTCAGGTAGCTGCGCTGACTCTTGGCTCACTAGGTCAGGAAGTTCAGCTGACACTTGGCTCACTAGTTCAGGAAGCTGAGCAGACTCTTGGCTCACTAGGTCAGGAAATCTACCTGACTCTTGGCTCACTATGTCAGGAAGCTGAGCTGACTCTTAGCTCACTAGATCAAGAAGCTGAGCTGACTCTTGGCTCACTAGGTTAGGAAACTGAGCTGACTCTTGGCTCACTAGATCAGGAAATTTAGCTGACACGTGGCTCACTAGGTCAAGAAATTGAGCTGACTCTTGGCTCACTAGGTCAGGAAATCTAGCTGACTCTTGTCTCATTAGGTCAGGAAGTTGAGCTGACTCTTGGCTCACTAGGTCAAGAAATCTAGCTGACTCGGCTCACTAGGTCAGGAAATTTAGTTGAAACGTGGCTCATTAGGTCAGGAAATTGAGCTGACTCTTGGCTCACAAGGTCAGGAAATCTAGCTGACTCTTGGCTCACTAGGTTAGGAAATCTAGCCGACTCTTGGCTCAATGGGTCAGGAAGCTGAGCTGACTCTTGGCTCACTAGGTCAGGGAATCAAGCTGACTCTTGGCTCACTAAGTTAGGAAGCTGAACTGACTCTTGTCTCCCTAGGTCAGGAGGTCTAGCTGACTCTTGGCTCACTATGTCAGGAAGCTGAGCTGACTCTTAACTCACTAGGTCAGGAAGCTGAGCTGACTCTTGGCTCACTAGGTTAGGAAGCTGAGTTGAATCTTGGCTCACTAGGTCAGGAAGCTGAGCTGACTCTTGTCTCACTAGGTCAGGAAATCTAGCTGACTCTTGCCTCACTAGGTCAGGAAATTGAGCTGGTTCTTGTCTGACTAGGTCAGAAAATCTAGCTGACTCTTGGCTCACTAGGTCAGGAAGCTGAACTGACTCTTGGCTCCCTAGGTCAGGAAGTCTAGTTGACTCTTGGCTAACTAGGTCAGGAAGCTGAGCTGACTCTTAGCTTACTAGGTCATGAAGTCTAGCTGACTCTTGGCGAACTAGGTCAGGAAGCTGAGCTGACTCTTTGCTCACTACGTCAGGAAGCTGAGCTGACTCTTGGCTCACTAGGTCAGAGATCTAGCTTACTCTTGGCTCACTAGGTCAGGAAATTGAGCTCGCTCTTGGCTCACTAGGTCATGAAATCTAGCTGACTCTTGGCTCACTAGGTCAGGAAGCTGAACTGAATCTTGGCTCCCTAGGTCAGGAAGTCTAGCTGACTCTTGGCTCACTGGGTCAGGAAATCTAGCTGACTCTTGGCTCACTCTGTCAGGAAGCTGCGCTGACTCTTGACTCACTAGGTCAGGAAGTTCAGCTGACACTTTGCTCACTAGTTCAGGAAGCTGAGCAGACTCTTGGCTCACTAGGTCAGGAAATCTACCTGACTCTTGGCTCACTATGTCAGGAAGCTGAGCTGACTCTTAGCTCACTAGGTCAGGAAGCTGAACTGAATCTTGGCTCCCTAGGTCAGGAAGTCTAGCTGACTCTTGGCTCACTGGGTCAGGAAATCTAGCTGACTCTTGGCTCACTAGGTCAGGACATTGAGCTGGAACTTGGCTCACTAGGTCAGGAAATCTAGCTGACTCTTGGCTCACTCTGTCAGGAAGCTGCGCTGACTCTTGGCTCACTAGGTCAGGAAGTTCAGCTGACACTTTGCTCACTAGTTCAGGAAGCTGAGCAGACTCTTGGCTCACTAGGTCAGGAAATCTACCTGACTCTTGGCTCACTATGTCAGGAAGCTGAGCTGACTCTTGGCTCACTAGATCAGGAAATTTAGCTGACACGTGGCTCACTAGGTCAGGAAATTGAGCTGACTCTTGGCTCACTAGGTCAGGAAATCTAGCTGACTCTTGTCTCACTAGGTCAGGAAGTTGAGCTGACTCTTGGCTCACTAGGTCAAGAAATCTAGCTGACTCGGCTCACTAGGTCAGGAAATTTAGTTGAAACGTGGCTCATTAGGTCAGGAAATTGAGCTGACTCTTGGCTCACTAAGTCAGGAAATCTAGCTGACTCTTGGCTCACTAGGTTAGGAAATCTAGCCGACTCTTGGCTCACTAGGTCAGGAAGCTGAGCTGACTCTTGGCTCACGCTCACTAGGTCAGGAAGCTGAACTGACTCTTGTCTCCCTAGGTCAGGAAGTCTAGCTGACTTCTGGCTCACTATGTCAGGAAGCTGAGCTGACTCTTAACTCACTAGGTCAGGAAGCTGAGCTGACTCTTGGCTCACTAGGTCAGGAAGCTGAACTGAATCTTGGCTCCCTAGGTCAGGAAGTCTAGCTGACTCTTGGCTCACTGGGTCAGGAAATCTAGCTGACTCTTGGCTCACTAGGTCAGGACATTGAGCTGGAACTTGGCTCACTAGGTCAGGAAATCTAGCTGACTCTTGGCTCACTCTGTCAGGAAGCTGCGCTGACTCTTGACTCACTAGGTCAGGAAGTTCAGCTGACACTTTGCTCACTAGTTCAGGAAGCTGAGCAGACTCTTGGCTCACTAGGTCAGGAAATCTACCTGACTCTTGGCTCACTATGTCAGGAAGCTGAGCTGTCTCTTAGCTCACTAGGTCAGGGAGCTGAACTGAATCTTGGCTCTCTAGGTCAGGAAGTCTAGCTGACTCTTGGCTCACTGGGTCAGGAAATCTAGCTGACTCTTGGCTCACTAGGTCAGGACATTGAGCTGGAACTTGGCTCACTAGGTCAGGAAATCTAGCTGACTCTTGGCTCACTCTGTCAGGAAGCTGCGCTGACTCTTGGCTCACTAGGTCAGGAAGTTCAGCTGACACTTTGCTCACTAGTTCAGGAAGCTGAGCAGACTCTTGGCTCACTAGGTCAGGAAATCTACCTGACTCTTGGCTCACTATGTCAGGAAGCTGAGCTGACTCTTGGCTCACTAGATCAGGAAATTTAGCTGACACGTGGCTCACTAGGTCAGGAAATTGAGCTGACTCTTGGCTCACTAGGTCAGGAAATCTAGCTGACTCTTGTCTCACTAGGTCAGGAAGTTGAGCTGACTCTTGGCTCACTAGGTCAAGAAATCTAGCTGACTCGGCTCACTAGGTCAGGAAATTTAGTTGAAACGTGGCTCATTAGGTCAGGAAATTGAGCTGACTCTTGGCTCACTAAGTCAGGAAATCTAGCTGACTCTTGGCTCACTAGGTTAGGAAATCTAGCCGACTCTTGGCTCACTAGGTCAGGAAGCTGAGCTGACTCTTGGCTCACTAGGTCAGGGAATCAAGCTGACTCTTGGCTCACTAGGTCAGGAAGCTGAACTGACTCTTGTCTCCCTAGGTCAGGAAGTCTAGCTGACTTCTGGCTCACTATGTCAGGAAGCTGAGCTGACTCTTAACTCACTAGGTCAGGAAGCTGAGCTGACTCTTGGCTCACTAGGTTAGGAAGCTGAGCTGAATCCTGGCTCACTAGGTCAGGAAATTTAGCTGACACGTGGCTCACTAGGTCAGGAAATTGAGCTGACTCTTGGCTCACTAGGTCAGGAAATCTAGCTGACTCTGGGCTCACTAGGTCAGGAAATCTGGCTGACTCTTTGCTCATTAGGTCAGGAAGCTGAGCTGACTCTTGGCTCACTAGGTCAGGAAATCTAGCTGACTCTTGGCTCACTAGGTCAGGAAGCTGAGCTGACTCTTGGCTCCCTAAGTCGGGAAGTCTAGCTGACTCTTGGCTCACTAGGTCAGGAAGCTGAGCTGACTCTTAGCTCACTAGCTCAGGAAGCTGAGCTGACTCTTGGCTCCCTAGGTCAGGGGGTCTAGCTGACTCTTGGCTCGCTATGTCAGGAAGCTGAGCTGACTCTTAGCTCACTAGGTCAGGAAGCTGAACCGACTCTTGGCTCACTAGGTTAGGAAGATGAGCTGTTTCTTAGCTCACTAGGTCAGGAAATTTAGCTGACACGTGGCTCACTAGGTCAGGAAATTGAGCTGACTCTTGGCTCACTAGGTCAGGAAATTGAGCTGGCTCTTGGCTCACTAGGTCAGGAAAGTGAGCTGACTCTTGGCTCACTATGTCAGGAAGCTGAGCTGACTCTTAGCTCACTAGGTCAAGAAGCTGAGCTGACTCTTTCCTCACTAGGTTAGGAAGCTGAGATGACGCTTGGCTCACTAGGTCTGGAAATGTAGCTGACACGTGGCTCACTAGGTCAGGAAATTTAGTTGACTTTTGGCTCACTAGGTCAGGAAATTGAGCTGACTCTTGGCTCACTACGTCAGGAAATTGAGCTGACTCTTGGCTCACTAAGTCAGGAAGCTGAGCTGACTTTTGGCTCACTAGGTCAGGAAATCTAGCTGACTCTTGGCTCACTAGGTCAGGAAGCTGAGCTGACTCTTGGCTCCCTAGGTCAGGAAGTCTAGCTGACTCTTGGTGAACTAGGTCAGATAGCTGAGCTGACACTTTGCTCACTAGGTCATGAAGCTGAACTGACTCTTGGCTCCCTACGTCAGGAAGTCTAGTTGACTCTTGGCTAACTAGGTCAGGAAGCTGAGCTGACTCTTAGCTTACTAGGTCAGGAAGTCTAGCTGACTCTTGGCGAACTAGGTCAGGAAGCTGAGCTGACTCTTTGCTCACTACGTCAGGAAGCTGAGCTGACTCTTGGCTCACTAGGTCAGAGATCTAGCTGACTCTTGGCTCACTAGGTCAGGAAATTGAGCTGGCTCTTGGCTCACTAGGTCATGAAATCTAGCTGACTCTTGGCTCACTAGGTCAGGAAGCTGAACTGAATCTTGGCTCCCTAGCTCAGGAAGTCTAGCTGACTCTTGGCTCACTAGTTCAGGAAATCTAGCTGACTCTTGGCTCACTAGGTCAGGAAATTGAGCTGGCACTTGGCTCACTAGGTCAGGAAATCTAGCTGACTCTTGGCTCACTCTGTCAGGTAGCTGCGCTGACTCTTGGCTCCCAGGGCAGGAAGCTTCGCTGACCCTTGGCTCGCTAGGTCAGGAGATCTAGCTGAGTCTTGGCTCACTAGGCCAGGAAATTGAGCAGGCTCTTGGCTCACTAGGTCACGAAATCTTGCTGACTCTTGGCTCACTTTTTCAGGAAGCTGAGCTGACTCTTAACTTCCTAGATCAGGAAGCTGAGCTGACTCTTGGCTCACTAGTTCAGGAAGCTGAGCAGACTCTTGGCTCACTAGGTCAGGAAATCTACCTGACTCTTGGCTCACTATGTCAGGAAGCTGAGCTGACTCTTAGCTCACTAGGTCAAGAAGCTGAGCTGACTCTTGGCTCACTAGGTTAGGAAACTGAGCTGACTCTTGGCTCACTAGATCAGGAAATTTAGCTGACACGTGGCTCACTAGGTCAGGAAATCTAGCTGACTCTTGGCTCATCAGGTCAGGAAGCTAAACTGACTCTTGGCTCACTAGGTCAGTAGATTTAGCTGACACGTGGCTCACTAGGTCAGGAAATTGAGCGTCTCTTGGATCACTAGGTCAGGAAATCTAGCTGATTCTTGGCTCACTAGGTCAGGAAATCTAGCTGTCCCTTGGCTCACTAGCTCAGGAAGCAGAGCTGACTCTTGGTTCCCTAGGTCAGGAAGTCTAGCTGACTCTTGGCTCACTAGGTCAGGAAGCTGAGCTGACTCTTGGCTCACTAGGTCAGGAAGCTGAGCTGACTCTTGGCTCCCTAGATCAGGAGGTCCAGCTGACTCCTGGCTAACTATGTCAGGAAGCTGAGCTGACTTTTAGCTCACTAGGTCAGGAAGCCGAACTGACTCTTGGCTCACTAGGTCAGGAAATTTAGCTGACACGTGGCTCACTAGGTCAGGAAATTGAGCAGACTCTTGCTTCACTAGGTCAGGATATCTAGCTGACTCTTTGCTCACTAGGTCAGGAAATCTAGCTGACTCTTGGCTCACTAGGTCAGGAAGCTGAGCTGACTCTTGGCTCACTAGGTCAGGAAGCTGAGCTGACTCTTGGCTCCCTAGGTCAGGAAGCTGAGCTGACTCTTGGCTCAGTAGGTAAGGAAATTGCGCTCTCAGGATATGATTTGTGTATCTCTATTGATATCTAGCACATAGCATTGTTGTAGATTGTGTATTTTATTAAAATGGTACATATAAATATATATATATATATATATATATATATATATATATATATATATATATATATATATATATTATTTTTTTTTTCTTAAATAACCTTCATATACAACTGTGTTTATTTAAGAGTCAATGGAAAACCAGGAAATAGATAGAAGAGGAGGGTAAAAAGAGGAGGAAGCTAAAAGAGAATCTGTAAGGCAGAACTATAGCAAGAACAAAGAAATGCAAGTGTGCAAGTGGATCCACAGGAAGACTAATAACAAGGGCCGAGCTATAGTCAAGGTAAAGAACAAATTAAAGACGAGAGAAGAAGTTTAGATGCATGGAAGGAGAAAAAGAATGAGATGTATAAATGATGCAGAGGTGGGAGCAACAGGTGCGTGCACTACTAGAGACGTGGGGGGAGTAGGAAAGAGTAGAACTAAACAAGACACCAAGATTCCTGGCTGAGGATGAGATAGATAGGATAGGGGGAAAAGAGCGAGGGGGAATTGGTATTAGTAAGTAAGAGAAGCTGACCTGACTCTTGGCTCACTAGGTGAGGAAGTTGAGCTGACTCTTGGCTCACTATGTCAGGAAGCTGAGCGGACTATTGGCTCACTAGGTCAGGAAATCTATCTGACTCTTGGCTCACTAGGTCAGGAAATTGAGCTGGGTCTTGGCTCACTAGGTCATGAAAGCTAGATGACTCTTGGCTCAATATGTCAGGAAGCTGAGCTGACTCTTGGCTTACTAGGTCAGGAAGCTGAGCTGACTCTTGGCTCACTAGGTCAGGAAATCTAGCTGACTCTTGGTTCACTAGGTCAGGAAATCTAGCTGACTTTTGGCTCACTAGGTCAGGAAGCTGAGATGACTCTTGGCTCACTAGGTCAGGAAATCAAGCTGATCCTTGGCTCACTAGGTCAGGAAGCTGAGCTGACTCTTGGCTCCCTAGGACAGGAAGTCTAGTTGACTCTTGGCTCACTAGGTCAGGAAATTGAGCTGGCTCTTGGCTCACTAGGTCAGGAAAGTGAGCTGACTCTTGGCTCACTATGTCAGGAAGCTGAGCTGACTCTTAACTCACTAGGTCAAGAAGCTGAGCTGACTCTTTCCTCACTAGGTTAGGAAGCTGAGATGACTCTTGGCTCACTAGGTCTGGAAATGTAGCTGACACGTGGCTCACTAGGTCAGGAAATTGAGTTGACTTTTGGCTCACTAGGTCAGGAAATTGAGCTGACTCTTGGCTCACTACGTCAAGAAATTGAGCTGACTCTTGGCTCACTAAGTCAGGAAGCTGAGCTGACTTTTGGCTCACTAGGTCAGGAAATCTAGTTGACTCTTGGCTCACTAGGTCAGGAAGTTGAGCTGACTATTGGCTCACTAGGTCAGGAAGTCTAGCTGACTCTTGGTGAACTAGGTCAGGAAGCTGAGCTGACACTTTGCTCACTAGGTCATGAAGCTGAGCTGACTCTTGGATCACTAGGTCAGGAGATCTAGCTTACTCTTGACTGACTAGGTCAGGAAATTGAGCTTGCTCTTGGCTCACTAGGTCAGGACATCTAGCTGACTCTTGGTTCACTAGGTCAGAAAACTGAACTGACTCTTGCCTCCCTAGGTCAGGAAGTCTAGCTGACTCTTGGCTAACTAGGACAGGAAGCTGAGCTGAATCTTGGCTCACTAGGTCAGGAAGCTGAGCTGACTCTTGTCTCACTAGGTCAGGAAATCTAGCTGACTCTTGCCTCACTAGGTCAGGAAATTGAGCTGGTTCTTGTCTGACTAGGTCAGGAAATCTAGCTGACTCTTGGCTCACTAGGTCAGGAAGCTGAACTGACTCTTGGCTCCCTAGGTCAGGAAGTCTAGCTGACTCTTGGCTAACTAGGTCAGGAAGCTGAGCTGACTCTTAGCTTACTAGGTCAGGAAGTCTAGCTGACTCTTGGCGAACTAGGTCAGGAAGCTGAGCTGACTCTTTGCTCACTACGTCAGGAAGCTGAGCTGACTCTTGGCTCACTAGGTCAGAGATCTAGCTTACTCTTGGCTCACTAGGTCATGAAATATAGCTGACTCTTGGCTCACTAGGTCAGGAAGCTGAACTGAATCTTGGCTCCCTAGGTCAGGAAGTCTAGCTGACTCTTGGCTCACTGGGTCAAGAAATCTAGCTGACTCTTGGCTCACTAGGTCAGGAAATTGAGCTGGCACTTGGCTCACTAGGTCAGGAAATCTAGCTGACTCTTGGCTCACTCTGTCAGGTAGCTGCGCTGACTCTTGGCTCACTAGGTCAGGAAGTTCAGCTGACACTTGGCTCACTAGTTCAGGAAGCTGAGCAGACTCTTGGCTCACTAGGTCAGGAAATCTACCTGACTCTTGGCTCACTATGTCAGGAAGCTGAGCTGACTCTTAGCTCACTAGGCCAAGAAGCTGAGCTGACTCTTGGCTCACTAGGTTAGGAAACTGAGCTGACTCTTGGCTCACTAGATCAGGAAATTTAGCTGACACGTGGCTCACTAGGTCAGGAAATTGAGCTGGCACTTGGCTCACTAGGTCAGGAAATCTAGCTGACTCTTGGCTCACTCTGTCAGGTAGCTGCGCTGACTCTTGGCTCACTAGGTCAGGAAGTTCAGCTGACACTTGGCTCACTAGTTCAGGAAGCTGAGCAGACTCTTGGCTCACTAGGTCAGGAAATCTACCTGACTCTTGGCTCACTATGTCAGGAAGCTGAGCTGACTCTTAGCTCACTAGGTCAAGAAGCTGAGCTGACTCTTGGCTCACTAGGTTAGGAAACTGAGCTGACTCTTGGCTCACTAGATCAGGAAATTTAGCTGACACGTGGCTCACTAGGTCAAGAAATTGAGCTGACTCTTGGCTCACTAGGTCAGGAAATCTAGCTGACTCTTGTCTCATTAGGTCAGGAAGTTGAGCTGACTCTTGGCTCACTAGGTCAAGAAATCTAGCTGACTCGGCTCACTAGGTCAGGAAATTTAGTTGAAACGTGGCTCATTAGGTCAGGAAATTGAGCTGACTCTTGGCTCACAAGGTCAGGAAATCTAGCTGACTCTTGGCTCACTAGGTTAGGAAATCTAGCCGACTCTTGGCTCAATGGGTCAGGAAGCTGAGCTGACTCTTGGCTCACTAGGTCAGGGAATCAAGCTGACTCTTGGCTCACTAAGTTAGGAAGCTGAACTGACTCTTGTCTCCCTAGGTCAGGAGGTCTAGCTGACTCTTGGCTCACTATGTCAGGAAGCTGAGCTGACTCTTAACTCACTAGGTCAGGAAGCTGAGCTGACTCTTGGCTCACTAGGTTAGGAAGCTGAGTTGAATCTTGGCTCACTAGGTCAGGAAGCTGAGCTGACTCTTGTCTCACTAGGTCAGGAAATCTAGCTGACTCTTGCCTCACTAGGTCAGGAAATTGAGCTGGTTCTTGTCTGACTAGGTCAGAAAATCTAGCTGACTCTTGGCTCACTATGTCAGGAAGCTGAACTGACTCTTGGCTCCCTAGGTCAGGAAGTCTAGTTGACTCTTGGCTAACTAGGTCAGGAAGCTGAGCTGACTCTTAGCTTACTAGGTCATGAAGTCTAGCTGACTCTTGGCGAACTAGGTCAGGAAGCTGAGCTGACTCTTTGCTCACTACGTCAGGAAGCTGAGCTGACTCTTGGCTCACTAGGTCAGAGATCTAGCTTACTCTTGGCTCACTAGGTCCTGAAATTGAGCTTGCTCTTGGCTCACTAGGTCATGAAATCTAGCTGACTCTTGGCTCACTAGGTCAGGAAGCTGAACTGAATCTTGGCTCCCTAGGTCAGGAAGTCTAGCTGACTCTTGGCTCACTGGGTCAGGAAATCTAGCTGACTCTTGGCTCACTAGGTCAGGACATTGAGCTGGAACTTGGCTCACTAGGTCAGGAAATCTAGCTGACTCTTGGCTCACTCTGTCAGGAAGCTGCGCTGACTCTTGACTCACTAGGTCAGGAAGTTCAGCTGACACTTTGCTCACTAGTTCAGGAAGCTGAGCAGACTCTTGGCTCACTAGGTCAGGAAATCTACCTGACTCTTGGCTCACTATGTCAGGAAGCTGAACTGACTTTTAGCTCACTAGGTCAGGAAGCTGAACTGAATCTTGGCTCCCTAGGTCAGGAAGTCTAGCTGACTCTTGGCTCACTGGGTCAGGAAATCTAGCTGACTCTTGGCTCACTAGGTCAGGACATTGAGCTGGAACTTGGCTCACTAGGTCAGGAAATCTAGCTGACTCTTGGCTCACTCTGTCAGGAAGCTGCGCTGACTCTTGGCTCACTAGGTCAGGAAGTTCAGCTGACACTTTGCTCACTAGTTCAGGAAGCTGAGCAGACTCTTGGCTCACTAGGTCAGGAAATCTACCTGACTCTTGGCTCACTATGTCAGGAAGCTGAGCTGACTCTTGGCTCACTAGATCAGGAAATTTAGCTGACACGTGGCTCACTAGGTCAGGAAATTGAGCTGACTCTTGGCTCACTAGGTCAGGAAATCTAGCTGACTCTTGTCTCACTAGGTCAGGAAGTTGAGCTGACTCTTGGCTCACTAGGTCAAGAAATCTAGCTGACTCGGCTCATTAGGTCAGGAAATTTAGTTGAAACGTGGCTCATTAGGTCAGGAAATTGAGCTGACTCTTGGCTCACTAAGTCAGGAAATCTAGCTGACTCTTGGCTCACTAGGTTAGGAAATCTAGCCGACTCTTGGCTCACTAGGTCAGGAAGCTGAGCTGACTCTTGGCTCACTAGGTCAGGGAATCAAGCTGACTCTTGGCTCACTAGGTCAGGAAGCTGAACTGACTCTTGTCTCCCTAGGTCAGGAAGTCTAGGTGACTTCTGGCTCACTATGTCAGGAAGCTGAGCTGACTCTTAACTCACTAGGTCAGGAAGCTGAGCTGACTCTTGGCTCACTAGGTTAGGAAGCTGAGCTGAATCCTGGCTCACTAGGTCAGGAAATTTAGCTGACACGTGGCTCACTAGGTCAGGAAATTGAGCTGACTCTTGGCTCACTAGGTCAGGAAATCTAGCTGACTCTGGGCTCACTAGGTCAGGAAATCTGGCTGACTCTTTGCTCATTAGGTCAGGAAGCTGAGCTGACTCTTGGCTCACTAGGTCAGGAAATCTAGCTGACTCTTGGCTCACTAGGTCAGGAAGCTGAGCTGACTCTTGGCTCCCTAAGTCGGGAAGTCTAGCTGACTCTTGGCTCACTAGGTCAGGAAGCTGAGCTGACTCTTAGCTCACTAGGTCAGGAAGCTGAGCTGACTCTTGGCTCCCTAGGTCAGGGGGTCTAGCTGACTCTTGGCTCGCTATGTCAGGAAGCTGAGCTGACTCTTAGCTCACTAGGTCAGGAAGCTGAACAGACTCTTGGCTCACTAGGTTAGGAAGATGAGCTGTTTCTTAGCTCACTAGGTCAGGAAATTTAGCTGACACGTGGCTCACTAGGTCAGGAAATTGAGCTGACTCTTGGCTCACTAGGTCAGGATATTGAGCTGGCTCTTGGCTCACTAGGTCAGGAAAGTGAGCTGACTCTTGGCTCACTATGTCAGGAAGCTGAGCTGACTCTTAGCTCACTAGGTCAAGAAGCTGAGCTGACTCTTTCCTCACTAGGTTAGGAAGCTGAGATGACTCTTGGCTCACTAGGTCTGGAAATGTAGCTGACACGTGGCTCACTAGGTCAGGAAATTTAGTTGACTTTTGGCTCACTAGGTCAGGAAATTGAGCTGACTCTTGGCTCACTACGTCAGGAAATTGAGCTGACTCTTGGCTCACTAAGTCAGGAAGCTGAGCTGACTTTTGGCTCACTAGGTCAGGAAATCTAGCTGACTCTTGGCTCACTAGGTCAGGAAGCTGAGCTGACTCTTGGCTCCCTAGGTCAGGAAGTCTAGCTGACTCTTGGTGAACTAGGTCAGGAAGCTGAGCTGACACTTTGCTCACTAGGTCATGAAGCTGAGCTGACTCTTGGATCACTAGGTCAGGAGATCTAGCTTACTCTTGACTGACTAGGTCAGGAAATTGAGCTTGCTCTTGGCTCACTAGGTCAGGACATCTAGCTGACTCTTGGTTCACTAGGTCAGAAAACTGAACTGACTCTTGCCTCCACTAGGTCAGGAAGTCTAGCTGACTCTTGGCTAACTAGGTCAGGAAGCTGAGCTGAATCTTGGCTCACTAGGTCAGGAAGCTGAGCTGACTCTTGTCTCACTAGGTCAGGAAATCTAGCTGACTCTTGCCTCACTAGGTCAGGAAATTGAGCTGGTTCTTGTCTGACTAGGTCAGGAAATCTAGCTGACTTTTGGCTCACTAGGTCAGGAAGCTGAACTGACTCTTGGCTCCCTACGTCAGGAAGTCTAGTTGACTCTTGGCTAACTAGGTCAGGAAGCTGAGCTGACTCTTAGCTTACTAGGTCAGGAAGTCTAGCTGACTCTTGGCGAACTAGGTCAGGAAGCTGAGCTGACTCTTTGCTCACTACGTCAGGAAGCTGAGCTGACTCTTGGCTCACTAGGTCAGAGATCTAGCTTACTCTTGGCTCACTAGGTCAGGAAATTGAGCTGGCTCTTGGCTCACTAGGTCATGAAATCTAGCTGACTCTTGGCTCACTAGGTCAGGAAGCTGAACTGAATCTTGGCTCCCTAGCTCAGGAAGTCTAGCTGACTCTTGGCTCACTAGTTCAGGAAATCTAGCTGACTCTTGGCTCACTAGGTCAGGAAATTGAGCTGGCACTTGGCTCACTAGGTCAGGAAATCTAGCTGACTCTTGGCTCACTCTGTCAGGTAGCTGCGCTGACTCTTGGCTCACTAGGTCAGGAAGTTCAGCTGACACTTGGCTCACTAGTTCAGGAAGCTGAGCAGACTCTTGGCTCACTAGGTCAGGAAATCTACCTGACACTTGGCTCACTATGTCAGGAAGCTGAGCTGATTCTTAGCTCACTAGGTCAAGAAGCTGAGCTGACTCTTGGCTCACTAGGTCAAGAAATCTAGCTGACTCGGCTCATTAGGTCAGGAAATTTAGTTGAAACGTGGCTCATTAGGTCAGGAAATTGAGCTGACTCTTGGCTCACTAAGTCAGGAAATCTAGCTGACTCTTGGCTCACTAGGTTAGGAAATCTAGCCGACTCTTGGCTCACTAGGTCAGGAAGCTGAGCTGACTCTTGGCTCACTAGGTCAGGGAATCAAGCTGACTCTTGGCTCACTAGGTCAGGAAGCTGAACTGACTCTTGTCTCCCTAGGTCAGGAAGTCTAGGTGACTTCTGGCTCACTATGTCAGGAAGCTGAGCTGACTCTTAACTCACTAGGTCAGGAAGCTGAGCTGACTCTTGGCTCACTAGGTTAGGAAGCTGAGCTGAATCCTGGCTCACTAGGTCAGGAAATTTAGCTGACACGTGGCTCACTAGGTCAGGAAATTGAGCTGACTCTTGGCTCACTAGGTCAGGAAATCTAGCTGACTCTGGGCTCACTAGGTCAGGAAATCTGGCTGACTCTTTGCTCATTAGGTCAGGAAGCTGAGCTGACTCTTGGCTCCCTAAGTCGGGAAGTCTAGCTGACTCTTGGCTCACTAGGTCAGGAAGCTGAGCTGACTCTTAGCTCACTAGGTCAGGAAGCTGAGCTGACTCTTGGCTCCCTAGGTCAGGGGGTCTAGCTGACTCTTGGCTCGCTATGTCAGGAAGCTGAGCTGACTCTTAGCTCACTAGGTCAGGAAGCTGAACCGACTCTTGGCTCACTAGGTTAGGAAGATTAGCTGTTTCTTAGCTCACTAGGTCAGGAAATTTAGCTGACACGTGGCTCACTAGGTCAGGAAATTGAGCTGACTCTTGGCTCACTAGGTCAGGAAATTGAGCTGGCTCTTGGCTCACTAGGTCAGGAAAGTGAGCTGACTCTTGGCTCACTATGTCAGGAAGCTGAGCTGACTCTTAGCTCACTAGGTCAAGAAGTTGAGCTGACTCTTTCCTCACTAGGTTAGGAAGTTGAGATGACTCTTGGCTCACTAGGTCTGGAAATGTAGCTGACACGTGGCTCACTAGGTCAGGAAATTTAGTTGACTTTTGGCTCACTAGGTCAGGAAATTGAGCTGACTCTTGGCTCACTACGTCAGGAAATTGAGCTGACTCTTGGCTCACTAAGTCAGGAAGCTGAGCTGACTTTTGGCTCACTAGGTCAGGAAATCTAGCTGACTCTTGGCTCACTAGGTCAGGAAGCTGAGCTGACTCTTGGCTCCCTAGGTCAGGAAGTCTAGCTGACTCTTGGTGAACTAGGTCAGGAAGCTGAGCTGACACTTTGCTCACTAGGTCATGAAGCTGAGCTGACTCTTGGATCACTAGGTCAGGAGATCTAGCTTACTCTTGACTGACTAGGTCAGGAAATTGAGCTTGCTCTTGGCTCACTAGGTCAGGACATCTAGCTGACTCTTGGTTCACTAGGTCAGAAAACTGAACTGACTCTTGCCTCCACTAGGTCAGGAAGTCTAGCTGACTCTTGGCTAACTAGGTCAGGAAGCTGAGCTGAATCTTGGCTCACTAGGTCAGGAAGCTGAGCTGACTCTTGTCTCACTAGGTCAGGAAATCTAGCTGACTCTTGCCTCACTAGGTCAGGAAATTGAGCTGGTTCTTGTCTGACTAGGTCAGGAAATCTAGCTGACTTTTGGCTCACTAGGTCAGGAAGCTGAACTGACTCTTGGCTCCCTACGTCAGGAAGTCTAGTTGACTCTTGGCTAACTAGGTCAGGAAGCTGAGCTGACTCTTAGCTTACTAGGTCAGGAAGTCTAGCTGACTCTTGGCGAACTAGGTCAGGAAGCTGAGCTGACTCTTTGCTCACTACGTCAGGAAGCTGAGCTGACTCTTGGCTCACTAGGTCAGAGATCTAGCTTACTCTTGGCTCACTAGGTCAGGAAATTGAGCTGGCTCTTGGCTCACTAGGTCATGAAATCTAGCTGACTCTTGGCTCACTAGGTCAGGAAGCTGAACTGAATCTTGGCTCCCTAGCTCAGGAAGTCTAGCTGACTCTTGGCTCACTAGTTCAGGAAATCTAGCTGACTCTTGGCTCACTAGGTCAGGAAATTGAGCTGGCACTTGGCTCACTAGGTCAGGAAATCTAGCTGACTCTTGGCTCACTCTGTCAGGTAGCTGCGCTGACTCTTGGCTCACTAGGTCAGGAAGTTCAGCTGACACTTGGCTCACTAGTTCAGGAAGCTGAGCAGACTCTTGGCTCACTAGGTCAGGAAATCTACCTGACACTTGGCTCACTATGTCAGGAAGCTGAGCTGATTCTTAGCTCACTAGGTCAAGAAGCTGAGCTGACTCTTGGCTCACTAGGTCAAGAAATCTAGCTGACTCGGCTCATTAGGTCAGGAAATTTAGTTGAAACGTGGCTCATTAGGTCAGGAAATTGAGCTGACTCTTGGCTCACTAAGTCAGGAAATCTAGCTGACTCTTGGCTCACTAGGTTAGGAAATCTAGCCGACTCTTGGCTCACTAGGTCAGGAAGCTGAGCTGACTCTTGGCTCACTAGGTCAGGGAATCAAGCTGACTCTTGGCTCACTAGGTCAGGAAGCTGAACTGACTCTTGTCTCCCTAGGTCAGGAAGTCTAGGTGACTTCTGGCTCACTATGTCAGGAAGCTGAGCTGACTCTTAACTCACTAGGTCAGGAAGCTGAGCTGACTCTTGGCTCACTAGGTTAGGAAGCTGAGCTGAATCCTGGCTCACTAGGTCAGGAAATTTAGCTGACACGTGGCTCACTAGGTCAGGAAATTGAGCTGACTCTTGGCTCACTAGGTCAGGAAATCTAGCTGACTCTGGGCTCACTAGGTCAGGAAATCTGGCTGACTCTTTGCTCATTAGGTCAGGAAGCTGAGCTGACTCTTGGCTCCCTAAGTCGGGAAGTCTAGCTGACTCTTGGCTCACTAGGTCAGGAAGCTGAGCTGACTCTTAGCTCACTAGGTCAGGAAGCTGAGCTGACTCTTGGCTCCCTAGGTCAGGGGGTCTAGCTGACTCTTGGCTCGCTATGTCAGGAAGCTGAGCTGACTCTTAGCTCACTAGGTCAGGAAGCTGAACCGACTCTTGGCTCACTAGGTTAGGAAGATTAGCTGTTTCTTAGCTCACTAGGTCAGGAAATTTAGCTGACACGTGGCTCACTA